>NC_092170.1:11837337-12147337 GCF_045791955.1 Oncorhynchus clarkii lewisi
ACACACACTCACAACCTGACCATCTCTCAAACTAAGCCAACCATAGGTAAGGATAGCTTTGCTCTGGGAGCTTCACCAGCTTTCCATACACGTGGTGTCCTCTAGTGTCCGCTCCATTGCGTGAGCGTCGGGTGCACTGTCCGTTGTGTGATCGCTTGACTTCACCCAGTGAGACGTCGGGCCGGTTGCAGGCCGTTTCATCCGGTTTCATCATTACATCATATCGTGGAGACAGACAAGCCTGGCGCAGTGACATCATCCTGCTGAGAGGGTTGTCGTCTGTACTGACTGACATTACCTCTTCTCACCTGGTTCCCTCAACTCTCAAACATAGGTTGGACTGTGACACTTCCCTTATTCTCCAATACTCAGGTCATATCCAAAACAGCCACACCATCTGCCTCAATCTCCCCAAAAGCCCCACAGGACTGAAACATATCAGTGGATATTTTTGGATTGGACCCAGAATCAAGTGGAGCAGCCTGCTGTCAAGTGTTTCGCTTTCTACCTCCCCAAAATATAACATGGCATCTTTCTCCCCAGTGAAAGCTGCACAACAGTAACTGTGGTGCAGACAGTCTGTGATGTGTGGTGGTTGACACTAGTTTAGAGCCAGGATGGACAGTAAAGTAAGAATGATTTAAAGTCACAGAAACAAATGAAAAGTCAATAATACAAAAAAAACCTAACTGCCAACCAACCTTGACAACCTCCTGTCCCAGCACTCCTCCCACCACAGCACACACAGGGGCCATCTCAGAGAAGCAGTAGCTGATGACAACCCAAAACAACAATGTGAGTGTCACCAACAGAAACAAACTCTCCAGTTCAGTAGGATGAATTAACAATTGTCTTACCTCTGGAAAAACTGAAATAGCTCAGAATGGAGCAGCCAGTTACAGATGATCTTTGATGCATCTAGTAACTACCATCACTGGCAAAACCCCTACAAACCTACAGTGCCATCGGAAAGTACTCAGACCCCTTGACTTCTTCCAAATTTTGTTACGTTACAGCCTTATTCTGAAATTGAATAAATGTTTTTCCCCCTCATCAAACTACACACAATAATGAAATAGAGAAAACAATTTAAAAATAATATATATATATTTTTTAAACGTACTTACATAAATATTCAGACCCTTTGCTATGAGACTCGAAATTGAGCTCAGGTGCATCCTGTTTCCATTGATCATCCTTGAGATGTTTCTACAACTTGATTGGAGTCCACCTGTGGTACATTTAATTGATTGGACATGATTTGGAAAGGCACACACCTGTCTATATAAGGTCCCACAGTTGACAGTGCATGTCAGAGCAAAAACCAAGCCACGAGGTCAAAGGAATTGTCCATAGAGCTCTGAGACAGGATTGTGTTGAGGTACAGATCTGGGGAAGGGTACCAAAACATTTCTGCAGCATTGAAGGTCGCCAAGAACAGAGTGGCCGCCATCATTCTTAAATGGAAAAAGTTTGGAACCACCAAGACTCTTCCTGGAGCTGACCGCCCGGCCAAACTGAGCAATCGGGGGAGAAGGGCCTTGGTCAGGGAAGTGACCAAGAGCCTGATGGTCACCCGATGGTCAACTCTCGAGCTCTGTCTCGAGAGTTCCTCTGTGGAGATGAGAGAACCTCCCAGAAGGACAACCCTCTCTGTAGCACTCCACCAAATCAGGCCTTTATGGTAGAGTGGCCAGACGGAAGCCACTCCTCAGTAAAAGGCACATGACAACCTGCTTGGAGTTTTCCAAAAGGCACCTAAAGGACTCAGACCTTGAAAAACAAGATTCTCTGGTCTGATGAAACCAAGATTGAACTCTTTGGCCTGAATGCCATGCATCACGTCTGGAGGAAACCTTGCACCATCCCTAAGGTGAAGCATGGTGGTGGCAGCAACATGCTGTGGGGATGTTTTTCAGCAGCAGGGACTGGGAGACTAGTCAGGATCAAGGGCAAGATGAACAGAGCAAAGTACAAAGAGATCCTTGATGAAAATCTGCTCCAGAGCGCTCAGGTCCTCAGACTGGGGTGAAGGTTCACCTTCTAAGAGGACAACAACCCTAAGCACACAGCCAAGACCACGCAGGAGTGGCTTTGGGATAAGTCACTGAATGTCCTTGAGTGAGAGCCCGGACTTGAACCCGATCGAACATCTCTAGAGACCCAAAAATAACTGTGCAGCAACGCTCCCCAGCCAACCTTGACAGAGCTTGAGAGGATCTGCAGAGAAGAATAGGGGAAACTCCCCAAATACAGGTGTGCCAAGCTTGTAGCATCATACCCAAGAAGACTCCAGGCTGAAATCACTGCCAAAGGTACTTTAACAAAGTACTGAGTAAATGGTCTGAATACATATGTAAATGTTATATTTAAGGTTTTTGCTTTGTCATTATGGGGTATTGTGTGTAGATTGATTTTCCATTTTAGAATAAGGCTGTAACGTAACTTAATGTGGAAAAAGTCAAGGGGTCTGAATACTTTCCAGATGCACTGTATTACTAACAGTCCAGCTTAATATGTGGCTGTCGAGTGATGCACCATGTGGTGAAATCTGGGTGGAATTGAGCCGGGCACCTGACGAAGTCGTGAGGTAGCAGGTCGCTACTCAGTCCCATGGCCTCCAGGACATCATCCCGGATCTGTCTCAGGAGCATGGCATCTGCCTCAAAGCTTTCTGGGTGGGGGTCGCGACCTTTGTCTGTACGGAACTTCAGCAGTACTGTGGGAAAGAAGAGAGGAACAAACGGAGAGAAAACAATAGATTGAGTGGTGGAGAAGTGCTGGAAACCATAGAAGACACACAGAGGAAGCTCTGATTTTATGGGTTACATTGCTTCATATACTGAGCTGCCTTTCCATACGAAACAGAATATGTTACTAAGGAAATGTTGGTGGAGTTGTGATTCTATCACTTGCTGGAATGACACTGGCTGGCAATTTGTTCTTTTTTTTTTAAGTACAAAAAAATGGAAACGCTTCCAATTACATACTGATCATCTTGTGGAAACAGTGTGCAATCAGATCTTTATCTGTGTTGTACCACAGACGATTGACAGTGGCAATCAACAAGTGTTGCGCCAACAAACCTCTTCATCTGATAATGGCTTTGAATGAAGAGCAGTTTTTGATCCGTTTGACAAGTCCGTGATCAGACATCTATGACTCCTGTCCTTATCCTGTCAGCACGCGCCACTAGTACTACACCCATCCTGTGTGAGACCGTGGGCAGATGTGTCAATATGAGCAGGATGTGGTTTAGAGTCGGAATATTACTAAAAAGGAAATAATTAAAAGGGGGAGAGATGGACGCACCGTTGCAACGGAGACGTTTTAGGTTCTAAACAACCCTTTAAGCCTGGCAGCTCTACTCGCCCCCTCAGTGTTAAAACAGGTGTCATAACTTCCTCTCTTTAGCTGTCCATCAAACACATCATGGAGCCCAGTCCGCCCACGGCTATTTCCAGTAGAATGACACCTCGCACGCACGCTCGCAAAATAAATAAATAAAAGAAATGCATAAATCACCATCATCACCCTCAACTAACTATTCTCTCACCCATTGAATTATCTCAACCTGTAAGTGTACAAAGATATCTGTGCAAAGTAAACATTGTCTTAAGAGAGTAGTCTGGAACATTCTTGATTAGATTCAAACGGATGAACCAAAAACAACACATTCAAATTACATTGACTAAATCAAAGTTGAGGGAAAACAGTCCTGTGCCCCCACGCCTGTGCTGCCTTCCATTCCTCCAGAGGTGTTATGGTTGCATACAGTAAGCTAACCCCCAACCCCTGACACACAGAGGAGCTGTAACAGAGGAAGCACCACTTCCTCAAGAGCAGCTCGGTCGAGAGATACCACTACGTCTAGACATAATTATAGAAACCCAAATGCTATAAGACACCTCCTGAAAACGACAAAAACAAACAAATGAACAGCTTCTTTCCTTTCCGGCTGTTATTTTAATATTAGCTAACAACAGGGGCTAGAGTACGCAGCCTTGCGGATGAAGTGTCGTGGGTGGTGGCTAGCTGTTTGTTTCTCTGTTCTAAAGTCACACACGACTGGCCATGGAGAGCCTGTGATGGAAACAGAGCCATGTTAAGAAGGTCTATGAAACCAGGTGAAGGCTATTAAGGGACCAAATCAGACTAGAAGGAACAGGGTGCAATGCTACAACAACCAAAACAGGAAGGGAGGGGGGGGGGGGGGGGGGGGGGGGGGTATGGTGGTGGGCGATATCATTGGAGCTGCAGGCACTCACGTGTAGAGGGCATCAATCTATAGCTTCACGGTTATGTATGGCAGAAGAAAAAAGACGCGATGGCAGCCAGTTAGTGATCTAACTCCCTTTTATCAGATAGATATTTATATCCAATGGCTCTGTGGAAGGAGCAGGTACCGTGTAGCAGGAAGTAGTCCACGGGGGTGTGCTTCAGGCTGCTCTTGGCCTTCTCATTGGTCCAATCCACTTCCAGAGCCAGTTTCAAGGAGCAGAAGCAGGCCGTCTGTTCAGTTGGGACAGAGAGAGCGCCAAGGAACATGACGTCATTAGATGTGGAGGAGGATAACGCTAATTGAGATATTATTATACAATGCTCACCTTTTTGATCATGGTGGTCTCATTTGGGTCAATCTTTGTTTTTTTGGCCTCGGGTCCATCATTGGACTCCTCTGTTTTGGGCTTGACTACTTTGGGCTTCTCCCTAGACGGGGGCATCAAAACAAGGGACAGATGAGCATAAGTATAACTGGTGAATAATCAAGACAAGTAAATTAGACACACGAAAATCACACACACACACACAACACTCACTCAACATAGTTGTGCTCCAGGCCAAGGTCGGAGAACATGTATCCGTGGTAACCGAAGACGTCGCCACAGAAGACCTTGATGTTGTGCTCGAAACAGAGTTGGTCCACGCGTACCATCAGATCTCTGGAGCAGCCGGTCAGACACACCTGAGAGGAACAAGGGAGGGCAGGACAAAGTCAGAGAGAGCAGCTAAAACTCCAACTCCCATGGTGCTATCTACACTACATGACCAAAAGTATGGACACCTGCTCGTCAAACATCTCATTCCAAAATCATGGGCATTAATATGGAGTTGGTCCCCCCTTTGCTGTTATAACAGCCTCCACTCTTCTTGGAAGGCTTTCTACTAGATGCTGGAATATTGCTGTGGGGACTCCAGCCACAAGAGCATTATTCAGGTCAGGCACTGATATTGGGCGATTAGGCCTGGCTCACATTCAGATTCCAATTCATCCCAAAAGGTGTTTGATGGGGTCAGGGGTCTGTGCAGGCCAGTCAAGTTCTTCCACACCAATCTCAACAAACCATTTCTGTATGGACCTCGCTTTGTGCAAGGGGGCATTGTCATGCTGAAACAGGAAAGGGCCTTCCCCAAACTGTTGCCCAAAAAATTGGAAACACAGGATCGACTAGAATGTCATTGTCTGCTGTACGGTTAAGAATACCCTTCACTGGAACTAAGGGGCATAGCCAGAACCATGAAAAAAAGCCCTAGATCATTATTCCTCCTCCACCAAACTTTACAGTAGGTACTATGCATTGGGGCAGGTAGCGTTCTCCTGGCATCTGCCAAACCCGGATTTGTCAGCGATTCATCACTCCAGAGAACGCATTTCCACTGCTCCAATGGCGGCGAGCTTTACACCACTCCAGCTGATGCTTGGCATTGCACATGATGATCTTAGGCTTGTATGTGTCTCCTCGGCCATGGAAACCCACTTCATGAATCTCTCAATAACAGTTATTGTGCTAACATTGCTTCCAGAGGCAGTTTGGAACATGGTAGAGTGTTGCAGCTGAGGAAAGACGATTTTTACACGCTATGCGCTTCAGCGGTCACATTCTGTGAGCTTGTGTGCCACTTTACGGCTGAGCCATTGTTGCTCCTAGACCTTTCCACTTCACAATAACAGCACTTACAGTTGACCGGGGCAATTCTAGCAGGGCAGAAATTTGACGAACTGACTTGTTGGAAAGGTGGCATCCTATGATGGTCCAACGTTGAAAGTCACTGAGCTCTTCAGTAAGGCCATTCTACTGCTAAAGTTGGTCTATAGAGATTGCATAGTTGTGTGCTCAATTTGATATACCGGTCAGCAACAAGTGTGGCTGAAATAGCTGCATCCACTAATTTGAAGGGGTGTCCACACATTTGTTTTAATTTATTTCACATTTATTTAACTAGGTAGGCTAGTTGAGAACAAGTTCTCATTTACAACTGCGACCTGGCCAAGATAAAGCAAAGCAGTTCGACACATACAACAACACAGTTACACATGGAGTAAAACAAACATACAGTCAATAATACAGTTGTGAAAAAAGTCTATATACAGTGTGTGCAAATGAGGTAAGACAAGAGAGGTAAGGCAATAAAATAGGCCATAGAGGCGAAGTAATTACGATATAGCAATTAAACACTGGAGTGACAGATGTGCAGAAGATGAATGTGCAAGTAGAGATACTGGGGTGCAAAGGAGCAAAATAAATAAATAAATACAGTATGGGGATGAGGTAGTTGGATGGGCTATTTACAGATGGGCTATGTACAGGTGCAATGATCTGTGAGCTGCTCTGACAGCTGGTGCATTAAGTTAGTGAAGGAGATAAGAGTCTCCAGCTTCAGCGATTTTTGCAGTTCGTTCCAGTCATTGGCAGCAGAGAACTGGAAGGAAAAACAGCCAAAAGAGAAATTGGCTTTGGGGGTGATCAGTGAAATAAACCTGCTGGAGCACGTGCTGGGTGCTGCTATGGTGACCAGAGAACTGAAATAAGGGGGGGAGCTTTACCTAGCAAGACTTGTAAATGACCTGGAGCCAGTGGGTTTGGCGACGAGTATGAAGCGAGGGCCAACCAACGAGAGTGTACAGGTCGCAGTGGTGGGTAGTATATAGGGCTTTGGTGACAAAACGGATGGCACTGTGATAGACTGCATCCAATTTGTTGAGTAGAGTGTTGGGAGGCTATTTTGTAAATGACATCACCAAAGTCAAGGATCGGTAGGATAGTCAGTTTTACGAGGGCTTGTTTGGCAGCATGAGTGCAGGATGCTTTGTTGCGAAATAGGAAGCCGATTCTAGATTTAATTTTGGATTGGAGATGCTTAATATGAGTCTGGATGGAGAGTTTACAATCTAACCAGACACCTAGGTATTTGTAGTTGTCCACATATTCTAGGTCAGAACCATCCAGAGTAGTGATGCTGGACGGGCGGGCAGGTGCGGGCAGCGATCGGTTGAAGAGCATGCATTTAGTTTTACTTGCATTTAAGAGCAGTTGGAGGCCACGGAAGGAAAGTTGTATGGCATTGAAGCTCGTCTGGAGGTTTGTTAGCACAGTGTCCAAAGAAGGGCCAGAAGTATACAGAATGGTGTCATCTGCGTAGAGGTGGATCAGAGAATCACCAGACGCAAGAGCGACATCATTGATGTATACAGAGAAGAGTTGGCCCGAGAATCGAACCCTGTAGCACCCCTATAGAGACTGCCAGAGGTCCGGACAACAGGCCCTCCGATTTGACACACTGAAATCTGAGGTCGATGAATACGGCTGCACAGTATTGTCTTTTATCGATGGCAGTTATGATATCATTTAGGACCTTGAGCGTGGCTGAGGTGCACCCATGACCAGCTCTGAAACCAGATTGCATAGCAGAGAAGGTACGATGGGAAATGGTCGGTGATCTGTTTGTTAACTTGGCTTTCGAAGACCTTAGAAAGGCAGGGTAGGATAGATATAGGTTTGTAGCAGTTTGGTCTAGAGTGTCTCCCCCTTTGAAGAGGGGGATGACCGCAGCTGCTTTCCAATTCCAATTATACAGTGTACATGTTCATTGAGAGACCTTGCAGGGAATGTGATGACAAAATACTTGATGATGAGCAAGTAGGCCTAACTCTGCATTTACACGCACACATACACACCTTTTGGATAGATTCCACCATAGCCATTCTTAAACAACCTACTCCTTTAGTTAACCCCCTTGAACAACACACCCACCAGCTTCTACAACAGACACCCCGTCCTTCTGACACAAAACATGTTCAAGTAAACTAAATCTGTTATTCAGTCAAAGAATCAACTAGTTTGTTTTGGCCAGTTTGTTTTATCTGAACAGGGTGGGGGGAAATGGGCCTTAATAAACAACTGACCCATGGGCTGGGTCCATCTTATCCTTCAGACCAAACCCAGCACACTCCACACTTGGCTAGAGATAAAGGGCTGTCTGGCAGCTGACGGGCATCTGTCTGTGGCATCGCTGACATGGGTGAGTGGTACATGCTGTTCCCTCCCAGAACACAAAGTACCACAATGTTGGGAAGTGCCAGGATCGAGTTGACTACACGCGGCAGTGTTTTTTCAAGGGCAGCTTAATGATGTGTGACTGACTGTATGTTTGAAGTTGTTTTAAATTGCTGTGCCCTAAGCTAATGCCCTCATCTAACGCAAGATGGCGCTGATAGAGATGGCAACTTCGCTTCAAGTACTTCGGAAACTATGCAGTATTTTTTTTTTTATGTATTATTTATTACATTGTAAGCCCAGAAAACCTTAAGTGTTATTACATACAGCCGGTAGGAACTATTGGATATCAGAGAGACGTCAACTTACCAGCACAATGACCAGGAATACGACTTTCCCAAAGCGGATCCTTTGTCTGCACCTCCCAGGGCATTTGAACTGATTCTAGAGGCCGACCCAAAACAACACCATGGGAGGAGAGGGTGCCGGAGCGGTCTTCTAGTGAGGCTTTGGATGCGCGTACACCACCCACCGCTTCAGAGTATATTACTCACTAATGTCCAGTCCCTAGTTAACAAAGTCGATGAAATTAGGGCAAGAGTTGCTTTCCAAAGAGATATCCAGGATTGTAACATACTCTGTTTCACAGAGACATGGCTAGCTGGGGACATGCTGTCGGAGTCCGTACAGCCAACAGGATTTTCAGTGCATCGCGCCGACAGGCACAAACATCTCTCTAGTAAGATGAAGGGTGGGGGTGTGTGTTTAATGATTAACAACTCATGGTGTAATTGTAACAACTCAAGAACTCAAGTCCTTTTGTTCACCTGACCTAGAATTCCTCACAATCAAATGCCAACCGTATTATCTCCCAAGAGAACTCTCCTTAGTTATGGTCACAGCAGTGTATATCCCCCGCATGCGGATACCAAGACGGTCATCAAGGAACTGCACTGGACTTGATGCAAACTGGAAACCATATATCCTGAGCCTGCATTTATTGTAGCTGGGGATTAACAAAGCTAATCTGAGAACAAGGCTGCCTAAATTCTATCAGCATATTGACTGTAGTACACAAGCGAGTAACACACTCAACCACTGCTACTCTAACTTCTGCGATGCATACAAGGCCCTCCTTCGCCCTCCTTTTGGTAAATCTGACCATGACTCCATCTTGTTGCTCCCCTCCTATAGGCAGAAACTAAAACAGGAAGCACCTGTGCTTAGGTCTATCCGATGCTGGTCTGACCAATCGGATTCCACGCTTCAAGATTGCTTCGATCACGTGGACTGGGATATGTTCAGGGTAGCCTCAGACAATAACATTGACATATATGCTAACTCGGTGAGTGAGTTTAAAGGAAGTGTATAGGAGATGTTGTAACTATTAAAACCTTCCCTAACCAGAAACCGTGGATTGATGGCAGCATTCGTGCAAAACTGAAAGCACATACCACCGTATTTAAATCATGGCAAGGTGACTGGAACTATAGCCGAATACAAACAGTGTAGTTATTCCCTCCGTAAAGGCAATCAAACAAGCAAAGCGTCAGTACAGAAACAAAGTGGAGTCGCAATTCAATGGCTCAAACACAAGGGTTTACAGACAATCACGGATTACAAAAAGAAAATCAGCCCCGTCGCGGATATCGATGTCTTGCTCCCAGACAAATTAAACAACTTATTTGCGCTTTGAGGACAATACAGTGCCACCGACACGGCCCGCTATCAAAGACTGTGGGCTCTCCTCCTCCTTGGACGACATGAGTAAAACATTTAAACGTGTTCACCCTCGCAAGGCTGCCAGCCCAGACGGCATGCCTAGGCGCATCCTCAGAACATGTGCAGACCATCTGGCTGGTGTGTTTATGGACATATTCAATCAATCCCTATCCCAGTCTGCTGTCCCCACCTACTTCAAGATGGCCACCATTGTTCCTGTTCCCAGGAAAGCTAAAGTAACGGAAATAAATTACTATCGCACCGTAGCACTCACTTCTGTCGTCATGAAGTGCTTTGAGAGACTAGTCAAGGATCACGTCACCTCCACCCTACCCGTCACCCTAGACCCAGTCCAATTTGCTTACCGCCCCAATAGGTCCACAGACGATGCAATCGCCATCACACTGCCCTATTCCACCTGGACAAGAGGAATACCTATGTAAGAATGCTGTTCATTGACTACAGCTCAGCATTCAACACCATAGTACCCTCCAAACTCATCATTAAGCTTGAGACCCTGGGTCTCGACCCCGCCCTGTGCAACTAGGCCCCGGACTTCCTGACGGGCCGCCCCAGGTGGTGAAGGTTGGCAACAACACCTTCACTTCGCTGATCCTCAACACTGGGGCCCCACAAGGGTGAGTTCTCAGCCCTCTCCTGTACTCCATGTTCACCCATGACTGTGGGGCCATGCACGCCTCCAACTCAATCATCAAGTTTGCAGACGACACTACAGTGGTAGGCTTGATTACCAACAACAACAAGACAGCCTATAGGGAGGAGGTGAGGACCCTCTGACTGTGATGTCAGGAAAATAACCTCTCACTCAATGACAGCAAAACAAAAAGAGATGATCGTGGACTTCAGGAAACAGCAAAGGGAGTACCCCCCCCTATCCACATCATCGGGACAGCAGTGGAGAAGTTGGAAAGTTTTAAGTTCCTCTGTGTACATATCACCGACAAACTGAAATCACTGACAAACAGCAGCGCCTCTTCAACCTCAGGAGGCTGAAAAAGATGTGGCTTGTCAACGAAAACCCTCTAACTTCTACAGGTGCACAATTGAGAGCATCCTGTCGGGCTGTATCACCGCCTGGTACGGCAACTGCACCGCCCACAACCGCAGGTCTCTCCGGTCTGCACAATGCATCACCGGGGGCAAACTAGCTGCCCTCCAGGACACCGACAACACCTGATATCACAGGAAGGCCAAAAAGATCATCAAGGACAACAACCACACGAGCCACTACCTGTTCACCCCGCTTCCATCCAGAAGGCAAAGTCAGTACAGGTGCATCAAAGCTGGGACAGACAGATAGAAACTGTTTTTCAATCTCAAGGTCAACAGATAGTTAAACAGCCACCACTAGCACTTTAACAATGCCACTTTAATTTGTTTTACATATCTCATATGTATATGCTGTATACTGTTTCCTTCACTATCTATTCTTTACTATCTATTGCATCTTAGCCGCTCTGTCACTGCTCACCTATATATTTTATACTCCTATATTCTTATCCCATTCCTTTACTAGATTGTGTGCATTAGGTTTTGTTGTGGAATTGGTTAGACATTAGGTTTTGTTGTGGAATTGGTTAGATATTAGGTTTTGTGGTGGAATTGTTGATATTACCTGTTAGCTACTGCTACACTGTCGGATCTAGAAGAATAAGCATTTCACTACACTCGCAATAACATCTGCTAACCATGTGTATGTGACCAATAACATCTGCTAACCATGTGTATGTGACCAAGAACATCTGCTAAACATGTGTATGTGACCAATAACATCTGCTAACCATGTGTATGTGACCAATAAAATGTGATTTGAAGATTGATAGACTAATCATCAATGCTGGGTGCATGCTTGATGATTGAAAAATGGACCGGAAATCTTCCTTAAACCACACCTTAACTCGATAGGAAGGAGGTCTTATGGGGGAAGGGGAACCCTTACAGACTACTATGGAAGTCTTATTGGCTTTAGTTGCCAGCTACAAAAAGGCAAGCCCTCTGTTGTGGCACTGGCAACAAACACTGAGAGACCCTGGCTGGACATGTTGGGCTACTGCTGCTGGTGTAGTTCATTAGAGTGGATTGGCAGTGGGAACTGAGATTGCTGGCACTGGCAGACCGGAGGGGACAGGGCTTTTTAACAGCCTGGCCAGCCGTACTGTCTCTTCCCTTTGAAGGAGGCGTGCAGCTCGGGCGCCTCCTCCCGATGGCCTCCGGCAAGGGCTTTGTGAAGAGGGACACTGAGCTGGATTGTTTGAGACATGAGGGAGAGAGGGAGGGAGTGTAAAGAAGGAAGCGAGGAAACGGGGGCGGGGTATATAGCTTATCTGTACAATGGAACCTAACAATGAAGAATTGGTCTGGTAGGAGGTGAAGGGAGAAGTGAAGTGATAGACATGCAGAGAATGAGTGGTTATGATTGACTCAATGAGAGTACATGAGTGAGAATTGGGAGAGTATACCAGTATGGTGAGTGAAGTAAACAAGAGTGAGTTTGTTTGTTGTGGGTGTGAATTGTTGCCTCAAATGATGTCTATAAGACAAAAACACCTGCAAACACGCTCTCAGGATCGAAGTTATAATCCAGACATATCAATCCCTCAGTCCAAAACACAGTGACTAAAAAGAGCAGCCCCTTGTCATGTATTGCAGCAAATTTCAACCAGTTTCAGTTTCCCAGTGCTACACCACACAGACAAGACAGATCCGTAGCTAGCAGATAAAAGAGTCTACCAGTCTACAGCACAGCCCACTCCGCCTCCCCCTCCTCCTGAACTTCCATTAGCACTCCCCCCGGGACGCTTCCGCCGTTTCTCCACCACAGTCAGACTAGGGAAGCGGCTCGTTTGCGTTTTGAAAATCCCTGAGCATCTGATGAGGAGTCTCTTCAAACCCCCGCCCCACTACATGATTCAGAGCAGAGCACTTCAGACAGCTTCCTTTGCAGTGTGTCTGGAACCAAACGCCACAGGAAAGCTAAGTTTCTACTTGTTAGCCGTACAGACATAAGTTAGATAAATGCATTTATCTCCAAACTCGAGGGTCTTTAATGTTTATGCTATTCTTTTCCCCAACTGGCACCTGTCAATTCTGTCAGTGTATACATTATATTTATATGCATCATATTATGAAGCCCTTTATCTACTTCCAGTCAGATGAACTTGTGGATACCATTTTTATGTTTGAAGGAAGTTGCTAAATAGCATTAGCGCAGTTACTGGTAGTCTGTGGTAACTGCTAGCATGCTAGGGAGGAGGTAATGCTAGTTAGCATTGGCTCATGAAACTACCTCGAACTTCCTTCATATTGGATGCAGTTACATAAAAGTTGATGACGTCCATGAGTTCATCTGAGTCTGGGGGATGCAGATAAAGGGCTTCATTTATCTGCAGAAAAAAAAACATATGCGCAAAACAGGTGCTACACTGGCATTGGTCTGCTGCAGAGTGTGGTACGGTCTTCCTAACGCATCACTGGGGGCACACTGCCTGCCCTCCAGGACACCTACAGCAACCGACGTCACAAGAAGTACCAAAAAGATAATCAAGGACATCAACCACCACGACCAACGGCATGTGCACCCCACTACCATCCAGAAGGCGAGGTCAGTACAGGTGCATCAAAGCTGGGACCGAGAGACTGAAAAGCAGCTTCTACCTCAAGGGTACCACCCGGCTACTCAACCCTGCACCTTAGAGGCTGCTGCCCTATATATATAAAATCCCTTGCACTTTAATATTGGAACACTAGTCACTTTAATAATGTGTACATACTGCTTTACTCATCTCATATGTATATACTGTATTCTATTCCACTGTATTTAATCAATGCCACTCTGAAATTGCTCATCCTAATATTTATATATTTTTAATTCCATTATTTTACTTTTAGATTTGTGTATTGTTGTGAATTGTTAAGATACTACTGCACTGTTGGAGCTAGGAACACAAGCATCTGCTAAATATGTGTATGTGACAAAAAATGTGTTAAGAAGTATGGTGTAAATGCAACACCTAGAGGCCATTTAAGGTTAAAAAAAAATAATTATGCACAAAAGTAATCTTGATAATAGACCGGTCCTGCACTACCGTACTCACTGCCTCAAATTGTAGGAAGAATTTGTCTGGTTTGGTCTCCACCCTGTCTGTGTCTGCCTTCACCTCTACCATGGGGTTGAGGTACTGGGCACGCTCCAGGGAGGCCTGGGCTCGATTCTGGCCCTGATTGTTCACTGGAATCAGGAACTGGGCTCGGCATGACTCCTCCGTCACCTGGGAAGCAAGGGAACCGACATAGTTAGCAATTTGTAGCATTCATTTCTACTGTCCTGCAATTTTCTCAGTGTTTATCCAACCATTAGCCTACTTGGGAAGGTTCCCTCTCACCTAGCCTCTGCCGAGTCCCCAAGAACGGTAAGAGCCTGTGACGCTACTTCCGCTATTAGACGTTAACAAGGCAAAACTCCAACTGAACTCCTCCTCCACATTTACTGGATTGGTTGGAGAGTGAAAAAGAATACCTACACCAACAGTTTTTTTCCTTCTCTTCAAGACCAGTATATAGTGGATCTAGTTTCAGGTGTTTATTTTACACCTGCTACTTTAGGTTACATCTGTTCTGACCTAACTCTGTTACAACCCCTCCCTTTGTGTTTGTGGCCTATACCAGTTCGTGGTCCAGCATGGTCAGCCCCTTCACTCCAGCCAGGATGAGATTTTTGGCCACCTCAGCCCCCAGGCCCCTGAGCCCCACCAGGAGCACACGAGACCCCCGCAGTCTGGAACAGAAGCAGATGGCAAAAACCTTAATTAGCTATGTAGCGCCATCATACAATAACGAGTAGAAAGCCGTAAAGACTAAATATGCATGCCTCGTGCAGATTGATAAATGATGTAAACATCAACATTTTGAGTGTTTTACAATCCATTCTTGCTGTGGGACCCCATTTTAACCCAGAACGAACAGATCGGATTCAAGCTAGCTAGCAAAAAAAGTTAGCAAAAACGACCTTTTTTGTGCATCCAGGCCCCATAGTCGGATCTGACGGTCATACTGAGCAGCTTCTTCCTCGCTAATGATATAATCCTCCTTCTCAATCATGTCTATCATCTCAAACTGGTTTATTTGTCTAGTTTAACAGTAATGGGATTAATATGCCCCTTTTCAAATTCAGGTAGGGTACCGCTATCGCTGATTGAACGGACGCTGGAAGATGACGTTATCTTCTTTTTTGGTATTATGGCGGTCCGCAAACAAATGTTCTAGGTGCATGCCGCCATCTACTGTATTGGCTGTGTATCAGCCTACTATGCTGTAGTATCTATTCATTACACTTTATGAAAAAAATTATCCTACCAACTATCATCACTATTCCACTACTTTGGTCCTATCTAATCCTGCACCTGGCCAGCAGCCTGGGAGTATGGGACACTGTCGTTCAAAACACCTTGTAACTCTTCTGCAGTAAAATCTTGTACACCCAAGTACTTCTCTGCAGCTGCCACCACAACATCTATCCTCTGTGATTTACATTCCATTTCTGCGGTACAGTTGACCACCATGGCCATGTACGCCAAAAAAACAACCTTACCAAAGGACGTTATTCCTATCACTCTCTATTGACCTCGACCTACTCACAGGGATCCTCTTAGGATCCGTCACCCTTACAAAAAAGATTGCTGTTTTGAAACTGCAGTAAAAGTGCAGTAACTGCAGTCGACTGTAGTATTTTGGACACAGTAATTGCAGAATAACTGCAGTGTCCTGCAGTTGAACTGCTGTTATACTACAAAATCCCTGCAGTTAAAATTGTTTTTGTTCTTTTGGACGCAGTATTTGCAGCATACTGCAGTTATAGATGCACAATTGAGATCATCCTGTCGGGCTGTATCACTGCCTGGTACGGCAAATGCACCACCCACAACCGCAGGGCTCTCCAGAGGGTGGTGCGGTCTGCACAACACATCACCAGGGGCAAACCGCCTGCCCTCCAGGACACCTACAGCACCCGATGTCACAGGAAGGCCAAAAAGATCATCAAGGATAACAACCACCCGAGCCACTGCCTGTTCACCCACTACCATCCAGAAGGCGAGGTCAGTACTGCTGATCTGGGACAGAGAAATTGAAAATTAGCTTCGATCACAAGGCCTTCAGACTGCTAAACAGCCATCATTAACACAGAGAGGCTGCTGCCTACATACAGACGTGAAATCATTGGCCACTCTAACAAATGGATCACTAGTCACTTTATTAATGCCACTTTAATAATGATGTTCACATACCTTTCATTACTTGCATTACTGCATTATGTATACACTGTATTTTATACCATCTATTGCATCTTGCCTATGCTGCTTGGTCATTGCTCATCCATATATTTATATGTACACATTCTTATTACATCCCTTTACTTAGATTTGTGTGTATTAGGTAGTTGTTGTGGAATTCTTATATTACTTGTTAGATATTGCTGCACTGTCTGAACTAGAAGCACAAGCATTTCGCTACACTGACAATAACATCTGCTAACCAAGCATCTGTGACTAATACAATTTGATTTGATACTGCCATTATACTGCACTTTGACAGCAATCTTTTTCCGTAAGGGTGGAATCATCTTCCTCTACTACTCTCTTTAGTGCCTCAGCATTACTCTGATCCTGGCAACCTCAACCTGCCTTTCTCTCACCAGACACCTTTGATCTCCAGCACCATGGGTACCCCTACTGTTTCCACACACACACAACCTTTTCCACCGATACTACACAATCTTTTGTCTTATGCCTTCCTGCACACTTCTCACATCTAGGAATATCCATCCTACACACTACTGTCACATGACCATAAGTTTGAAACCTAAACCAGTAATGGGTTCGGGTCAAAAGCTCTCATGGTATAACTGACACATCCTAACTTGCCTTTATCTGGTAAAAACTCTGCATCAAAACTCAGTAGTACAGACAGTGTCATCTCTGTTTCACCACCCTCTCCACCGGGGGTCTCCGTTGCACCAAACAGTGGGCGTCACAGACACCAGGAATCTTAAACTTCAGTTGAGCCTCCTCAACACTTAACGCCAGGTGGCACGTTCCTCTGGACTGCAGAAATACAAAAACATAAACTAGATTCCACTTCCCCAACATTCCCAAACTCTCCTCCACCCAAGCTGACACCACATATGAATCACCCAGAAGGCAAGGATCCATTCTGTCCAAAAGAATCTCACTCACACTGGGCATAAACATCTTTATCGCCATCTCAATGAGGCTCAAACTCTGCGTTCTTCACCGCACCTGCCACCGCAGTTAATTCACCCTCACTAGTCATGTTACATTTTATTCTGTAGCACTCAATATTTACTCTTAATATGTTCCACTTTCTTCCTTTTTCCCTGTCCACGTTCTTAGCCCCCACGGACGTTAGTTTCTTCTGTAGCGAACATAGAGTAGTTTAAGAATTCCGTTTGAGTCGTCGGGCAAGCTTTCTGCATACACAGTCTGAATTAAAGCACTGCAAAAACTTTAAAGTTTCCTTACAAGTCAGAATGTAGAATACAATTGCATTTGGACTTACTCTACCGGTTGTCTGTGTGGTTAGTCCTTATTCGGGTCAAAATCTGAGAAAAAAATAACCACACGAAAGTATTATTCACCTGACCTTTTAGTAACGGCACTGCCGTTGAGACTTTTCTATCACCTGGCACATGCACAAAACCTTGTAAACACCTGAAAGACTTTGGTTAGTATGCATACATTGCGTGGATGTACTTCCATCTTGTGCACATCCCTTAGGTGATGAGCAAACAAATCGTGATAGCCATACACAGAGACCCACGTTTTGAAGTCGATTTAATAATACTTTCCTGTGGATATTTTGTCTCAAATTCTACCAGCAGAACGAAATCAGTGGACAACAGGTAAAGTTCAAATTAAGTTTATTCTACATTTTGACTTGTAAAGGGACTGTTTGGAATTGTTCCATCTATATGTGAAGAGAGTGGACCCATTGAAACTCAGATCCGTAGAGGTTTGTACATTATCAAAAGAATAGGCCATCTCCTTATGTTTTTTTTCTCCCCATTTTCTCACTGTAAGACATACAGTGGCAAGAAAAAGTATGTGAACCCTTTGGAAATACCTGGATTTCTGCATAAATTGGTCATAAAATTTGATCTGATCTTCATCTAGGTCACAATAGACAAACACAGTCAGCTTAAACTAATAACACACAAACATTTATCCGTTATGTCTTTATTGAACACACCGTGTAAACATTCACAGTGCAGGGTTGAAAAAGTATGTGAACCCTTGGAATTTATTTCACCTTTATTTAACCAGGTAGGCTAGTTGAGAACAAGTTCTCATTTACAACTGCGACCTGGCCAAGATAAAGCATAGCAGTGTGAACAGACAACACAGAGTTACACATGGAGTAAACAATTAACAAGTCAATAACACAGTTAAAATAAAATATCTGGTTGACCCTCCTTTGGCAGCCATAACCTCAACCAAGCGTTTTCTGTAGTTGCAGCTCAGACCTGCACAACGGTCAGGAGGAATTTTGGACCATCCCTCTTTACAAAACTGTTTCAGTTCAGCAATATTATTGGGATGTCTGGTGTGAACTGCTGTCTGGAGGGCAGGCCACAGCATCTCAATCAGGTTGAGGTCAGGACTCTGAAAGAGCCACTCCAGAAGGCACATTTTCTTCTGTTGAAACCATTCTGTTGTTGATTTACTTCAGTGTTTTGAGTCACTGTCCTGTTGCATCACTAAACGTCTGTTGAGCTTCAGTTGGTGGACAGATAGCCTAACATTCTCCTGCAAAATGTCTTGATAAACTTGGAAATTAATTTTTCCGTCGATGATAGCAAGCTATCCAGGCCCTGAGGCATCCCCAAACCATGATGCTCCCTCCACCATACTTTACAGTTAAGATAAGGTTTTGATGTTGGAGTGCTGTGCCTTTTTTTCTCCACACAGTGTTGTGTGTTCCTTCCAAACAACTCAACTTTAGTTTCATCTATCCAGAGAATATTTGGCCATTAGCACTGTGGAACATCCAGGTGCACTTTTGCAAGCAGTGACTTCTTCCGTGGTGTCCTCCCATGAACACCATTCTTGTTCAGTGTTTCGCATATCGTAGACTCGTCATCAGAGATGTTAGCATATTCCATAGATTTCTGTAAGTCTTTAGCTGACGCTCTAGGATTCTTCTTAACCTCATTGAGCATTCTGCGCTGTGCTCTTGCAGTCATCTTTGCAGGACGGCCACTCCTAGAGATTAGCAACAGTGCTGAACTTTCTACATTTATAGACAATTTGTCTTACAGTGGACTGAGGAACATCAATGCTTTTAGAGATACTTTTGTAACCATTTTCAGCTTTATGCAAGTCAACCATTTTTTATCTTAGGTATTTTGCAATCTCTTTAGTTCTTAAATTTTGTGAGTGTTTTTTATAGGTTAAGGCAGCTCTAACCAACATCTCCAATCTCGGTCTCATTGATTGAACTCCAGGTTAGCTGACACCTGACTCTAATTAGCTTTTGGAGAAGTCACTAGCCTAGGAGGTCACATACTTTTTCCAACCTACACTGTGAATGTTTAAATTATGTATTCAATATAGACAAGACAAATACAATTTGTGTGTTATTAGTTTAAGCACACTGTTTGTCTATTGTTGTGACTTAGATGAAGATCAGATCCAATTTGATTACCAATTTTTGTAGAAATCCAGGTAATTCCTAAGGGTTCACATTTTTTCTTGCCACTGTATGCATACCATCATAGCACAGGCCTACCAACAAATGTAACAGTGGAATAAATGAATTCATGACATTTTTAAATGCAGTGCTCAGACATTCTGTGAGAGGAAATTACTTTTAAAACATGATATGAAGCTATAAATCAAAGTTCCCTATGACAACAAAAACATGAAAATGGAGCCTATGGTTTGTATTTTGTGATATTCCTTAATTATTAGTTATATTATTTTCTTCTAATCTGCATGGTTGGTTAAAGGGCTTGTAAGTAAGCATTTCACTGTCAGGTGAAACACCTGTTGTATTCGGTGTATGTGACAAATACAATTGGATTTGATATGACAAAGCAGTTGAACCAACCAATTAATGAAATATAATTGGTTAGTTGAAATTTGACTGTGGCTTTAATAGTAAATTATAATTAGGACAGACTCGGAGTCACACGTCACCGTTCACAGCTACCACCAATATAGTCATTCCATGGAGAGGGAACTGAGGGCCAACTAAGAGAAAAGTAAAGTGAACTTGTTCAAATTACTAGACAGGCAGCAGAATACCTCAACGTGCCCTAAAATCCAGTCCCCTAGGCTGCAGATATGCATATACACATGCCAAAGAGTGATCTTTCACAACTGCTGAACGAAAAATGTTCGGGTATTTCCGTGACAAACGTATGAGAACGTAATGTTTATGTCGTCATATTCGGAATATCCCGCCCCTTCTCTTTGGAGGAGACAGTCAGCCATTTTAAGTGGATGAGTTTCATTTTACAGCGCAACTGTAGGACGGAGAATCTCAGGACACAATTTCAACCTATTTCTCTAACAACTGTTAGTGGGGAATTGACTACTATGAACTGAAACTCTTCCTTAAACCATTAACAAGTACTGTAGATCCAAGTTAAGTGACGCATAAGCCAGTAGAGTTTTTTTTGCACCTAAATGTAGCTAGAGGAAATGGCTGTGGAAAGCATGACTGTCCATCCAAACTCCCCAACAACAACCAACCACGAACACAGTCTTCTCACTGACGAAAGGTCGAGTAATTCTACAATCATATTTCTATCAAACTATTTATTTGTCCTGTGCTTTTTAGGTATAAAAAGCCCGGGTTTCTTTTTCCTTTTTTTCTTTCAAAGGGATTAAACTCGCCTTTTTCTGGGGAACAAGTACAGAGGTAACGAACGCCATCTTGAAACGTTGCTCAGCGCAAACTGGAAGGTCAAATATGAACCTGGGATCTGTTCAGTTTGAATAAGTATTTCAAGGAGTTATTTTATGAAGGAAAAAATACCATCAGTTCAAATAATTGATCCATCAAAGTTGCATCCCCACCAAAGTAGAGTGAATGAAAAAAATATGATTTTTGCTTGCTAATTGTCCACCATCAACTTAACTAGCAAAAATGTATTTCTGAATAGATTTCCAATTAGTTATATGTCCAAAACGTTTTTGAACACAAAAGCTTTGCAAAATTGCATCGCAAAGACAGGGCTAGCTAACGCGCCAACTCGCCAGCTAGCTGGCTGCCCTCCGTGGGGGAAAAAGCCAGTTTGCTAACTATCCGCCAAGCCAATAGGGCGAATGTTAACAGTTTCATAATTAATCATTACATTCTAGGTTTTTCAGGTCAGACAAAGACTTGATTGCAATGGATTAATAGCCAGTTGTGGGACATTGGAGGTATTTCCTTTATTAGCACTCATGCTAAGTAACGAAGTGGCTAACTACGCAGTTATTTTTTTGCTAGCTAGCTTGCAAGACCAATCTAGCTTGTAAGCAAAGGCCGCCATTGTGCCTGCCCTTTTTTTTTTAGCAACTAGATAGTTGTGTTGAAAGCATTTTGTCATTGGAATTGATGCAGCTGTTCACTTGTCACCCTATATATAGACAGAGCCCTCTTAAATCGGCGAATAAAATGAATTGGTTCGATTAGTTAATGTTAACTATCTGAAGTTCACTATTGGTCCACGGGCTAATGTTAACTAAGACAACTAGCTAGGGATTAATATAACGTTTAATCATTAACAATTAACAGATTGATACATTTCCAGGGCGTGAAATTGGTCATACTAACTAGTCAACAAAAATGTAACAAACGTGATTGCACAATTGTTTTAGCATGCTCATCCACTTTAATGTTTGTGCCACCCATTTTTTGTATTTTATTTTAATTATTACTAGATCTGTACATTCATGGATTTAACATTTTCTTCCTTTGCTAGTTCAGGACAATTGCCTAATTTCGTGCCCCTATAAAGTTTATCTTTTCTCAGGACAGACTGCTATATTACTTTAGATTGTTATCCCAAACACCCACCAAATCCCAGCACTGTGTTGAACGTTTGCAAAGCATATCAGATGTCTAAAAAGTCAAGTAAACCACAAATGTTACCTGATTTCCCTGTCTGTCTTCAGCACCCCCAACAACCCAAGTTATTCCATTTCCACAAACCCTAATAATAAAGTGGGGAGACCACTATTATGTTCCAAAAACTTTTGGGGGGGGAAATGGTCATACCAGTGCTTTTGAGTGCAGAATGTGAAGAAAACCTCTCACAGTAAGTACTTCCCAAAGGCCCATTGTTTGTAGTTTAATTGATTATTAGGGAACTTTTTGACCTTTTTAATTAAGCTGTAATTGTGTTGTGATGATGCATGAAAAGTATTGTAAAATGTATTTTTAAGTGAAAATGTAAGTTTACATGACTGATTGTACCAGGTACTTTCAGCATTAACTCAGTTTATGCTCTTGGAACTACATAGGGTGTGTCCAGTGCACGCACACAACTTTATAGCAACTGTAAAGGTTGTCTTGTTTGAAGTGTGATTGTGTATTATTTATTTTTATTAGGTTATATATTTGGATCCAAGTGTAACTTTTTTTTTCTGTTCATAGTTCCTTGGCGTAGAGTAGACTAGAGCCTTATCTAATTGGCAGTAGTGAGTGCTATCATTTCCTGACCCCTCTGTTGTTATTGGAGTGATACATCCCTTTTTTTTGCAGTCTTTGTGATGTGGGCTATTAAACCCAGAGGAGGCTGTTGACAGGTGCTTTGCATTTGCCCTTTAACACAATTGTCAGGACATCTAACCAGCCTGACAATATACTTTTTATATAAAATTCTTTATTACCGTAATGTTAATAAACCAAAACGCCTGTAACCTCAGTTTGAAATAGGCTACTACATAATGTTGTAAGAAGAAGTTTTCATTCAGGGCAAGACAAGATAGGTTTGGCTAGACCCTAACGTCTCTTTACACAGCTAAATGGTTTGGCATACTCCCAACCAATGGGAGTGGCACACCTCTGTAGAAGTATAGGTTGGCTTGACTGGCATCTGAACTGAGCAAAATCATGATAAAGCGTTTTGCTTGTCCGCAGAATCCTGAATACTTGAACCTGGCACCCCACTAGAGAAAGGGGCAAGAAGTCAGAGCTATGTCAGTAGAGCCTTTGTTCTGTGTACGTGCCCATGTCAGTCCAAAGAACCCCCAGCAATGCAAAGTTCTGCGCTCATCAAGAATGGCCTCATTGTGCCTCTTGAAGGACGTGAGTGATCATGATTCAAGGGTTGGCTGTGCTGAGTTAAATTATGTTGACGCCATTGATTTATGCCAAGTGGTAATACCATGCCATTCACAATGAAGGAAAAAAATTATCAACTTGCAGTTGTAGAGGAATTTGGTTTATTTAAGAGTGGCTAGATCTATATCTGGTCCCTCTCTGGATGAGAGTAAACTTAGGATAACTAAACGTAAGGAGGAGCAGGAGACTGTAGTAAGTCCCAGCAACCCTCGGGCCCAGGAGGAAAGTCATGTCCTACATAGGAAGTTAGTATGTTGAGGATGTGGTGTGGACTGTGTTGGTGTGAGTATAAAGAGAGATCAGTCAACATTTATTTGTGTCAATTGGCCTATAGGCCTATGTCCACAGATTGGGTCTGTATGCGATGTATGCTATTCTATAGCCTACATCGAACTCATTGTTTTACTACCGAAACCATTTCTGTGTACTTTGGCCAAAAGTCAGAATTGTAATCTGTATTTGAATAATCAAATAAAGGCCTAACCTGTACCATTTTGAAGTTAGGCTATACCAGACACTTAAAGCGACACTGTTACTCAAGCCTGCTCTGATCAGTGTCAGCAAATATCCGTTCACTCTGTAGGCTGAACTCTGGCTATAGTGACGCTTCAAATGGACATAGTGGTTATATCCTACTTATCACCCATAGTGCGGCGCATAATTGGCCCAGTGTCGTTAGGGTTTGGCCGAGGTATGTCGTCATTGTAAATACAAAATTGTTCTTAACTGACTTGTCTCACATGCCTTATTGTCACGCCAGTGTATTTCAGTAAATCATGTAATGGCACGCTTCTGTGAAACTACACCTTGAAAGATGGCAGAGGGAAAATGTATCTGTTTCTAATTTCTTGTCTGTGTTCTCTAGCCACATTTAGGCCCAGCTATTCCAGTTTTAATACAGTTTTAACCATTGCAGTTTCCTGTGTAACGTTTGAGATTTGTATTGGTTGTTGGTTAAATATTTGAATCTTCTAAGCAAGCATATTGCATGCTGTTGAGGTCTGTTGACAGATGAAATTGACTGATCTTCACTGATAAATAGCAGACTGTTTAAGATCATTTTTGTTATGTAAACACTTTGATCTCCCTGCACAGGAATGACTAGCTCGATTTAGTGATGGGCCTATTGCTTTCAAAATGTCCTTGAAATGAATGTTGATGTTGAATCCTCCCTGTATCATGAAGGCCAACGGATTCCGCATGTCCAGCAGTACTGAATCCCCCTCCCCACCAGTTGCATCATCATAGTTGCATCACTCTCAACTTCTCCCAGTCCAAAGAGACAAAACAGTGAAGCTCAAAGTGTACACATTACACACACATGGAAATGTCATACCTATAACGAAATGCAGAGAAACTTGCTGTTACTGATTGCTGTCCCATATATTAACTGTCATATAATTTGTTTACCACAGACCACACCCACCTTATCCCTGTCCTCCTCGCGATAACTCGGCTTGTTTTGACACAAATAACACACATCCTTTACACCCTAGCAGTCCTATCTCCAGCATACAGTTGTTAGGCCTATGTGTTCAGTCTAAGAAAAACATGATCTGGCCCTCTGACCCTCAGCAGACACTAGGTCCTTTATGTCACCCACAATAACAGCCAACCGTCAACCCAGTCACCCAAACACTCATAACTCATCAGAAGGTTCCAGCAGAGCAGTCTACGTTGTGTCATGGTTTGTGGGTGAACGGTGGTGTGATTAATGTTTGACGAGTTCAGAGAAACGCAGCTCTCAGACATTATCACAGGATAGGATAGCAACAGCTGATTGGCCCCGAGGACAACCACCGGAAACGCCATAATTAGTGACTGAAACCCACAAATTAAATTCTTCACGTTAGAACATGAGGGAAGTGACTCCCTCGGGCTATACAAGTCATCAATGTGTAGAACAGGTACACTTGAATTTTGCTATTTTAGCTCAACCATGAAAAAGGAATTATCCAAATTCCCAACCTAGCACTCGCAGTTGTTAATGCCATTTTTTCCCACTTTACCTTTCCCCAGACAAAAAGCTTTGATCCCTTATAATTATGGTCTGGTGGTGGTGTCTAGGAATGTAATGTTCACCACCCAGGAACCATCCACCTGTCCCATACTGGGAGTCCAAACATGACCTGCGCGTTTGAGACCTGAGTGTGTCTTGAACAGCATTTTGATGTCCTGCCTATCTGTTTTCTGTTTGTCACAGACGTGAGGATGGTGAGCTGGAAGAGGGGGAGTTGGAGGATGATGGTGGAGAGGTGGAGGTGGCAGAGGAGCCCAGCACCGGGGGAGGAGGAGAAGATGGAGCTGCAGGTGAAGAAGCAACAGCAGCAGAGGCGGCCCCCCCAGAGAGAATTCACCGTAGCAAAGAGCGCCACGCCAGCGGCGACGAGAAGGACGACGAGAAGGCCCGCCGCCACAAGAGGAAGAGGAAAAAAGAGAGGGAGCGAGAGAAGGAGAAGAGGAGAGCCAAGAAGAGACGCAAATCCAAGCACAAAGTAAGATAGCGTTTGTGTGTGTGTGTTTCACATCCAGCTCAGCTCTGGCTTTCATCATCCTATATATACCCTTCAGATCAGGGATGTTATTGCTTTCTTACTGTTTAGTCTAAATGTTTCTTCGTACTTTGTCACTCAACCTATCTCTCTTTCTGTGTTGTGTGTGGTGTTACAGCGTCATGCCTCCTCCAGTGATGACCACTCAGACTTTAGCGATGACTCTGACTACAGCCCAGGTGAGAAGAGGAAGTATCGGGACTATAGCCCTACGTACACCCCTTCTGTAAGTTACCCCATGGCGGCGCTCTAAATCACATGATACCTGCTGCGGAGTTGCTAGTCTGTTTGTCACCATGTAATTACAGTGGTTTAACAATGATTTTGTTTCCTTCCCAGTCCCTTGGAGGTTACCCACCAGCCCCGTCCTCCGGCCACGGGGGCCCCATGCCTAAGAAGGGCAGCTACGTGAAGATGGACAAGCAAAGCTACGGGAGCTACGGCGATTATGAAGAGGAGAACTATGAGGGAGAGGAGGATGAGGAGATGGGCGATGAAGACTACGATGACTTCACCAAGGAGCTCAACCAGTACCGCAAGGCCAAGGAGGGAGGCAGCGGTGATGGAGGTGGAAGGGGCAACTGTCGCGGGGGCAGAGGTAGAAAAAATGGGGTCAGAGGTGAATTGAACGACCCTTACTAGTTTGCTTGCAGGTCCCTGTGTGCCGTGGAGATGCTGACACAAGGTGCTGACAGTGCTTCTTTTTCTTTCTCCACAGGAGGCAAAGGTCGTATGAAGAACCAGAGAGGTCGAGGAGGCATGAGAGGAGGGCGTGGAGGTAGAGGAAGAGGAGGGAGCAGGGGTCGGGGACGAGGGGGCAAGATGGGCGGAGACAATGAGGATGGAGAAGGAATGATGTATGGAGGAGGAGGAGGAGGAGGAGGAGGAGACGAGATGGAGGTGAGTCAAAGACAGTCATCCTCTGGCCCCAGATGCACAGATCATTTCACATTGTTTATCAATGATACTGGTGTGCTTGCTAAATTATATTGTTTTGGGAAAGTGTTTTGTTTCTGAATTGTTCCTCATCCAGTTGATGTTGTGTTCTAGTATGGAGACGATGACTATGACCACATGGGTGAAGATGACTATGATGAATACTCTCAGTACAGGAAGTCCAAAGACCGTGGAAGGGGTGAGTTGGCTGTCAGAATGTGAAGGATTACCACTATTATTCACACTACACAATACTTAGTCATGCTACTGTAATAAAGACATGCTAGGTTAGCTGTTCTGATGTCCTTCCTAAGTAAACACGCTTTGCACCCGATCCAAAATGGTTGCCTGTCTTGTTCCATTGTAGCCCACTGATGAAGTGTCTCTCTCTGCTCCAACCAGGTGGTAAAGGTGGGCGGGGGCGGGGCCGGGGGAAACAGGGGCGTGGTATGAACCGGGGAGGCCGAGGGAGGAACCGGGGGAGAGGCCGAGGGGGCGGAGACCAGGGTCACGATGAGGACAACAATGGAGACAATGGGGACATGGGGGTGAGAATAAAACCAACTACAACACCTTACAGACCTGCTCGCTCATCTGAATGAATACTCAACCTGTACAAGTTTCTGATAACGCTCTGAAACTGGTAATGCTGGTTTGCTTGTGTTGTGGTGCAGGATGGAGGAGGAGGCCAGCACAACAAGCACCAGGGGGACAAGCACCAAGACAAGAAAGGGAAAGCCATCTGCAAGTACTACATGGAGGGCCGCTGTACTTGGGTAAGAAGGAAATCATGGAATTTGAGCAGAGATAATGTTCTTGCCAGGCATTCTCAATAGAATGCCAAATCATTTTTCTTCTGACATATGTTACCGTCAACTGCTTTTTAAAATCTTGTCCAAATGTGATTTTTTTATTGTTTTAACGCTTTGCCAACTTTCCAGGGGGAACACTGCAACTTCAGCCACGACATTGAGCTGCCCAAGAAGAAAGAACTCTGCAAGTTCTACATCACCGGCTTCTGCGCACGGGCTGAAAACTGCCCCTACATGCATGATATCCTTTACCTGCAGTCCACTTTGTATCAGATAGGACATTTCCTTCAGTGTGTGTTTCCAGCTAGCATTGCTAGAACGGCAATGCTAGTTGTCAAGTTTAGTATAGCCTATTTCAGTGCTACCCCCGAGTTCAGTCCATCCAGGCCTTCCATAGTTCCTTAACTCCCCAGCACGTGATTTCCCCTGCAAGCTGTTCCACACCACCGGGAGCTGTGTGAATGGAGACGAATGCATGTTCTCCCACGAGCCTCTGACCGACGACACTCAAGACCTGCTAAACAAGGTGAGCCGTCCTCAAGTGGATTTAGACACCAATTCTCTCTGTTTCTTTAACTCACTCCCTCTCCTTTGTGTTAATCTGTTAACCCCTTTTGACCACCTTTTCACCTCATGTTTGTAGATGCTGGCGGAGGATGCAGAGGCTGGAGCTGAGGATGAGAAGGAGGTGGAGGAGCTAAAGAAGCAGGGGATCAACCCCCTTCCCAAGCCTCCTCCTGGGGTGGGCCTGCTCCCGACACCACCCAGACCAGGGCCTCCCGACAACTCTGGTCCTGGGGACTTTGGATCTCCTGGACCACCACAGGGCCCCATGTCCCCCAACGGCCTCCCCGGCCCAGGGCCTAACCAAGGGCCCGGTCCCTGTCCTGGTTCCCTTCCCGCCTACCCAGACAGTGGCCCCTACCAGGGCCCTCCCAACCCCAATGGTCCCGCACCCCCATCCATGGGCCCCCCACCCCCCTGTCCTGGCAATGGAGGGAAGAAGATCCCCTCGTTGTTTGAGATCAAGGTGCAGCCCACGGGACAGCTAGCTCAGAAACTAGCTAATCACCGGTGAGCTTTTCACATCCATCCAAATCTATTTATGTGGCTTTTATAGTTTTGAGTGTGCGCTAGGAACATGGTATAACTCAACAATCTTTCTCTCTGCAGAGGTCAGACCCCAGGAACTGCCACAGGCCAAGCTGGCGCCACTGGCCCCCAAGGGCACCCCGGTGGGCCTGGTGGGCCTCCGCCTCGGTTCCCTCCACCTGGCATGATGCCCCCAGACATGTCCATGTGTCCTCCCCCACCCATGGGCCCTGGAGGACCCCCCATGATGCCAGGCTTTGGCCCAGAAGGGGGGCCTATGATGCCCCCCGGACCTCCTCCAGGGGGTAACTTCTTTGATAACTTCTTCAACCAGCAGCAAGACATGAATATGGACGAGGTGGTGGAGGAAGGTGAGCTGAGCTGATATCGTATCACATCATGAACGAAGCATACAATCACTGTTCGCATCAGAGGCTAATCAGAGACTTCCCTCCAATATCATTTCAGATTGAATCTAAACCTGTGCTGTTATGTGTCTCTGAGAGTGTTCTGTATTGTAGTTGTCAACCTTCCTCCTGTACCTTTCAGGTGATCACTTCCAGGGCTTTGGAGGGATGGACGTGAAAGAAGCAAGAGGATCGGGAGGAAACCATAGCTCCGTGGGAGGTCCTGACGTTCCCGCAAACGGAGGCTCGGCCAATCAGCAGGCGGGGGTGGGAGTGCCTGACTTTCTGCCGCCGGCCCAACGCATGCTGTTCATGAGAATTCAACAGAAACAGCAGGAGGATGAGGAGAGGGCCAGACTTGCCAAAGGGGTAGGAGAGAGGGACGTGGAAGGTACGTTCTATATATATATATATATATATATATATATATACACACACACACACACAGACAGACAGACAGACAGACCGACTGTAGACCAGGGGTGGGCAACATGTGTTCAATATTTTTTTAATCCTAAAATTCAAAATCACATATCTAAATGATCCATGGTATGACCATTTTAAAACAATTTAATATGTTAGCTTAGTAGACCCCCCCCCCCAGGCGTAGACACTCCAGGCCACTCTTTAAAAAATGTTTGAAAAATAATTGTGATTGGATAGAGAGAGAGAGAGAGAGGGGAAGATAGAGGAGAGAGTTGCTGAAATAGCAGTGGGCCGGATTCGAATCCATGCTGCAGCAGTACACTGGAGGCAGCGACCTAGACCGTTTCACCACTCTAGGCCACCCAGGCCACTCTTGAATGTCTAAAACTAGATATAAAGTACACTACATGACCAAGAGTATGTGAACACCTGCTCGTCAAACATCTCATTCCAAAATCATGGGCATTAATATGGAGTTTGTACCCTCTTTGGTGCTATAATAGCCTCCACTCTTCTGGGAAGGCTTTCCACTAGATGTTGGAACATTGCTGCGGGACTTGCTCAGACCACAAGAGCATTAGTGAGGTCGGACACTGATATTGGGCGATTAGGCCTGGCTCGCAGTCGGCGTTCCAATTTATCCAAAAGGTGTTTGATGTGGTTGAGGTCAGGGCTCTGTGCAGGCCAGTCAAGTTCTTCCACACCGATCTCGACAAACCATTTCTGTATGGACCTCACTTTGTGCCAGGGGGCATTGTCATGGTTAAACAGGAAAGGGCCTCCCCCAAACTGTTGCCAAAACTGTACAGTTGGCACTATGCATTGGGGCAGGCAGCGTTCTCCTGCCTGGCATCCGTCAAACACAGATTTGTCCATCGGACTGCCAGATGGTGAAGCGTGATTCATCACTCCAGAGAATGCATTTCCACTCCTCCAGAGTCCAATGGCGGCGAGCTTTAATCACTCCTGCCGACGCTTGGCATTGCACATAGTGATCTTAGACTTGTGTGCGGCTGCTTGGCCATGGAATCTCCTTTCATGTAGCTCCCAACGAACAGTTCTTGTGCTGATGTTGCTTCCAGAGGCAGTTTGGAACTTGGTAGTGAATGTTGCAACTGAGGACAGACGCGCTTCAACAGTCGGCGGTTCCGTTCTGTGAGCTTGTGTGGCCTACCACTTCACGGCTGAACCGTTGTTGCTCCTAAACGTTTCCACTTCACAATAACAGCATTTACAGTTGACCGGTGCAGGTCAGAAATTTGACAGACTGACTTGTTGGAAAGGTGGCATCCTGTGACGATGCCACGTTGAAAGTCACTGAGCTCTTCAGTAAGGCCATTCTACTGCCAATGTTTGTCTATGGAGATTGCATGGCTGTGTGCTCTGTATTTATATACCTGTCAGCTAGGGCTGGGCATTGTGGGCGATATGACGATATATATCGTCTGACGATAGAGCATAATATGAAACGATAGACATTTTCCTATTGTTTATTTTGTTGTGTCGCAAATCACACTCTTTACGGCAATATTTTTCGTCAATTGGACGTCGCTTTGCATGTAAAAGGAAATTTGCAATACAAACAAACATGGAGGAGAGTGAATGTGACACAGAGCACGGAGCTCGTACCTTAAAGAGGGTCAACTTCGGTCGCATGGAAGTGGTTTGGGTATGAAAAGTCTGACACGGACCAGAAAACCGTCCTCTGCAAAATATGCCGCAGGCCGGTCCCAACAACAGGCTCAAACACCACTAACCTCTTACCACCTACACAAGAATCATGTGAAACAGGCCGGTCCCGACAACAGGCTCAAACACCACTAACCTCTTACCACCTACACAAGAATCATGTGAAACAGTACGGAGAGAGTCTACGGATGAGACCCAAAAAAGTACAGTCGAGTGATCAAAACAAACCCCAGACTCAGACCTTGCAATAGGCTTTTGCCTATTGGCAAAGAATCATGAAGATGGAAGGAGATAAACAGCTGCCGTTACAACTTACATCTGCAAAGATATGGCCCCAATTTACACGGTTGAGAGATGGGAGTTTCGTGAGTTGGTGCTCAACACTCGACCCAAGGTACCAAATGCCTTATTTGTTGAGTATAATTCAAAATGTAATAAGAAATAGGCCTTTACGTGTGGTCATTTTATATAAACTATTTATTAATTGAATTGACAGAAAATGTGTATATCGTGAGATGTATCGTTATTGGGATATGAAATGACCTATATCGGGATATCAGATTTTGTCCATATCACCCAGCCCTACTGTCAGCAACTGGTGTGGCTGAAATAGCCGAATCCACTAATTGGAATCGGTGTATGTCAAATTATAATAGACCTATACGTTTTCAAATAACTATCCTTTTTCTGGCCTGCAAATTGCTTTTGATGAACAAATTGGTCCGAAAACATTGCCCACCCCTGCTTTAGACACTGTATTGAAGTCTATTGTGCTTTTTATTGATCTGTTATTTTACCAGGTAAGTTGACTGAGAACGCGTTCTCATTTGCAGCAACAACCTGAGGAATAGTTACAGGAGGGGGATGAATGAGCCAATTGTAAACTGGGGATTATTAGGTGACCGTGATGGTTTGAGGGCCAGATTGGGAATTTAGCCAGGACACTGGGGTTAACACCTCTACTCTTGCGATAAGTGCCATGGGATCTTTAATGACCTCAGAGAGTCGGGACACCCGTTTAACTTTCCTTCCGAAAGACTGCACTCTACACAGGGCAGTGTCCCCAATCACTGCCCTGGGGCATTGGGATATTTTTTTTAGACCAGAGGAAAGAGTGCCTCCTACTGGCCCTCCAACACCACTTCCAGCAGCATCTGGTCTCCCATCCAGGAACTGACCATGACCAACCCTGCTTAGCTTCAGAAGCAAGCCAGCAGTGGTATGCTGTGGCCATGCTGGTATGTTGCTTAGACACTAATATAATGGCAAGCCAGCACAGACAAAAACATAAGTACTTCTACTGGGCCTGGTTAACCTGGCATGACTCCCATCTCAATTCTCCATAGACAAAACAAACAATTCCCACTGACACCGTATAAACAGTGCATTGGCAGTGCAAACACTGCAGGACAATGCTATATTAATACAGACACCATATAAATACTTGCTCTAGGTCGCACTCACTCGTATAGGCTAGCTACGTAAGGCACATAAAGCAGGATCAGTCGAGTGCATATGCTGTGTAAACCCTGGCTGCACCCTGGTCTAAAGTGTGCTCTATAAAGGGAATAGGGTGCCATTTGGAACGTATATAAAGCTAACGGTAATTAACAAGTCGTACTGTTTTAGCCTCAAAGTGCTTGCGTAAGTCTGGAAAATGTAGAGTGTTCCTGTCTCTTTTTGTTTTGTTAGAAATGTATATGTGTCCCGAGGAGGCAGGAAATGTCTGTATGACACCGCTGACCCTCACTTGTAACCCTCAGCAGAGTCAACATCCTCTGGGCTCTGGTTGTGTAATACACTCCCATGGATCAGATTAGTGACTCCGATGGGCCTCTACTCCACTCCATCGCTAGGTGGAGCTGTTGGTGTGTGAGACTACTAATTATGTTGGGCTCTGACATTGATTTAGGTCAGGCCAAGGTTTTATTGGGCCCCCTAAGTTTTCTGAGATAAAAGATTAAAAACACTAGGAAATCAGCTACAAATTATTTTAATTTTGGGTATACAGTGTGAAGTCGTACATTTACATATTCTTAGATTGGAGTCATTAAAACTTGTTTTTCAACCACTCCACAAATTTCTTGTTAACAAACTATAGTTTTGGCAAGTCAGTTAGGACATCTACTTTGTGCATGACATAAGTCATTTTCCCATACACTAAATTGACGTGCCTTTGATCAGCTTGGAAAATTCCTGAAAATTATGTAATGGCTTTATGAGCTTATGATAGGCTAATTGACGTAATTTGAGTCAATTGAAGGTGTACCTGTGGATGTATTTATGACATCATGGGAAAATCAAAAGAAATTAGCTAAGACCTCTGAAAAAAATATTGTAGGCCTCCACAAGTCTGGTTCATCCTTGGGAGCAATGCCTGAAGGTACCACGTTCATCTGTACAAACAATAGTACTCAAGTATAAACACCATGGGACCACGCAGCCATCATACCACTCAGGAAGGAGACGCGTTCTGTCTCATAGAGATGAAGGTGCTTTGGAGCGAAAAGTGCAAATCAATACCAGAACAACAGCACAGGACCTTGTGAAGATGCTGGAGGAAACAGGTGCAAAAGTATCTATATCCACAGTAAAACGAGTCCTATATCGACATAACCTGACAGGCCACTCAGCAAGGAAGAAGCCACTGCTCCAAAAGCGCCATAAAAAAGTCAGACTACGGTTTGCTGCTGCACATGGGGACAAAGATCGTACTTTTTGGAGAAATGTCCTCCTTTCTGATGAAACAAAAATAGAACTGTTTGACCATAATGACCATCGCTATGTTTGGAGGAAATGGGGAGGCTTGCAAGCCGAAGAACACCATCTCAACCGTGAAACACGGGGGTGGCAGCATCATGTTGTGGGGGTGCTTTGCTGCAGGAGGGACTGTTGCACTTACCCATGATGCCATTTATTTTGTTATGTTTATATGTGGCATAACAATGGCATAACAATTATGTGTATATATTGACACAACATCTCAAGACATCAGTCAGGAAGTTAAAGCTTGGTCGCAAATGGGTCTTCCAAATGGACAATGACCCCAAGCAGGATCCCAATTTCGTTTCAAAGTTTTAACGTTTAAATGTTCAGTGGTTGTGGTTCTACTTTATAACTTACAGACCGTCAGTACGGTTGACTATGTCACTGATTCCTGTTGCTTTATCTCCTAGGTGACTCAGCTAACTGGTACTCCAGTGAGGATGAGGATGGAGGCGGCAGTGTCACATCCATCCTGAAGACGCTCCGCCAGCAGAGCCAAGGGCCCCCCAAACCTGAGGGTCCCCCCAGCGACCCCCGCCTCCAGAAAGGCTCCCCAGCGCACCCCTCCATCCGACCGGCAGACTCCCGTCAGGGGGACCCCCGGCTGGCTCGCGACCCCCGCCTCTCCCGGGCTTCAGACTCTGCCCAGGCGTTGGACTCTCCCAACCCCTCCTTGGCCTCCACCGTCACCCCTGCAGACCCCCGCCTGGCACGGCTCGCTACCACCACCCTCACCCCCAAACCAGACGCCCCCCTGGTGTACAAGCCCCCGCCCCTCACGGCTCCCCCTGCAGAGGAGGAGGAGACGGAGAGGGTTCTGAGGGACAAGCCTGTGCCCATTCCCCTGGACCCCCTGATGGGCATGGCCCTGAGGGACCCGCGCTCCCAGCTGAGGCAGTTCAGCCACATTAAGAAGGACATTCTCCTGCACATGCCCCCCTACGCTAAGACAGTGACATGGAACCCCGAGGACCTCATCCCTATCCCAATCCCTAAACAGGACCTTCTCCCCCTCCCTCCAGGCATCCCCCCTGTCTCAGCCCTGGATCCTCGCCTCTCACGCAGCCAGCAGCGAATCCATACGGCCCTCCCCCATACCCCACCCATCCCCCCTCCCTCCTTAGAACCCCCAGCCCCCTCCTCCTCCCTCCCAGACTTTGAATTGCTCTCTCGCATCCTCAAGACTGTTAACGCCTCATCCGGCCCCTCCCAGTCATCCCCTTCTCTCCCCCTTGTCCCTCCACCGGCCTTGTTGCCGGCGCCTCCTGCTTTGTTGCCCACCCCTGTCGACAAGCCCGTCGATCCTCGAATGGCCCGCAAAGCCCCCGCTGACCCCCGGCTCCAGCCGCAGAAATCTGTCCTGAAGCAGCCTCCAGAGTCCCCTGTCCCCCCTCTGACGGTCACCCCGGCAGCCCCTCCACCCACCTCCGGCTCCTCCTCACCCACCATCGCCCCCTACGACCCTCGGCTACTGTCTGCAGGTGGAGTGGGTCGTGGAGGGGGAGCGGGTGCAGTTGGTGGCAGCAGTGTGCTGAGTGGTATCAGTCTTTATGATCCCCGGACTCCTAGTGCAGGTAAACTTGAGGGCCCTGGTGCCACCACAAACACAACCCCCAGCAGCGGCCCCACAGAGCCCAAACCCAGTGAGGCAGCACCAGCCAAGCCCAAGGCCAAGGAGCCCCTGTTTGTCCGTAAGTCTGCCCTGGACCAGCCGGAGCCAGAGAAGAGCAGCGAGCAGTCCACTGACCGATACAACAGCTATAACCGGCCGAGGCCCAAGCCTGCACCCTCGCCGTCCACCGGGCCCCCCGGAGGTCCTGCTGCCTCTGTCTCCTCCATGGCCGGACAGGGCCCCCCTGGTGGTGCCGAGCAGGCCCCGGCGGGCGTCCACAACCTGCCTGTGTCTTCGCTCTTCAGCATGGTGAAACAGGCCAGCAAGCCCAGCGGGTCCGGCAGCCCCTTTGGTGGGAACAGCCCTGCCCAGCCTGGCGACACCACCACCACCACCACGGAGCAGGACAATGCTTCTCTGAAGGAGGTTTTCAAAGGCTTTGACCCCACGGCATCACCCTTCTGCCAGTGATATCTGAGCCTATCCTGGTCGAACATTGTTTTAGAGACGAACACTGAATGCATCAGCAAGGAGCGCACTGAGGCAGAAGTTGGACTGGCCACAGACTGTGAACGTTTGAACATGTTGCTCAGGCGTCACACCTGCAGTGTTTGCTAATCAGATTCTATAACAGACTTTGGGGCCAGGGAGGGAGGGTTTAGGGTGGATATGTCGGAGTCTGGGAAAGAGCGAACTCTATTTTAAAACAAACAGATGTATAAATAAATGTATTCCCTTTACGAGAGTCCCTCCCTACTTTAAGAGAGAACAATTATAGGACAACAAAAATGAGTCCACAGATTTAAATGGGCTGTACTTTGTCATTTATGCTCCTCCTAGTCCTGTTCATTTTCCTTTGCATTTGTTCGTAACTCCAGTCTCCAAGCTCTCCCTTTTATCATCCGTTCTGTCCATATCCCACCAACCCTTTCACGTCACTGTGTCGCCATCAGAATACTTGTCAATCATTGTAGCTTTTCTAGTACAATCACAGGCAAAGATAACACATAGAGAACATTCACTGCCACTCCCTCTGCCTGTAGCGTTATAACAGTATATTATATATGAATACAATTCTTTTGTTGCTTGATTTGAAGTAATTTCTTTGCACTGTCCGTCTGTTATCTGCCAGTCTTTCCCCTCTGTTGGCTCTCTTCTTATTTAATATTTGAGCCCTCTGCTCTGTCGGCACAGTTATCTCTAACCTCTCTGTCTGTCGGTCTGTCCTATGACTATGTCGGCCATGTTGGTCCCACTACCCCACACACCCCTGCTTGAGGTTCCACTCACACCTCTCTGCCAGAGTCAGAACTGTGAATTGAAAACCACATAGTCCATCTGTCACATGAGATATGATCATTTTAATTTATTTTTTATACTTATGAGATATCTGCCTTTCTTGTCTCCTCCCTAAGTCACATGACAGTTCATTCGAATCATTTGATATTGTGTGTGTGTGTGTATATATATATATATATATATATAATTAGAAATAAATACATTTAATTCCCCTGTAACCGTGAGAGGAGAAACAGACACTGACATTCTTGTTTTGTTGAAGGTTCAAACATATAAAATAAACTAAATTCCATAGAGGTATGAAAGCCTGGCTACACAAGCATCTAGTTTTTTCTAGTTTTGTTTTGCCCTTTACAAAAAGTGACTGCTTTGTAAATTGAACAGTGTCCTGTTTGACAAGAGGTAACATTTTGTAACTGTTCACTGTAGGGGAGGTTGTGAAGTATTTAATAAAGGCGATACGTGATCAACCAGTAACTAACTGGCCAGTGTTTCTCGTAGTTTGGTGGGCAGCCTAGGCGGTAGGGCGGGCAGGCGTCTCTGTGGTAGTATGTCATCAAACTGTTATCCTAGTGTTTCCTGCTAACCATGATCCCTGTGTGACTCATTTCCTTACATCTCTTGGCTCCAGGAAGTCACGTCATCATCAATCCCAGATCTCTTTAGCTAATGGTGGATGTCCACTGAGGATTTACCCTGGTGTTTTACCCAAAAGACACAGACTATTTTGTTTCCATCTACGCGGGCCGGAACCTGTTTCTCACTGGGCCATGGCTCCTGTGGACCTGCTCTGACTTGGAGCCAAGGCAAGTCCCTGGGTACTTTTTAGCTTGCATTTACATACACAGTAACAATGGCTAACTGAACTTTAACACCTTCTCACAAAGCAACAGTCTTGAATGATGCAGAGGTTGTTGATTCTGCCCGCCACAAGTCTTTAGTGTCACGCTACTGATGGTTACACATTGGGCTTGTTCGACGTTGCTGCCTACAGTGCAGGCGACTGCCGACTGGCTGATCTACGAAGAACCTTTCATCATAAATAACTAGTCATTATTATTCGTACTGTAGATCAGTCAGTCACAATTTACCCATGATACATTACGGTTTTAATACTCAAACACGGCCAAACGCTACGTCACGCCCACGAACATTAGCTTCTTCTTTGCAATGAGTCTGGATCTGAGTACCTTCCTGACCCTTCACCGAATGCGAAAACATTAGAGGCCATCTGATTGGTCCAGAAACTGATGGGTTGGGCCAGAGCCAGTACACATGGGTAAAGCGCGGTTTGAAAATTTGGCATTGGCTTTGATAGTCTGGTTAGAGACGATCCAATCGCTGATTACTTTGTTTTGTACGATGCCCCTCCTTTCCCCTCGTCACCACAAACGACTTCAATGATTGCAGTCTCAGACTAAATTATGTAGCGAATGACAGAGCAGTGGAAGAATTTAGTGCAAGTCATCAGGCTAGGTGACACCCTGGTGTGGAGGTAAGTCTAGATAGAGAGTCATCAGGCTAGGTGACACCCTGGTGTGGAGGTAAGTCTAGATAGTGAGTCATCAGGCTAGGTGACACCCTGGTGTGGAGGTAAGTCTAGATAGAGAGTCATCAGGCTAGGTGACACCCTGGTGTGGAGGTAAGTCTAGATAGTGAGTCATCAGGCTAGGTGACACCCTGGTGTGGAGGTAAGTCTAGTTAGGAAACCAACATAATGGTTCCTACCTTACACAGGATCTCAAACAGATGGGTTAAAAACCTGAAATAACCTATTGATGGTTTCATATGGTTTACTGTCACTTTGAGTTTCAGGCATGGTTGGCTGCTGAAGAACTTCTAAGAGTGACTTATTCTTAAAACGTGAATGTTGAGGTAGTGAGTATTCAGGCCACTGATTCCATACCGTATTGGGAAATTCTTGGGCTGCACCCAGTTCTTTTATGACAGGAATGCCTTTAGGATTTGGCATTCAGGACGGGGAGTGTTACTCAGGCTTGATCCCAAAACTGCTCATGACCTTCCTCACGATCCTCCTGACAACGAACAAATCTGCAACAGTACCCAGGGAATGAACGTACCAGAAAAAGATCATTACGAAATCCTACTACAGTAGTGTTTGTTTTTGTTTTTATATTTAGTCCTCAGCTAAAGATGAGCCTACTTTGAGTGTTTCCCCTCCCAAATCATCAGAAATTGTTACTTTTGGAACCTTGAAAATATGTTGATTTTCTTTGGGCAGAATCTGAATAGTAGCAAATAGGCCTACCGCTTATAGGCCACGAAGGCAAATAAAGAACACTTTAACATAGATTTTTTTTTTTACCACATCCCATTAAATCTATATGAAGTGAAGGTACCTGCTCCTGGTGTGTGTATGTATATACAGTGGGGCAAAAAAGTATTTAGTCAGCCACCAGTTGTGCAAGTTCTCCCACTTAAAAAGATGAGAGAGGCCTGTAATTTTCATCATAGGTACACTTCAACTATGACAGACAAAATGAGGAAAAAATCCAGAATATCACGTTGTAGGATTTTATATTTATTTATTTGCAAATTATGGTGGAAAATAAGTATTTGGTCACCTACAAACAAGCAAGATTTCTGGCTCTCACAGACCTGTAACTTCTTCTTTAAGAGGCTCCTCTGTCCTCCACTCGTTACCTGTATTAATGGCACCTGTTTGAACTTGTTATCAGTATAAAAGACACCTGTCCACAACCTCAAACAGTCACACTCCAAACTCCACTATGGCCAAGACCAAAGAGCTGTCAAAGGACACCAGAAACAAAATTGTAGACCTGCACCAGGCTGGGAAGACTGAATCTGCAATAGGTAAGCAGCTTGGTTTGAAGAAATCAACTGTGGGAGCAATTATTAGGAAATGGAAGACATACAAGACCACTGATAATCTCCCTCGATCTGGGGCTCCACGCAAGATCTCACCCCGTGGTGTCAAAATGATCACAAGAACCGTGAGCAAAAATCCCAGAACCACATGGGGGGGGGACCTAGTGAATGACCTGCAGAGAGCTGGGACCAAAGTAACAAAGCCTACCATCAGTAACACACTACGCCGCCAGGGACTCAAATCCTGCAGTGCCAGACGTGTCCCCCTGCTTAAGCCAGCACATGTCCAGGCCTGTCTGAAGTTTGCTAGAGAGCATTTGGATGATCCAGAAGAAGATTGGGAGAATGTCATATGGTCAGATGAAACCAAAATATAACTTTTTGGTAAAAACTCAACTCGTCGTGTTTGGAGGACAAAGAATGCTGAGTTGCATCCAAAGAACACCATACCTACTGTGAAGCATGGGGGTGGAAACATCATGCTTTGGGGCTGTTTTTCTGCAAAGGGACCAGGACGACTGATCCGTTTAAAGGAAAGAATGAATGGGGAAATGTATCGTGAGATTTTGAGTGAAAACCTACTTCCATCAGCAAGGGCATTGAAGATGAAACGTGGATGGGTCTTTCAGCATGACAATGATCCCAAACACACCGCCCGGGCAACGAAGGAGTGGCTTCGTAAGAAGCATTTCAAGGTCCTGGAGTGGCCTAGCCAGTCTCCAGATCTCAACCCCATAGAAAGTCTTTGGAGGGAGTTGAAAGTCCATGTTGCCCAGCAACAGCCCCAAAACATCACTGCTCCAGAGGAGATCTGCATGGAGGAATAGGCCAAAATTCCAGCAACAGTGTGTGAAAACCTTGTGAAGACTTACAGAAAACGTTTGACCTCTGTCATTGCCAACAAAGGGTATATAACAAAGTATTGAGATAAACTTTTGTTATTGGCCAAATACTCATTTTCCACCATAATTTGCAAATAAATTCATTAAAAATCCTACAATGTGATTTTCTGGATTTTTTTTCCTCATTTTGTCTGTCATAGTTGAAGTGTACCTATGATGAAAATTACAGGCCTCTCTCATCTTTTTAAGTGGGAGAACTTGCACAATTGGTGGCTGACTAAATACTTTTTTGCCCCACTGTATATATACACTGCTCAAAAAAATAAAGGGAACACTAAAATAACACATCCTAGATCTGAATGAATGAAATATTCTTATTAAATACTTTTTTCTTTACATAGTTGAATGTGCTGACAACAAAATCACACAAAAATGATCAATGGAAATCAAATGTATCAACCCATGGAGGTCTGGATTTGGAGTCACACTCAAAATTAAAGTGGAAAACCACACTACAGGCTGATCCAACTTTGATGTAATGTCCTTAAAACAAGTCCAAATGAGGCTCAGTAGTGTGTGGCCTCCATGTGCCTGTATGACCTCCCTACAACGCCTGGGCATGCTCCTGATGAGGTGGCGGATGGTCTCCTGAGGGATCTCCTTCCAGACCCGGACTAAAGCATCCGCCAACTCCTGGACAGTCTGTGGTGCAACGTGGTGTTGGTGGAGCGAGACATGATGTCCCAGATGTGCTCTATTGGATTCAGGTCTGGGGAACGGGCGGGCCAGTCCATAGCATCAATGCCTTCCTCTTGCAGGAACTGCTGACACACTCCAGCCACATGAGGTCTAGCATTGTCTTGCATTAGGAGGAACCCAGGGCCAACCGCACCAGCATATGGTCTCACAAGGGGTCTGAGGATCTCATCTCGGTACCTAATGGCAGTCAGACTACCTCTGGTGAGCACATGGAGGGCTGTGCGGCCCCCCAAAGAAATGCCACCCCACACCATGTTTGACCCACCGCCAAACCGGTCATGCTGGAGGATGTTCCAGGCAGCCGAACGTTCTCCACGGCGTCTCCAGACTCTGTCACGTCTGTCACATGTGCTCAGTGTGAACCTGCTTTCATCTGTGAAGAGCACAGGGCGCCAGTGGCGAATTTGCCAATCTTGGTGTTCTCTGGCAAATGCCAAACGTCCTGCACGGTGTTGGGCTGTATAAGCACCTGTGGACGTCGGGCCCTCATACCATCCTCATGGAGTCTGTTTCTGACCGTTTGAGCAGACACATGCACATTTGTGGCCTGCTGGAGGTCATTTTGCAGTGCTCCTCCTGCTCCTCCTTGCACAAAGGCGGAGGTAGCGGTCCTGCTGCTGGGTTGTTGCCCTCCTACGGCCTCCTCCACGTCTCCTGATGTACTGGCCTGTCTCCTGGTAGCGCCTCCATGCTCTGGACACTACGCTGACAGACACAGCAAACCTTCTTGCCACAGCTCGCATTGATGTCCCATCCTGGATGAGCTGCACTACCTGAGCCACTTGTGTGAGTTGTAGACTCCGTCTCATGCTACCACTAGAGTGAAAGCACCGCCAGCATTCAAAAGTGACCAAAACATCAGCCAGGAAGCATAGGAACTGAGAAGTGGTCTGTGGTCACCACCTGCAGAACCACTCCTTTATTGGGGGTGTCTTGCTAATTGCCTATAATTTCCACCTGTTGTCTATTCCATTTGCACAACAGCATGTGAAATTTATTGTCAATCAGTGTTGCTTCCTAACAAATAAAAAATAGTTCCGATCCTCTGTGCCAATAACAGCTAGTTTTCCCCTCCCTACTCAGATCACTCCCATTCTTGCTTGAGAATTTTTTTTCTTAGAAGCTATTTTTGTTTATTTTAAACTATTTTAATTGAAAACAATCACAGTAAGGTACTTCGTTATTATCCAGAAATTATTGGATATTGAGATAAAAATGGCTGCATTGGACATTTAATTATGGGTTAAAATAGGTCAGGATTGGAAGGCACCTGGGATTTGTAGTACTGCCATCGGCTGGGGGCTCCTTCTGTGTATTCAGTATTCTACTAACATTCCTGCTTGATCACTGTTCAACATCAGCTGAATCCTTCTAAACTCCGGTCTGAGCTGCTTTTCTGGAGGAGTCAGCCGCAGAAAACATTAACCATCATAAAAAAAGGTTTGTTTCCCAGACACAGATTAAGCCTAATCCTGGACTAAAGAGCATTCTCAATTGAGAATCCTAATTCAAAGCCCTAATAAATCTAGGACTAGGCTTAATCTGTGTTTGGGAAATCGGCCCTTAAAGTTGCACAACATTGTCATGCCATCTTCTTTTCATCTTCTTATGCATCAGATATGCAAACATTTTCAGGGCCAAACATGGGAGAAAATAGTTTTTTTTTGTATTTGCTCCCACGAACAATGTACTTTAGCATTTTCTCAGCATCAGTGACATTATTGTATATTTGGATGAACAGACTGACATCAACCCCTTGGCATGTGTCTGGTGGAGATATGACACAGAGAGCTTTCTGGTGTACACATTGTTGTTGTGTTTGGTGGAGTAGGCCCATGTTGCATGCCAGTGAATGTCTCCCTGTGGGCAATGAATGCACACATCTCAAAATGCTGATAATATCCAAAACAATAAAACAGCCACAGTCTGGAGTGAGTCAAATTATAGAAAAATGTACTGCTCTTGATGTATACATGGGAAGCTTACCCACATGAGGTCAATTGTGCTATTCCTCCTCTGTGTGAACACCATGTACCCCTCCAAAGTGTTGTGCCAAACGTCTGGGACCGTCAAGTTTGCAATTCCCGTGGGACTTCAATCCCAGCTTGTACCCCCCCTCCCCATTTCCTCTGCCCTTTGGAAGAATTCCCCGCAACACTTTCCATGAGAATACTCCTGTCTGCGTATGGTAGAGACAACTTTGCTCCTCCACGCCACAGTGGCTGTTCAAGAAACTTCAAAACAAAGCTCTGACTTCCTTTGGAAATAACACAGTGAAACGTCCAGTCCTCTTTAGCAGGCCCCTTCCCCTTGACTCACTACTTTATAGGTTGATGCTTTGAAGTACTAAAATAGGTTATTATGCAGTGATCTATTATGGGTGTTCAGGAACAAATGTTTTACTTTTTTTTACTGCCATGAAGCATATTTGCAGATATGGTTTGTTTTAGCGCCTGCATTTCTTTTAAGGCTCTTATGAACTGATAGTCTGAGAAAGTAATATCTATAACAGGGAAAGAGGATGTAGGTGTCTCTCTACTCTGACTCAACTGGCATTATCATCTACAATACAACCAAGACAAGCGGCACTGATTTAGGGTGATTAAGAAAACAAACGTGTTGTCAATTAATAAGGCCTTCGTCCTCCCTATGCCACCAACATTCAACATCTCACAATCCTGTTGTGGTCAAAAGCACACAAACTCAGAATCCATCTGTGGAACAGGAGAAAGATTTATTCCAACTGTCTAAAAGTCGCCTGTAGTGCTCTTGAGTCGGCACCCAAACTCCAACATGCCCCTCTGCTCCCAATGTTTTTCAGGGTAGACTCTGGCATGATAAATTGTGAAAAGGCCCTCTGGGTTCTCACTGTGTGAACTTGCTGCCCCACTCACTGTGAAGTATTGTGCCCTCCATCCCCTTGAGATTTGGTCACATTCAATGAGCCGTGAGCTCTGTTTATTTATCTTACTGCTCAGCTGTAGTGTTTCCCAGGTTCACTTTTAGTAGTTTATGTTTGTTTGTGTATGTATGTGACTTCTATCGAATCAGGTTTAGTACATAATCTTTCCTCCATTAGGTTCAAAATGTTCCAGCCCAATTGACCATCTACCAATCATTGATAAGTAGTTATCCGCCCAAGTTTGGCAGTGTAGTGTTTAGTCCCTTCCTCTCTTTCTTTGTTGTTGACTATTTTGGTTTGTTTGCTCTAGCGTGCCCTTATCCATGACCCACAAATCCACCCTGGCCCTGTCGTGGGGGGACAGAGAGAATGATGGGAAAGGGAGGAGACAGGGATGGTTGGCCTTCCTTAAAGGGAAGTGTGTGTGTGTGTGTGTGTGTGTGTGTGTGTGTGTGTGTGTGTGTGTGTGTGTGTGTGTGTGTGTGTGTGTGTGTGTGTGTGTGTGTGTGTGTGTGTGTGTGTGTGTGTGTGTGTGTGTGTGTGTGTGTGTGTGTGTGTGTGTGTGTGTGTGTGTGTGAAAGAGTGAGAGTGGGTGGGAAAGAAAAAAGAGAGAGGGAGAAGTGACAGAGGGTGACTGGCTGTCTAACCGCCTGTGTGTACAGTAGCGTGGGGGACGGCTACTTTTTCAGCATCCTTCCTTCACCCTCTGCTATTTTCATCTGCCTCGCCCCCTCCTGTTTTATCATTCATTGTTATGTGTTTCACAGGCCTATACACCCAATGAAAAAGTATGGGGAAAAAGTGACCACGAATTAATTTTACGAGTTCATTCAATAAAGCATTCTATGATAAATGTTTGTTGTCTCCTTGTTTTATTTTACAGAAATAATTTAGTTGTCCGTCAACAAGACTGTCTGTCTTTTTACGACACGTTTTAAATTAGACTGTAAAGAACTGAAATACATCAGTACCAACACATAAGCATTTGGTGGCCATTCTCCTTCCTTACCCATTTCTATTGATGCAAAAGTGTCCAGCAGTTTTTCACTATGAGTTTATAACCGTTACTGACTTGCACATCCTACTCTAAACTGGGTAGACAGTTGCAGTTGATTTGTGAGGGATTGAGTCAGGGTTACTGCTGCTTCACACTCTGACACTGAGTAGAACTTGACTGCCTGACTATTTAATCTCCTTCCCGCTTTGAGTCATCCTTTCCAAATGGAGCTTCTCAGCCCAATTTCCCCCCCTGAGTTTAGCTGAAGCACTCGTAGTCATCTATAATGGAAACCACATGACATGAACACACACACATCCCAGAATTCCCAGGATTCCTGCTTGTGAGGTCACTCTGTTGCTCAGCTGTCCATTGTCCATGACTTTCACTGCCCAAATTTGCTCAATTTAATACTGTATGATTGTCAGTGTTCTCTGATCAACAATGGAGCCCTTGATGGATTTAGGTAGCCATCTGAGACTTTCTACGGGGTCGTGAGGGGAACCAAGATTGGGAGGGGTCATTGTAGCTGTGACCAGGCCCACAGAGCTCTATTCAGCTCTGTGCTGTGAGAGCTGGCCAGCTGTTGAACCCACACAGCAAGAAAGGACTGCAGCATATGATAAACCCAGCAGCACAGGCAGAGAAGGTCCACAGCAGACCAGACAGAGGCAGGGTCGGGGGTGGAGGTGGAGGGTGGAGGGACAGGACCCACACAACCTTTGAGGGGGTCCTCTTGACTTTACCCCACCCTGTCTGTGTCCCCAATTACTCAACCGTTTTCATAACTATCTCCCGTTTTGTAGAGTGCTTGTACTCTCTTTGATCTATCCACATTTACTATCAGTCTATTGCCCTGGCCTGTGTCATTTCTTATCTTGTGTAAAGATTCTCTCAGCACTTCAAAGGCTGGAATTGTAGTATGGTGTGTGTGTGTGTGTGTGTGTGTGTGTGTGTGTGTGTGTGTGTGTTGGAACCTGTAAACAATTCCACTCCCAAGTTCTTGGGTTTAACTTTAATGAGCATTTAAACTACAAGACCATAAAAGTTAAATGAAGATTTATTTTGTAGAATGTTTTGTGGTTGTTCTGCCTGCAAGTAATTTTACAGTGTGAAGTCAATTCAGTGAAAAAAAATGCCTGTCTTGCAGACCCGCCCAAAGGGCAATACTGAACGTGAAACAAATATTTCTAATCTACTTTTCACGCATAATGCACGGACCGCAAATCAGTTATTGCTCTGTTGTCCGTATGACTCCTGAAGACCTAACGTTTCAGACTGGTCTCAGAGCAAAACGTATTATATTTTATTAAAATGAAAGGAGGGAAGTTGGTCGGGGTGGATGGACAAATAATGCAAATGTCTAGCATTCCACAGGTTGCGTGTTGGAATCTCCTCACTGACAACTTTAGCATTTTAGGTCATTAGCAACTTTTCAAATACTTACTACTTTTTTTAGCTTCTTTGCAACTACTTAGCATGTTAGCTAACCCTTCCCCTAAAACCTAACCTTAACCCTTTAACCTAACCTCTAATCTTAACCCTAACTTTAACCCCTGACCTAATGTAGCATATCACACTAAAGCATTCGAAGGCAGCATATCATACTAAAGCAGTAGAACTTAATACAGTGCCTTGCGAAAGTATTCGGCCCCCTTGAACTTTGCGACCTTTTGCCACATTTCAGGCTTCAAACATAAAGATATAAAACTGTATTTTTTTGTGAAGAATCAATAACAAGTGGGACACAATCATGAAGTGGAACGACATTTATTGGATATTTCAAACTTTTTTAACAAATCAAAAACTGAAAAATTGGGCGTGCAAAATTATTCAGCCCCCTTAAGTTAATACTTTGTAGCGCCACCTTTTGCTGCGATTACAGCTGTAAGTCGCTTGGGGTATGTCTCTATCAGTTTTGCACATCGAGAGACTGAAATTGTTTCCCATTCCTCCTTGCAAAACAGCTCGAGCTCAGTGAGGTTGGATGGAGAGCATTTGTGAACAGCAGTTTTCAGTTCTTTCCACAGATTCTCGATTGGATTCAGGTCTGGACTTTGACTTGGTCATTCTAACACCTGGATATGTTTAGTTTTGAACCATTCCATTGTAGATTTTTCTTTATGTTTTGGATCATTGTCTTGTTGGAAGACAAATCTCAGTCCCAGTCTCAGGTCTTTTGCAGACTCCATCAGGTTTTCTTCCAGAATGGTCCTGTATTTGGCTCCATCCATCTTCCCATCAATTTTAACCATCTTCCCTGTCCCTGCTGAAGAAAAGCAGGCCCAAACCATGATGCTGCCACCACCATGTTTGACAGTGGGGATGGTGTGTTCAGGGTGATGAGCTGTGTTGCTTTTACGCCAAACATAACGTTTTGCATTGTTGCCAAAAAGTTCAATTTTGGTTTCATCTGACCAGAGCACCTTCTTCCACATGTTTAGTGTGTCTCCCAGGTGGCTTGTGGCAAACTTTAAACAACACTTTTTATGGATATCTTTAAGAAATGGCTTTCTTCTTGCCACTCTTCCATAAAGGCCAGATTTGTGCAATATACGACTGATTGTTGTCCTATGGACAGAGTCTCCCACCTCAGCTGTAGATCTCTGCAGTTCATCCAGAGTGATCATGGGCCTCTTGGCTGCATCTCTGATCAGTCTTCTCCTTGTATGAGCTGAAAGTTTAGAGGGACGGCCAGGTCTTGGTAGATTTGCAGTGGTCTGATACTCCTTCCATTTCAATATTATCGCTTGCACAGTGCTCCTTGGGATGTTTAAAGCTTAGGAAATATTTTTGTATCCAAATCCGGCTTTAAACTTCTTCACAACAGTATCTCGGACCTGTCTGGTGTGTTCCTTGTTCTTCATGATGCTCTCTGCGCTTTTAACAGACCTCTGAGACTATCACAGTGCAGGTGCATTTATACGGAGACTTGATTACACACAGGTGGATTGTATTTATCATCATTAGTCATTTAGGTCAACATTGGATCATTCAGAGATCCTCACTGAACTTCTGGAGAGAGTTTGCTGCACTGAAAGTAAAGGGGCTGAATAATTTTGCACGCCCAATTTTTCAGTTTTTGATTTGTTAAAAAAGTTTGAAATATCCAATAAATGTCGTTCCACTTCATGATTGTGTCCCACTTGTTGTTGATTCTTCACAAAAAAATACAGTTTTATATCTTTATGTTTGAAGCCTGAAATGTGGCAAAAGGTCGCAAAGTTCAAGGGGGCCGAATACTTTCGCAAGGCACTGTATATCATACTACACTGAACAGAAATATAATTGCAGGTCTTTGGACCGTGTCCAAATTGTTGTGCATGGGGCCATCAGGTAAAGTCTGGGGAACAGTGCTGTCACATCACCTTCAGAGTTAACCATCGAGCCATTGGATGATTCATTATCTGGCGGGACAGTAGGCCTGCCTAGGTACTTCTTGGCCATCATGACAGTTCTCCAGAGATGGGAAAAGCAATGACAGATCCATTTTAAACGCTGACTTTCACAATATCACATACTCAAAACCAGGGTCGCAACATTCACTGTCCCGCCAGATTCTGAAATTGCATCCCCCCCAGTTTTATCATTGGAATGTGATACAAAACGAGGCAACGTTGTGCTTTAGGACCATGAGGACACTTCCGAACAGTTAGGTAGGCTGTTTAGAGTGTTTATCTGACTGGATAAAAAATGCCCCCCCCACTCCTAGAACCAAAGTTGCGCCCCTGCTCAAAACTATTAGGCCTATGCTTAATTGGTTGACCCATATGCAGAATGTGCACATCAACTGTGTTTGTGCTTCAATGAACTTTAAAAACGTATTTTTTATGCTTAGCCAAACATTTAATAATCTGTGTGATGAATTTACTTTCAATTTGTTTTTGAATAATCTGTTGCTGCTTGCTATTTAGCCTACAATACATTACCATGAGTTAATTGCGTCCAAGAACGCGCCTCACAGGATCCCCTTTCACTTTCTTCATTCACAACCATCACGTCCCCTCCCTTCACTTGCCAGGCTCCTCGACTCCAGAAACAGTTCGCAGTAAGAGGTTTACCTGTTCTTATACTAACGAGAGAAGCTGACGCCTTAACGGTGGACTATAGACAGCTCCGTGATTATTCCTTGTGGAAATATAGCTATTCATGTACAAGGTAGGCAATTATTATTTACTTCTGTTAGACTATTATTACGAAATTAAAACAGTTACTTTCCAAGTCTTTTTGTCACTTGTCCGTCCTGTGTCTGAATATCTCTCACCTAAATTATAATAATACATCGCTTCTATTTCACCAGCCTGCATGCCTGCAAATGAGAAAACAGTTTATACCGCTGTTTTTTTTTATTACTAATATCAAAATCAAAATGTGTTGAAATGACTTATTCACATGAGATGAGCAGCTTAAATGTGCGTAAATTGGTAACATGGATACAATTCGAAAAATTCGGAACCACGTTCTGCATCTGATTATGAGGGATCTAATATTTTAAGAAGATTAAAAGCTTATGTATAACAGGGCTTTCCACTAACAAAAGTATCCAGTGTGAGCCACGCGACCCTCACAAAATGAGTCGGTGAGAAGGCCACTTTAAAGTCAGTTGTTTGCTATAAACGTGTTCGTACTTTTGTTTGGGTATATTCCTTATAATAATTTAATAATGTAGCCTACATCATCCCATTATTATACACAGCCTTTTATAGTATCCATCTGGTATACCCTAATCAATGGCCTCTTGAATAAACTTGAACGGCTACTCCTTCAAGCGTGTGTCCTATATGCCTACGAACGTAAACCGTTTGTGGGCTTATGCATTGCTCTCTTGGAAAAGAATCGCGTTTAAAATAGCCGAGTTGTGTGTGGGGATTAGCAGGTATACAGTGGTAGCCTACCAAATAGTTAACTGGGGGATGTCCGGGAATTGGATGATCTCAGAGCCTAAATATTACATAAGGCTTGTGTCCGTACAACCCATCCACTGGACACAGACGTCAATTCAACGTCTATTCCACGTTGGTTCAACATAATTTCAATGACGTGGAAACAACGTTGATTCAACCAGTGGGCAGGAACAAATGGGTCTGAGTGAGACTCTGTTACTCAAGGTCACAAGAACCTGGGACCTTAATCACGACAATAAATCAGAGCCTGTCTCGCTTTAAGCATATTAACATATGCTAACCATGTGTACGTGAACAATACGATTTGATTTGATTTGCAATCTAATTTCAAACCCAGAAATCTGTTTTCCACAAACCAGATGACAAATTACATTGGCCATACATTTAGATGCTTAGGCATTACCTCATCAACATTGAACGGATTGAATTCACTGCTGCCATGAGTAAATTATACGGTCTAGGTAGGCTACAGAATATACACAGCAATATTCACAACATAGATGAATGATGCTAAAATTGACAGGGAATACGTTTGCGCAATGGCCTGAGTATTCCCTTTTCCCAAAACGTCTGGATAATGTCTTACGTCCATTGCAAAATACACTATTACCATTATTTAATAGATTGGGCATTGGGTTATTTTGTTAGTCTGGTTATAGTGCAAAAACACATTGGTCACCAGAAGAGAGAAAAACTAAGCAAAAGATCAACCACATTACGTATGACGCAAAACGTATTCTGTTTAGGGGAACTACGTGCCATTAGGATGGCCGAATTACGAATTTCAGGACAAGGAATGAGTCACAATTTCTCAATAGCTACTTTCCTTGTTCGACTAGAGATGTAACAAGGAGTGCGGAACTGGCGGTATAATGGTATAACCTTCTGATACACAACGCAAATTGAGACCATATGTGGCGGAAAGAAACTACAAACAGATGTTTGACTTGAATAACTATGTTACATATGTGTCCAGGGAAATAATAACAAAATATATCATAAAAAAATATATATTTTAAAGGCCCATTGCAATCAGAAACGTGATTTTCCTGTGTTTTATATATATTTCCACACTATGAGTTTGGAAATAAACTTAGAAATTGTGACAAGGATGATAATGCCATTTTAGTGTAATAGCTGTTTGAAAAGATAACGTGACATTTCAGCCTGTTTTGGCTTGCCTGGTGATATCACCAGGCAGAAATGAGTTAATTGACCAATAAGATTGTGAGTTCCAAACCTCTTTGTCAATTACAGCTAGTTTTCAGTTTCCACCTCTCCACTCAGCCCACTCCCCAAATTCTTGCTTGGGAAATTGCTCTTTGCTAAGAAGCTATTTCTGTTTATTTTTTACCATTTTAATTGAACACAATCACTGTAAGATACTTAATTTTTAACCAGAAATTATTTGATATTGCGATTTTTTTTAAATGGCTGCATTCAACCTTTAAATATCACCATTAATATTTGAATTAACAAGCAATATTTAGGAATATCTGTCACTTCACAGTTGTGATGAGTAAATCAACATTTTTGTCAGTTTTCATCCAACTGTCTTATCAGTAGTCTGTGTGTGTGTGTGTGTGTGTGTGTGTGTGTGTGTGTGTGTGTGTGTGTGTGTGTGTGTGTGTGTGTGTGACTGTATGTGTTTGTGAGTGTGTGTGTGTGTGTGTGTGTGTGTGTGTGTTTGATCAAATTTCCTCTGTGATGGAATTAGGGTAAGTCTGTCACCATAAATAGGTGAGGAACAGGGCCTGAATAAAAACCCTAGGGCTCCTGAGTGGCGCAGCGGTCTGAGGCACTGCATCTCAGTGCAAGAGGAGTCACTTCAGTCCCTGGTTCAAATTCAGGCTGAATCACATCCGGTTGTGATTGGGAGTCCCATAGGGCGGTGCACAAATTGGCCGGGGTAGGCTGGCATTGGAAATAAGCATTTGTCCTTAACTGACTTACCTAGTTAAATAAAGAGTGTAGCAGGACATCATTGTCATGCAGTGTAAGGACTGTCAGAATGCATGGGCCAGCCCAGCACTTTATCCCTATTGTGTTTGACAACCAGCATGTTTATAGATTCACTTCCCTGCATACAATCTGACAGACACATAATATAGAGATATAAGGGTGAAATATTGTTTACTTCCAACTCAAGAAGGAGAATTCAATCTCTCTGTCTCAGAGAATAGTGGGCTGTTTGTATCTTATCTGATGGTGTGTCGCAGAAATGGTATAGTACTTTCACGATCAGCCCCCATTTGATTTCTCTACACAGTGACACAATACCTTGTCACTATGTGGCCAATGACTCTGCAGTCAATTAACACTGTGAAAATCCTCACCAACAAGTCTCAACACCTCTCCTCTTACAAAGATCTCAAGCAGCTTTATATGTAAAGCTAACGTGTTAAAATTCACATGACGGTTAGAGATGCCAGGAGTCGACTGGCTGCAGTAGAAAATGTGTAACATTTCAACACATATCAAGTGAGACAATAGTACTATAACTCATACAGGATATGATTCATACACAAATCCCCTCAATTCTTATTAGACATTCACATTGTTTTAACTTTTAAACACGTGACTCCTGATGAAGAAGGTTTTCAGAAGGCGTAAAGTCCTAGGATTGGTGGGGATTCCATTAACTGAGATAATTAACGATAATGTCATCAGCTGAATGCAGTAAGCAGTATCATCAGTGAGTCAGCTTAGAGCACACCCACGAACTACACTAAATGACCAAAAGTATGTAGACACCTGCTCGTCGAACATCTCATTCCATAATCATGGGTATTAATATGGAGTTGATCCCCCCTTTGCTGCTATAACAGACCCACTCTTCTGGGAAGGATTTCCATTAGATGTAGGAACATTGCTGTGGGACTTGCTTCCATTCAGCCACAAGAGCATTAGTGAGGTTGGACACTGACATTGGGAGGTTAGGCCTTGCTCGCAGTCGGCGTACCAATTCATCCCAAAGGTATTCGATGGGGTTGAGGTCAGGGCTCTGTGCAGGCCAGTTAAGTTATTCCACACCGATCTCAACAAACCCTTTCTGTATGGACCTCGCTTTGTGCACAAGGGCATTGTCATGCGGAAACAGGAAAGGACCTTCCCCAAACTGTTGCCATAAAGTTGGAAGCACAGAATCATCTAAAATGTAATTGTATACTGTAGCATTAGGATTTCCCTTCACTGTAACTAAGGGCCCTAGTCTGAAATATGATAAACAGTCCCCGACCATTATTCGTTATCCACCAAACTTTACAGTAGTATTTCCTGGCATCGGCCAAACCCAGATTCGTCCGTCGAACTGCCAGATGGTGAAGCTTGATTCATCACTCCAGAGAACGCGTTTGCACTGCTTCAGAGTCCAATTACGGCGAGCTTTACACCAGGGCATTACACATTGTGATCTTAGGCTTGTGTGTCTGACATGGAAACCCATTTCATGAAGCTCCCGACGAACAGTTCAGCACTCGGCGGCCCGGTTCTGTGAGCTTGTGTGTTCTACCACATCACGGCTGAGCCGTTGTTGCTCATAGACGTTTCCACTTCACAATAACAGCAATTACAGTTGACATGGACAGCTCGAGCAGAGCAGAAATTTGACTGACTTGTTGGAAACGTGGCATCCTATGACGGTTCCACGTTGAAAGTCACTGAGCTCTTCAGTAACGCCATTTGACTGCAAATGTTTGTCTATGGAGATTGCATGCCTTTGTGCTCGATTTTATACACCTGTAATCAACTGGTGTGGCTATAATAGGTGCAACCATTTTTAAAGGGGTGTCCACATACTTTTGTATCTACAGTGCATTCGGAAAATATTCAGACCCCTTGACTTTTTCCACATTTTATTACAGCCTTATTCTGAAATTGATTAAATAAAACAATTTCCTCAGCAATCTATGCACAATACCCCATAATGACAATGCAAAAACAGGTTTTAGGAAATTTGAACAAATGTATTATAAACAAAAAAACAGAAATACCTTATTTATGTAAGTATTCAGACCCTTTGCTATGAGACTCGAAATTGAGCCCAGGTGCATCCTGTTAACTTGATCATCCTTGAGATGTTTCTACAACTTGATTGGAGTCCACCTGTGGTCAGTTCTATTGATTGGACATGATTTGGAAAAGCACACACCTGTCTATAAAGGTCCCACAGTTGACAGTGCATGTCAGGGCAAAAACCAAAGGCATGAGGTTTAAGGAATTGTCCATAGAGCGCTGAGACAGGATATTAAAAATGTATTTATCCTTTATTTAACTAGGCAAGTCAGTTAATAACAAATTCTTATTTACAATGCCGGCCTACCCCGGATAACACTGGGCACTGCCCTATGGGACTCCCAATCACAGCCGGATGTGATGCAGCCTGGATTCAAACCAGGTACTGCAGTGATGCCTCTTGCACTGAGATGCAGTGTCTTAGACAACTGCGCCACTCGGGAGCCCCCAACTTCCTCAATTTTGTTGAGGCACAGATTTGGAGTAGGTAGTATTGAAGGTCCCCAAGAACACAGTGACCTCCATCATTCTTAAATGGAAGAAGTTTGGAACCACCAAGACCCGTCCTAGAGCTGGCCGCACAGCAAAACTGAGCAATCGGGGGAGAAGGGCCTTGGTCAGGGAGGAAACCAAGAATCCAATGTTCACTCTGACAGGGCTTTAGGGATCCTGTGTGGAGATGGGAGAACCTTCCAGAAGAGACCTGAAAATAGCTGTGCAGCAATGCTCCCCAATCCAACCTGACAGAGCTTGAGAGGATCTGCAGAGAAGAATGGGAGAAACTCCCCAAATACAGGTGTGCCAAGCTTCATACTCAAGGCTGTAATCGCTGCCAAAGGTGCTTCAACAAAGTACAGAGTAAAGGGTTTGAATACTTTAGGTAAATGTGATATCTGTTCATTTAATTTGTATAAATTAGCAAAAATGTCTAGAATTTTTTTTCACTTTGTCATTATGGGGTATTGTGTGTAGATTGATGAGGAAAAAAACAATTTCATACATTTTAGAATATGGCTGTAACGTAACAAAATGTGGAAATAAGGATGCTATGCAAAAGCCAACAGATCATGATGATCGTGATTTTTTTATGTCTGTTATCCAAATGGACTTTGAAGAAAAAGTCTACAGTTAACGTGCATTTAAATGTGTATGTAAATGTAAAGTGTTAGTTTAGTATGTAAAGTGTTAGTATTGTATGATAATCTCTATTGCTCCCTCAGTATGTACGCAGCTGTATAATACGCAATGTTTGTCTCAGCAACGGAACCACAAAGAGGCCCTGATAACAGGTTACCACACAGGGAGACGCACATAAAATCTTTTGAACAAACAACTTCCTTGGCAAATTGTGTTTCCACAAAAGTCTAGCAAGTCTTTGGAATGTGCAATGATTTCCTGAGGGTGTATGATTTAATGTGTGATTCACTGCAAAACCCCACACAAACCTCAAATCAGCACACATCATCTGCCATGTTAAACTAAAGGCATTTTGTGTGGTTTCAGCCAGTCCCCCTCAGCAAACACAGATTCTTGAAGTGTTTCCCCTTATATTTTCTGTCCTCTGGCTCCAAGGGTGTAAATCTTTCTCTGTCTTTCTCTCTGTGTCTCCACAGACCTCCAAGCCTAGCGTTTTGATGCCACATTCCCAAAGCAACTGAGCCTCGTCAGAGAATCAGCAGACATAAAGGCAGCCAAAGGATTCTTCATCTTCAGAGAGGCCAAAAGATAAGGAAGAAGGGAGGCTTTGAAGCTGGAACACCCACCACCCTTACTGAATAATGGTGACTTTTTGAGAGTGTGTTGATCTCCGGTCAAGGCCTACATGCCACTGTGATCACCAAGAAGTGGACAAAGTAAGGACAAGGATAAACAATAAAAATCACTTTTGTCTGGCATATCATTAAAAGGAGGTGCAAATCTTATCACTGAGAGACGATCCCCTCACACACTGAATTCTGGGAAACAGAATGCCAGCCAAGACGCCCATGTACTTAAAGACTACCACACCAAAGTGGGGGAAGAAGCTCAAGCTGCGAGACGTCTTGTCCAGCGACATGATTAGCCCCCCGCTAGGGGACATGCGCCACAGTGCCCATGTCGGGCCGGAGGGGGAGGGCGACATGTTCGGAGACGTGGGCTTTTTGCAGGGCAAGATGGACATGTTGCCCTCCCTGAACGGCTTACCACGGTCCCACAGTATGGAGAGGCATCTGGAAGAGGCCTACCCCATTAACGACAAAGGATCCAACCACTCTTGTAACAACCACCGCAACCCCTACCACCACTCCACCAGCATGCTGAAGAGTACCATCTCCATGCCTGTGTTCATCGCCCACGAGCAGGCCCCGCCCAAGCCACCTCGACTTCACCTGGAGGACTCAACCCCCCAGTGCCAGCAGCAACAGTACCAACCTCAGCCAAACAACCATAACCAAAACCAGCAGAAGCATTACTCTATTTCTGTGTGTGACCAGGGTGTCGGCTGCTACATGGACCCCTGCCACAACCTTAGCTACTCTGCCTCCTTCAGGCACATGGTGCCCTCCTCCGGCTCCTTCTCAGAGGTTTCCTCAGAGGACTCCATGTCAGAGAGCTGTGGCCCCCTGGACCCTCGGAGGGGGCTGAGCCTGGATTCAGACGCTGGCCTGAGCAATGAGGACCTGGGGAGCGAGCGGAGTGAGTCGCCCACCGTGTGCCCTAGGTTCTCTCCCGGCGTCTCCCGCTCAGAGTCCCTGATCGGCTTGGATCTGGACCTTGGGCCGTCCATCCTGGAGGACGTGCTGAGGATCATGGACCGCTACAAGAGCATTGATGACCGCTGTGAGTTGTGAGCAGAGGGAGGAAAGGGGCTTAGACACCGCTGTGCAGAGAGGTGTCTGGGACACTTTTATTGCCATCCTCCATATAGCCTAATGATGATTGGGCTGGTCCAACAAACAGACAGAGACAGAGGATAGTGCCAGGACTGACGGACACAAACGCTGGGACTGTGGGACTATATAATATCCAGACTGGATACACAGCAGCTTCAGAACCAACCATTTGTCTTTTGATATTCAGATTCACAATGGTGGAAAGACAATCATTTCTCCCACCCAAATGCTGTCTACATTTTCGCAGACTATCATTTTACATGTTTTTCAGCATTTCACTATTGTTAGGGTACATAAATCATACTTCACTAACTCCCTAAGTAAGCTCTGTGGTTTTCTGATAGGATGAAACGTAGTTGCCTCAAAATACAATTCATGTGCTTTTGATTTTCTTACAGGCACACATTTTTTTAAATTCTGTGTGTACCTCTGTGAGGAATTTTTCTGTTTTATGTCAGTACAACACTGTCAAGAATGGACTATTCTATGTATTAGGTTGCCATCTAGTGGCAGATGTAATGACATCCAAAATGCAACCGTTCTAGCAGGGCAAAAAGAGAGGTCAAAATGTTTTTTGTGTGCATTAGAATCAAAGTATGAGAAATGAGCAGCTTCTTCAAAATCCTTTAAATATAGTGGGATGACCAGAGAAAGTTCATATTTTGTAACAGCGGTGCAATTTCTGGAATTGCATCAAATCCCTCAGCATTTTATTATATTGTGTTGATATATTAGTGTATTTCAAATTGTTATGTACTGTATATTACTGTAATGTATTAAATCAATATGTACATTAGATGCTGTACCATCCCTTTTTTTTAATATATAGTACCAGGCAAAATGTACTAATTCAAGTGTTTTTCTTTATTTTTACTATTTTCTACATAGTAAAATAATAATGAAGACATCAAAACTATGAAATAACACATATGGAATCATGTAGTAACCAAAAAAGTGTTAAACAAATCAAAATATATTTTATATTCTTCAAAGTAACCACCCTTGGCCTTGATGACAGCTTTGCACACTCTTGGCATTCTCTCAACCAGATTCATGAGGAATGCTTTTCCAACAGTCTTGGAGGAGTTTCCACATATGCTAAACACTTGTTGGCTGCTTTTCCTTCACTCTGTGGTCCAACTCATCCCAAACCATCTCAATTGGGTTGAGGTCAGGGGATTGTGGAGAGCAGGTCATCACTCGCCTTCTTGGTCAAATAGCCCTTACACAGCCTGGAGGTGTGTTTGGGGTCATTGTCCTGTTGAAAAATAAATTACAGTCCCACAAAGCTCAAACTAGATGGGATGGTGTATCGCTGCAGAATGCTGTGGTAGCCATGCTGGTTAAGTGTGCCTTGAATTCTAAATAAATCACAGACAGTGTCACCAGCAAAGCACCCCCACATCATCACATCTCCTCAATGCTTCACGGTGGGAACCACACATGCGGAGATCATCCGTTCATCTACTCTGTGTCCGACGGTTGGAACCAAAAATCTCACATTTGGACTCATCATATCAAAGGACAGATTTCCACCAGTCTAATGTCCATTGCTCTTCTTCTTATTGGTGTCCTTTAGTAGTGGTTTCTTTGCAGCAAATCGACCTTGAAGGCCTGATTCATGCAGTCTCCTCTGAACAGTTGATGTTGAGATGTGTCTGTTACTTGAACTCTGTGAAAAAAGTATTTAGGCTGTAATCTGAGGTGAAGTTAACTCTAATGAACGTATCCTCTGCAGCAGAGATAACTATGGGTATTCCTTTCCTGTGGCAGTCATCATGAGATCCAGTTTCATCATGTTGCTTGATGGTTTTTGCAACTGCGCTTGAAGAAACTTTCAAAGTTCTTGAAATTTTCCGGATTGACTGACCTTCATGTCTTAACGTAATGATGGACTGTCATTTCTCTTTGCTTATTTGAGCTGGACTTGGTATTTTACCAAATAGGGCCATCTTCTGTATACCACCCTACCTTGTCACAACACAACTGATTGGCTCAAACACATTAAGAAGGAAAGAAATTCCACAAATTAACTTTTAACAAAGCACACCTGTTCATTGGGGTCCAGAGTGGCGCAGCAGTCTAAGGCACTGCATCTGAGTACTAGAGGTGTCACAACAGACCCTGGTTCAATTCCAGAAGGTATCACAAGTGGCCGTGACTGGGAGTCCTTATAGGATGGCGCATAATTGGCCCAGTGTTAGCTGGAGTAGGCCATCATTGTAAATAGGAATTTGTTCTTAACTGACTTGCCAAATAAAATCATTGAAATGATTTCCAGGTGACTACCTCATGAAGCTGGTTGAGAGAATACCAAGAGTGTGCAAAGCTGTCATCAAGGCAAAGGGTGGCTGCTTTGAAGAATCTCAAATATATGTTTATTTGTGTATCACTTTTTTGGTTACTACATGATTCCATATGTATTAGTTCATAGTTTGGATGTCTTCACTATTATTCGACAATGTAGAAAATAGTAAAAATAAAGAAAAACCCTTGAATGAGTAGGTGTGTCTGAACTTTTGACTGGTACTGTATGCATATTCTTACATTCTTCAGAGGCTGTGCATCTCAACCCTGGCCCGGGGACCCAAAGGGGTACACATTCCCACCCTCATACACCCAACCCCAAATGAGAGGCTTGATGGATCCCCAGGGCCAGGACCAAGAAACACAGCTCAAAGAAATATCATTCCTTTCTTAAACTGAAAATAAAGCACCATATTATTTTGTATATGAAATTTCCATAAACACATAATGAAGGGCTGATCTGCTCCCATCATTTGCTAAGTGATAACAGAACAGGGAAGATTGTAATTATGTAATGAAAAAAAATAGATTTTGTCTTTGAAATGTGTGGGCCTTTATTGTGTTGTCGATAAATATAATTTCACTAAAAGAGTGGAATCTGTGGAAACTGCAACTTCTGGCTTATCTTTCCAATATTGAGGTCATCCCACCACACCACCTATTGGGGTAGTGTGGGGTAAATTGAACCAAATGGGCAAGTTAACCCACCCTTGTTTCTGGGAAACCATACACAAAATTCATAATTTGACCAAATATTTAGGAAAAGGTCATAATTTCATAGGCCTGGCCTATGTTAAAAGTGTAAAGAAATGAGGTGTGTTAAAATAAACTTATTATGAAAAGACAAAAAGGCAATTGTGTTGAATTGTGTTTGGGAAATAAATATCGACATGGTTTTAAAAAGGTAGTGGTATTTCATTCAGTACAGAAGATTTCTTGGCACGAGCAGCACCGAAAATATTGAGATGAGCGAGATGCAAGACTTAGCTCTCACACAGGCACACACACTATCTGCACACGTGCATGGGTTCACTTCACTAGTCAGGGCACCAAAACAGCAGAGTAGTTGATCCTGGCGCTTTAACGCTTTTAATTGTTGTGGAAATTGACTCATTTTGCATCTACGTCATATCGCTGAGTCTAACTTTAATTTACCATGTCCCGGGCTCAATTTACCCCAAGTTGTGCCAAGAGACCACTCTTTTTGGACAAGGTACAGTATGTTTTCAAACTGTAAAGTTGACGTGAATGTTGATTATCTCCAGGGATACAAAGGCCTGAAATATATGTAGATATCTTTGTTAGAAATAATACCATATTTCCCTTGATGGATTGATACTTAATGTCATTTTTTTTTTTATCCCACTCTATCTTACAACTTCTCAAATGAAAAACATAGTACAGTACCTTTACTACTATTATGACAATACCATCTGCTCATGTTGAATATAAATATAATATTCTGTTCAGGTAAGTCTTTGTACTTCAGTGTTTCAGTTTTCTTTTTGCTTGGTTTTATGAAGTTCTCTGAACCTCCCTGGCTGGCTGCATCGCATTCGTGGATACCCACACTGCTCTCAGGCAGGTCTGACGGTTTTGACAAGCAGAAGTATAGCAGGTTAGGAAAATTAAATTGACAGGTTTAGGACAATTAAAACAAAGTTAGGAAAAGGGTTAGGGTTAGCTAAAATTATCAAATTATCCCCGACGCGAGTCGAAAATATCCAGCCACAACCAGGTCTGATCTGAAAACAGTCTTTTTTTCCACAAATGCAATTCAGGTCAAAATTGAACTCGATATTTTACTAGTTAGGTCTGATTAAAGAAACTGTACGTACTTCCATTGAGGAACGCATAAACACCCAATCAGAGCAGACCAAATGACTAGCTCACAATTCTGCAACCAATCAGAGGAGCAAAAGGTGGGCCTTTGTGTTGAAGTGTAGATGAATAAATCTAACGTGTGGGACATAGCTAGCTAATTGAAGGGTTTTGTTTAGCCAGTAAGTTAGCTAGGCATCTATTTATTGTTTATCATCTATTTATTGTAAAAAGTGCCTGACCCAAAGAAGCTGCTTGCTCATCGCTGCAAGAAATCCTACCGAAATGAAGTGAGTGCTCTTGGCAGAGAGATTATCAGACAGGGCAAAGTTAGCTAGCTAGCGCACGTAACGTTATATTAGTAAACGTTACTAAGTCTGCTCTTTGCTAACATATCTAGCAGTTGGCTATCATACGCTAGCTAGCTGGTTAAACTGTAAACATTGCACCATGCAATGTCTGTTGGAACCAATTTAGCCACAGATGAATATGGGCGTTAGCTAGGTAGTTATAGGTTTATTTGATTTAACTGCTGTCACAGCTGTGTTTTGCTAGCGAACGTTACCTGGCTAAAAGGCCCTTACTATTTCACTTACATGCATGTTTTTGTAATAACAAAAAATTTAAAAAAAAATTGTAATACCTTTTATTCTAGGCTCAACATCGAAGGGTTGTTAGTCTATTTTCTTTATGACTACATTTACCCAGAGCAATATTCCAACATGTTGGAACTCAAGAGGACCCTGGATGCCAAGGTAACTAGAGAGACCCAGCAACATGCCAGTTGTTGTAACTCTATCCTAATGTTATGGCCCTATGCATGATGGTAACACATTGCTTATCCAAAGGGACATGGTGTCCTGGAGATGCCATCGGGAACTGGGAAAACCATCTCTCTTCAGTCATTGATTGTTGCATATCAGCGGGTGAGTCAAGATATGTCAGTTTCTCTGTCAGGACTCCATTGGACCATTTTGACAGTACACTTATACAGTGGTCTCTCTTTGACAGGAGTATCCCCTTGAAGTCACAAAGCTGATCTACTGTTCCTGAGATAGAGAAGGTGATCTCTCTCTTCTCCTACACCTTTGTGTGTGCTCCCCAGTCCTTGAAGAACATATGTTTCTCAGCCCCTTCTCTGATGCCATGTTGCTCCCTTCTCCATCAGGTGGTTGAGGAAGCTTACAGAGTTCTATTCTAAGGAGACGGGAGAGAAGAACAACTCCTCTCGAAAAAACCTGTGTTCACCCTGAGGTAGGAGTGCCAATAGCACATTTTATAGACCTCAATCAATGGAGGTCTATGGGCTTAACAATCCCAATCCTTGAAACATATACAGTATACTGACTGGTGTCTGCCTGTTTGGCATCGCTTTTTCCACGTTGGAGGGTATATCTGTGGATGGTTCTGTTTGGGAAGGAGTCGTTTGCATCACCGAGCGGTGCCCAGGAAATAATTCAATCCAATATTAGATGCTACTACTATCACTCCTCTAAATCAAACATGGATTCCATTAGGGGTGTGAACGGGTAAATGTTTAAACAAAGTTGGAATCCTTAACATTTAAGAAGAGCAAACCAAAAATTCCCCCCACATAATTAAAATCACAGTGCAGTTATCACAAAACATTATTTATTTTGTGGTATAGCCTAACAATATTTGTATGGCTATAAAGACCTGGGCAAGGTTGTGTAATTGAAATAAAACCAGAGAGGAAGAGACTAACTTTAGGCTACTTTGGTGAATTTGCGAGGCATGCAAGACAAGACATTGCAAGATGCAGATTACCAAGACATATGCTCACGGCCCCTCCTGTCTTTCCCTCGTGCTGGCCTGCCTGCTCTTTCTCTTTCTCTTTGCTAATGACCCGTGTGTGTGGTCGGTCTGTTGAGTGTAGAATATCGTAGTTTAGGCTATTCATGGGACCAATGTCGCTGGGATACAGGGGTATCTTGAGGCCAGCACGGGGTAGGCTACTCTTCGTTTATGAGTGGGTGGGTGTGTTTTTGTCTCATAATATGAAATGACAGTAGGCTTCCAGTATAGCCTGTATCGATGGCCCTTTTCAGATATAATGGTTAGTGGCCCATTAGAAGCACCTCTGCTACGACATGTTTGTTTGTCTGTTAGGGTAGGCTACACTACAGCTTTTTAAACGCCGACACGAAACCTTCTTTGGAGACATGAATGACATTTTATTTGTCTGTAAAGTAATTCCGCTTCTGAAGCGGGACTGACTTCCATCAGTAGGTGACCAGAACAGTCAATCCTAGCCTGCCTGCTGCCCACCCGTAGATCATTCTTTCCTAAAGAAATTGTACTTTAAAGTTCGTTAAATATTGCAACTTACCTAGACATTTAGTTGAAAGAAAGCACATCGATCCACCCTACCATAAATGGCAACGTTTATTGTTGTCAGGGAAACAATGGAACATTATATGCAGGAGCAGAATTCTACAATTTGAAAAGGTACAGACGCTTCTGAAAAGTGATCAGTTATCGACATGTTACTGTACTGCGTTCTGTGTCTGTAAAGGGTCACGGTAGACAACTTTATTGCCCGGCCCTAGCAGTCAGTACACTGCCGACATTATATCTTCACGATGACACCCACTAACCATGGTCCTGTAACACTCTTCAAACACATTTGTGTGTGGTCAAAATAGCAGATATTTTTGTTGTCCATGTCATGGTCCAAATTGCAAGATTCTTTGTTCAGGTGAGCTCGTTACGCTTTGGGAAGGAGGTGGATGGGAAATGTCACAGCCTGACCGCGTCATACATCCGCGCCCAACAGTGATCTGGAGACTTCCATGCCTCTGTCTGACTATCTGCTTTAGGAGTTTGACGCTATGGGAAAGCAGGTGCCCCTCCCAGCTGGAGTCTGAAGGACTTTGGGCGGAGGAAAGGCTGGTGCCCCTACTACCTAGCACGATATTCAGTAAGAATAGCCCTTTGTCATAGCTTCTGATGTTTTTCTTTTACAATTGTTTTTGTAGCATGTTATATTTGACAGCATTACTAAAGACGGTACAGTATGAAGATGGGCAGAAACTGATTCTCCAATAGAAATCCCCGATCACCCTTTTAGGCAATATACTTTCGATATAACGTTGTTTTTGATGAAAATGTGTCAGTTTACTTTCACAAAGTTGGAGTAATAACATTTAACTACTGAAGACATTGGCTCGGATCTAGGTTGTGCCTTTTACATTTTGAGAAAATTAACAAGTAAGGCACAACTTTTCACTTCTCTCATTGACTTCTCAAACCCTGGCCTGGTCTGCTTGGTCTGTTTCGCAACCGTTCCCGGAAGTCTTGCTATGTTGCGCCTCTGGGTTTAGAAACTCTCTGGCATTACTGTATGAAGGAGATGGACAAGTGAGGATGTTTTTCCTTTTTGCTTCTTTCCTTAACACATACAGATCCTCCATGCCAACATCATAGTTTACAGTTACCACTACCTCCTGGACCCAAAGATTGCAGACCTAGTCTCAAAGGAGCTCCAATAAATCAGTGGTTGTTTTTGACGAAGCACATAACATCGGTAAGGACATCCACCTGTTTCTTTCCCATTTCTTTAAGTAACCCACTGTTTCAAGCCTCCACAAGCTGATATTCCATCCTCTTCTTCAGACAACGCGTGCATCGACTCCATGAGTGTCAACATCACCAGGAGGACTCTGGACCGCAGTCAGGCCAACGTGGACCCTACAGAACACCATTCTCAAGTAAGGTCTTCTGCTCAGGGGTCTAGTGGAGAGCAGCACTAGATGCACTAACATTTTCTGCGTACAAAGGAGAATGTACACGGAGTCTATAATAAGACCGACTCAACCAGTTTGTTGTTCTTGCCCCAGAAGTGAAGAGTCTCTTGTGACGTCATCTCAACCGCTTGTCCTCTGCTGTAGGATAAAGGAGACAGACGCAGTCAAACTGAAAGAGGAATACAGACGATTGGTGGAGGGCCTGAAAGAGGCCAACATTGCCAGGGAGACCGACATCTACATGTCCAATCCCGTGTTGCCAGATGAGATCCTTCAAGGTTAGCCCCCTGGAGTCCAGTCGAAAACAACCCAGTTATTGAATATTTGTTCATATTTGTATCGATTTTATGCTCAAACAGGGTTTCATGTATCTATCTTTCCCTTTCTATAACCTGTCCTCCCACCCCCGCACTGTCTTTTTTTTACGTCTTCCCCCCCCCCCTCCGCCTTCAGAGGCCGTGCCTGGCAGCATCCGCACGGCAGAGCACTTTGTGGGCTTCATGAAGCGTTTCCTGGAGTACCTGAAGTCCAGGCTGAGGATTCACCATGTAATGCAGGAGAGTGCTCCCCAGTTCCTCAAAGACATCTTTGAGAAGGTCTGCATTGACCGCAAGCCCCTCACGTGACTTCTACAGTACTTTTGTGTTAGTTTTGTATAGCCTGGTGCCCTTGGTTGGTGGAGATTTCCACTTTAGGACCATGGAGATTTCTATTTTAGGACCAATGGAATGGCCAAACTCCGTCCACCAGGGAATGCAGAAGGAATGCTCCTAGACTTAAGACTTCATCGTGGATTATGTCTCTTGGGAACATCGAAATAAGTTTCTAGTAACTCCTCACTCCTTAATTCTTATATTACATATCTATTTGTTTCTCTAGATTCTGTGCCGAGAGGTTGCGTTCGTTGCTGAGGACTTTAGAGATGGCTGACATCGCAGACTTCTCAGCCATCACCCTCATCTCCAACTTTGCCACACTGGTCAGCACTTACAGCAAAGGTACTGAACCTCCCTAGGCTGACTGTGTCTATGTTACCTCTACACGGCTACAGCTCTGTGGTTATTTACTTTCTTTGTCCGTTCCTTGCCATCTTCCACCCTCAGGATTCACCATCATCATTGAACCCTTTGAAGACCGAACCCCCACCATTGCTAACCCCGTTCTGCACTTCAGGTGCGGTTCATATTTTGTTTTGCCAGCAGAACGGTGTGTCATTGATGGATGAGATGTTGTACCACTGCAAGAGCCAAGGGTGAAATAATCCATTAGGATGCAAGTGAATGACTCATGTATACACTCTGCTTAGTTACTCATTGTGTCATTGGATAGTTTAAATGCATCATAAGAATTGATTTGGCATTCATCTTATCTGGGATCTATTTGAGAGAAACAGGAACAAATTATATTATATATTGCATAAATCCATGTCCAGGCATTCATGTAGTTTCAGATATTAAACAGACTTTTATTTTATGGGCTAGTGCATTAAAAAAACACCAACGTGTGTCTGTTTACGCTTTTTATCTGGGATCTACTTCTAACCCTGGCTCTGATCTCACTTCAGCTGTATGGACCCTTCCATTGCCATCAAGCCTGTGTTTGAGCGCTTCCAGTCTGTCATCATTACGTCTTTGGTAATCTCTCTCCCCTGTTCCTAGATTACCTGTGACCTAGCCACTAATCAGTGATTATAAGCCACCTGCTGATGGTCTCATCTGTCCAAGATGTGGCCACTCACATTCCAATGCAGTCAGGCTCGGGTGCTATTTGTAAATTTAGTGCTATATCTTGTCCATGTAGATGTGTTAATGAGGGACATTTTCTTGCATTTTCTTTGTTTCTCAGTACTTTATCAACAGGGCATTCCCCCTTAAATCTGCAACTTTTTTTTTTTACCACCATTCAGATTGACAGAGTTCATGCGATGCAAACAAATGTAAAGAAGTACGATAGTTATATTATTTTGCCTGTAGGTGTCTTCAGCAGTCAGTTCAGGAGTATGATCATCACCTCACGCCATTGATCCGCACACTAGATCCCTTGGCTGTGTGTTGGCTCGGCTATCCTACCCTGTGGATGTCTACTTCTGATCATGTTTCTACCCACAGACCCTTTCACCGTTGGACATTTACCCCCGAATCCTGGACTTCCGGCCTGTTACCACGGCATCCTTCACTATGACGCTGGCACGCACCTGCCTTTGCCCTCTTGTGAGTAACCTCAGAAACAGTCTATGGGATATGACCTGAGTGGTTAATTCAAGCTATGCTGAGCTTCAGAAAGGATGCAAGGGGGTGACACTGAGCTCTTCCTCTTTCAGGTGGTGGGGAGGGGGAACGACCAGGTGGCCATGACCTCCATGTTTGAGACACATTAAGATTTTGGTTAGTGATTGTTACATTGTATTGAAATAATTGTAAGCTTAGACTCTCCTTTCCTTAGTTGTGATAAAACAAAACATTGGAATAAACCTGGTCTGGTTTCTATTTTCAGCTGTCATCCGTAACTATGGCAACCTGCTGCTGGAGATGTCTGCGATCGTGCCCGATGGCATCGTGGCCTTTACCAGCTACACCTACATGGAGAACATTGTGGCGTTGTGGTATGAGCAGGTGTGTACACACGGTCCACAAATGGAAGTGAGAATAAATGTTACAAGTGGATATTGTGTGGTTCTGTTTGTGCTGTTATGGCAATAGACATAGCTACACTGAACAAAAATACAAACAACATGTAAAGTGTTGGTCCCATGTTTCATGATCTGAAATAAAAGATCCCAGACATTTTCCATATGCACAAAAAGCTTATTTCTCTCAAATGTTGTGAACAATTTTTTTTACATCCCTGTTAGTGAGCATTTCTCCTTTTCCAAGATAATCCATCCACCTGACAAGTGTTGCATTCAAGAGGCTGATTAAACAGCATGATCTTTACACAGCTGCACCTTGTGCTGGGGACCATACAAGGCTACTCTAAAATTAGCATTTTTTTTCACACAAAACAATGCCACAGATGTCTCAAGTTGAGGGAGCGTGCAATAGGCATGCTGACTGCAGGAATATCCACCAGAGCTGTTGCCAGTGAATTGAATGTTAATTTCTCTACCAAAAGCCGCCTCTAACGTAATTTTTGAGAATTTAGCAGTAAGCTCAACCGGCCTCACCATGTGTATGGAGTCGTGTGGGCAAGCGGTTTGCTGATGACGTTGTGAACAAAGTGCCCCATGGTGGGGTTATGGTATGGGCAGGCATGAGCTACAGACAACAAAGAGAAATTGCGTTTTATCAATGGCAGTTTGACTGCACAGACACCGTGATGCGATCCTGAGGCCCATTGTCGTGAAATTCATCCCCGCCATCACCTTGTTTCCGCATGGCCCCATGTCGCAAGGATCAGAACAATTCCTGGAAGCTGAAAATGTCCCAGTTCTTCCATGGCCTGCATACTCACCAGACAGCATGTTCTAGTTTTCCTGACAATATCCAGCAACTACGCACAGCCATAGAGGAGTGGGACAACATTCCACAGGCCACAATCAACAGCCTGATGAACTCTATGCGAAGGAGATTTGCCTCATGCAGCACGACACATGGTCACACCAGATACTGACAGGTTTTCTGACCCACGCCACTACATTTTTTGGTGGGGGGGGGGGGTGTCTGTGACCAACCAATTATCTGTATTCCCAGTCATGTGAAATCCATAGATTAGGGCCTAATGAATTTATTTAATTGTTGCATGTTGCATGTTGCGTTTTATACTTTTGTTCAGTATACAGTATGTTAGCATTTTATTGGCAGCAGCTAGAATTGTGCCCAATGTTGATATTGGTGATAGATTCCGGAGTTGGAGAAATGTAATTTTTTTTGAAGGGTAGTAATCTGAAAGTTGAGTAAACGTTGTCCTGTGCCGGTGTGTCTCTGTCTGTAGGGCATCTTGGAGAACGTCCAGAGGAACAAGCTGATCTTCATCGAGACCCCAGACGCAGCAGAGACCAGCATGGCTTTGGAGAAATATCAGGAGGTCAGGAGACCCTTTCTTTGATTGTCTTAGACTCAACGACAGAAGACAACCTGTGACCTCTTATCCGTTGTGCCCCAAGCCTGTGAGAACAGCAGAGGAGCCATCCTGCTGTCTGTGGCCAGGGGGAAGGTGTCTGAGGGAATCGACTTGTGAGTGTTTTTAGTTCCTGTAGCACAGTTGTATAGCCTCCTTCAGGCTCATTTGCAAAACAAAATGCCCGCCAAAGTTACAACACAGGTCATGTGCAGTGAGTTGTTCATTGTAGTTATTTGACGAGATGAGTGATGTGAAACTGTCTCCCTCAGTCCACCGTTTTGGCCGTGCGGTGATCATGTTCGGAGTGCCGTACGTTTACACACAGAGCCGGATCCTGAAGGTCAGTCCAACTCCTCTGTTCATCATCCTTCCCTTGTTCTTCTCTTCTGCTTTATTCACTGTTTTGGTCGGTTCCTCTTATGTTCCGCGTATGTCCTCCTCATCCCTCTGTCTTGTCTTACACTTTACTTACTTTAATCCTAATGGGCTGTTCGTCCAAAATAATGATCCTTCTCCTCCCTCTGTTTATCCCTACCAGGCTCGTCTGGAGTACCTGCGGGACCAGTTCCAGATTAGAGAGAATGACTTCCTGACGTTTGACGGCACGCAGCGCAGTGTGTGTGGGCCGCGCCATCAGGGGCAAGACAGACTACGGCTTGATCTTCGCAGACAAGGTGAGGGCCTTTGGAACTTGGTGTGTCGAAGTTTGAGAGGAATTGTTGGACCATTTCTTACCACTCTGATCATTGATACAGACTCGCCCCTGATAATTTTCTTTTGTCTACTTATATAAATGTTTAATATATTTATAGTTCTGTGTTGGACCCCACGTTATGGCGTCAGCTAATGGGGATCCTAATAAAAATTATGAATTCCTTTTGTAAAAAAAAATATCCAAGTGGATTTCTGCACTCACAGCAGGTTGTTCCATAATGCTGTTAGTGATCTAGTTCCTTCACATCAGTATTGAAGAGAATTGGAACAAAGCCTAAGATCCTTTTTCTCTCGTGTTGCAGCGCTATCCCCGGGCTGACAAGCGAGAGAAGCTGCCCCGGTGGATTCAGGAGCACCTCACTGACGGCAGCCTCAACCTGACCATCGACGAGACGGTACAGCTGTCCAAACACTTCCTACGCCAGATGGCCCAGTCCTTCAGACAGGTACTGCACAGTACAGGGACATGTTTAGCAGGTTTCCGAGGTTGTGGAAACAAATGTTATGGAGATGCCCGTCTGACATGTAGAATAAGAAATCACGTCAGATCTATTCATGACATCTCTACCTGCAACGTTCTTCAATGTTTGCCAAGTGAACGTATCCCAGGTCTCCCCTTAACCCCTCCTTTCTCTGAATGCCCCCCCCCCCCCCCCCCAGTTGGGCCTGTCTCTGCTGCCACTGGAGCAGCTAGTCAGAGGACATGCTGCAAAAGATCGCCCAGATCACTCACCAAGCCTAAGAGGAAATGTCATCACCCAGTCAAACCCACAAGGTCACTGTTTCAATCCTACTGTACATAGAGCAGCTTCTGTTCTAACAAAGTCTATATTTGCATAAGCCTGGAGGCCGAAAAATAAATGTTTACAGTTTCTACCATGCAATGGACTTGTTTTTATTTTTTCTAAATATTTGCACATGTACATCATGAAACAGACAAAGCAAGCATGAACACAGTGGATTGAAGAGACTCAATATACTTTATTTGACATTTGTTTGCTATGGTTTCCAGATAATTAATACATTTGTCATTTTCAATAACATTGACAATCTGCAAAGAAAGCTCTCCGTAACAGCAAGAGTTCAACATGAGTAGGAAGTTCAGCGTTACAGCGTGATTAAAATTTAAAGGCAATGTTCCCGTGTTGGCAAAGACTGCATTCATGGTAAACGCTGCACATGTCGGCTAAATCTTAAACGCTTGATACATAATGAATAGAGCCCTTATTGTGCTTTTGTCAGTTTATCCCCGGTTCTAACATGCATTCTGTGTCCTGATCGGATTGTGCACTTTATTTTTTAGACCAGTGTAGACCTTAAAGGACATGGGAGCATGAGGGAGGGTGCCACATGTTTCCACATTTATAAAGCTGTTCAATCTATTAGTCATTTACAACGTCGAATGAGAAATGTGGTTAAGGTTGGAAAATAAGACTCATTGGGATTCGAACTGGCGACCTTGTCGCAATCTGCATTTAACGCCTTCAATCCATCTTAATGGGGATTAACAATCTAGGTTTTCTACATTAGTTACTCCTCTACAGCTCTTTCAATGATCACGTGCCAATACTGCCACAGTGAATTAACAATCACTTTTTGTCCCTCAAATGGCATATATTTACTCTTGACTTGCTAACATCTTGAATAAGATGCATAGGCTACATCAACAAAATCAATTTTTAAACATGTTCCAGAAGGAATTTAAATTAGAGCTAGCTACCCCCAAAAAATGTAAATGTATCCCAAACTGAGACAAATTTAAAAATAAGAGATTATATACAGGCACATACTGTAGTGCTTTTACTTTTGGGCCATCAAAATTGTTTTATTTAACTAGGCAAGTCAGTTAAGTTAAAACCTAACAACGCCCTATCCAGGGTCTGTAGTGACACCTCTAGCACTGAGATGCAGTGCCTTAGACTGTGCCACTTGGGAGCCTCATGCTTTTTATATCTGCTCATAATGAAATCGGCTAAACATAGTTCAAACATATTTCACAGAATGCCAAGCCTTAGACAATAATTACTTAGCATTCTACAGCTGGACTGGGAAGTAGGTAATATTGTGGACTAAGAGTCCTTTACCATAACCTAATATGGAAGCCAATACACAGAGTGTGCATCACATTCACTAGATACAGTGGGGAGAAGTATTTGATACACTGCCGATTTTGCAGGTTTTCCTACTTACAAAGCATGTAGAGGTCTAATTTTTATCATAGGTACACTTCAACTGTGAGAGATGGAATATAAAACAAAAATCCAGAAAATCACATTGTATGATTTTTAAGTAATTAGTATTTGATCACCTAGCAACCAGTAAGAATTCCGGCTCTCACAGGCCTGTTAGTTTTTCTTTAAGAAGCCCTCCTGTTCTCCACTCGTTACCTGTATAAAAGACACCTGTCCACACTCAAACAGACTCCAACCTCTCCACAATGGCCAAGACCAGAGAGCTGTGTAAGGACATCAGGGATAAAATTGTAGACCTGCACAAGGCTGGGATGGGCTACAGGACAATAGGCAAGCAGCTTGGTGAGAAGGCAACAACTGTTGGTGCAATTATTAGAAAATGGAAGAAGTTCAAGATGACGGTCAATCACCCTCGGTCTGGGGCTCCATGCAAGATCTCACCTCGTGGGGCATATGATCATGAGGAAGGTGAGGGATCAGCCCAGAACTACACGGCAGGACCTGGTCAATGACCTGGAGAGAGCTGGGACCACAATCTCAAAGAAAACCATTAGTAACACACTACGCCGTCATGGATTAAAATCCTGCAGCGCATGCAAGGTCCCCCAGCTCAAGCCAGCGCATGTCCAGGCCGGTCTGAAGTTTGCCAATGACCATCTGGATGATCCAGAGGAGGAATGGGAGAAGGTAATGTGGTCTGAGACAAAAATAGAGCTTTTTGGTCTAAACTCCACTCGCCGTGTTTGGAGGAAGAAAAGGGATGAGTACAACCCCAAGAACACCATCCCAACCGTGAAGCATGGAGGTGGAAACATCATTCTTTGGGGATGCTTTTCTGCAAAGGGGACAGGACGACTGCACCGTATTGAGGGGAGAATGGATGGGGCCATGTATCACGAGATCTTGGCCAACAACCTCCTTCCCTCAGTAAGAGCATTGAAGATGGGTCGTGGCTGGGTCTTCCAGCATGACAACGACCTGAAACACACAGCCAGGGCAACCTAAGGAGTGGCTCCGTAAGAAGCATCTCAAGGTCCTGGAGTGGCCTAGCCAGTGTACAGACCTGAACCCAATAGAACATCTTTGGAGGGAGCTGAAAGTCTGTATTGCCCAGCGACAGCCCCGAAACCTGAAGGATCTGGAGAAGGTCTGTATGGAGGAGTGGGCCAAAATCCCTGCTGCAGTGTGTGCAAACCTGGTCAAGAACTACAGGAAACGTATGATCTCTGTAATTGCAAACAAAGGTTTCTGTACCAAATATTAAGTTCTGCTTTTCTGATGTATCAAATACTTATGTCATGCAATAAAATGCAAATTAATTACTTAATCATACAATGTGATTTTCTGGATTTTTGTTTTAGATTCCGTCTCTCACAGTTGAAGTGTACCTATGATAAATTACAGCCCTCTACATGCGTTGTAAGTGGGGAAACACTGCCGATTTTGCAGGTTATCAAATACTTGTTCTCCCCACTGTAAATCTTTGTTTTAATTGTGCTTGTGCAGATCAGTGTTTTGGAATTAAAATCATCTAGTGCCAAAAACACGAGAACCGCTGGTAAACATGAACACAAGAAGATAAAATCAGAATGTAACACATTTAAAAAAAACATTGTATAAATAAGGTATTTTTTCATGCATAGCTACAGTCATTTAGATAATATCCAATAGCTTCAGACACTACCTTAATAGAATAAACATGTTCATAATTGTGAACAATCATTGAAGAATTCAACAATTTCCCTCCTTGTACAGTAAGTCACAACGGAGCATTACTAAATCATTATAAAAAAGCTAAATGTAATTTCATTTCCAGATTAAACTGGTCTGAAATGGATACCATCTGCGTCACTGAAAACCAGCCCTCATTGCTGTGTGTATCCTAATCTATACCCCAGAACTGGGGCATCAGGGGATGAAATTAGCAGACAGCAGGCAAGGAGTACCAGTGGCCTCCCCCAGCTACAACATAGTGCAGTAAATAAACCTCAACTGATAACAGATCAGTGTTCGATTTAAACAGGGAAGGGGTGGAGTGACCCATGTAGGCGCAAGAGGCCAATCCACAGAGAGAGAGTGGAGTCGGGGCCAGAGCTGTATGAGAGTACTTCCTGATTGTTGGGAGGGGAGCTAGTGTTCAGAGGTGTAGCTGAGGGACCCTCGCCGTGCTAGGCTCTGGGTGCTGGAGCTCAGGGTTCGGTTCTCTGTTAGGTCGCTGGTGCCCTGGAAGAACATACAAAACACTTGACTAGTCTGACCGTATGTGTATAACAATGACATACACAGTACATTCATTTTGATGACACAAAGCCAGAGAAATGCCTTAGGATATGAAGCATATAAAATGAAAGGTGATGAATAAACACTAACAATCATATTGTACAGAAATGTGAGAAAAAGCCAGAAACGGATGCTCACCCTTGCCGCTTCTTGCCGCTCCCTCGCACCCACGTTCAGCACATTCAGAGAATTAGCCCTTTTCATCCTGAGAGAGAACAAGAAAGAGAGAGTGAGAGTAACAAATTGGACATCATTTTGAGAGCTAACACATGCAGAAGGAGGACTTGGTCTTTACCCAGGAGTCGGAGGGGTGGTATCCTGAGTTCCGACTCCTTTTAGCTTCCTGACCAGCTTCTCGCTGCTTCTGCGTATCGACTCGCGGAGTTTGGTGAACGAGCCGCTGCGCTTCAGACTGCCCAGCCCATCCTGCATGGAGCCCTCCTCTCCCGTGTGGGTGCAGATATCCCGCACCTCACCTGAGACACCAACATCACAGAGGATACACATCAGTGGCATCATTCCGGTAAGATTAGCTATTTACAGTACATATCTGAGATACATTTTTATTCCAATACATACACCCTTTTAGGATCAAAATGCTTGTGAACCTAGAGAGCAGGTTTCAAAGAGCATATTATGAGTTTGCTCTCACCATCCACAGATCCAAACTCTTTTTCATGGGCCAGGGTCAGGATCTCTTTATACAGAGCCTCAGCTTGTCTGTACTTCCCTTGTTTCAGGTAACATGAAGCCTGTAGCCAGAAATACAGCAATACTAGAGTCACAAATAGCGCAATCACACCTCAGATAGATTGACCCAAGCTGCATGCGTGTGTCTATGTCCCCCACTTCTACCCAAGTATAGCATATTATACACACAAATAATATGGTATCATCTAGCCCAGTGACCATGCCAACCATGTCCACTCCCCCTTTTTACACCTCCCTCCATCTCCCTCTCCATCCCTCACCAGGTTATTCTTGGTCTTGGCCACGTTGGTGTCGTCGGGGCCCAGCCTGCTCTGGTAGATGTGCAGGGCACGCTCGTAGTACTGCTCCACTTCCTGGTACTTGCCCTGGTTCTGACACAGCAGCGCCAGGTTGTTCAGCTGCTTTGCCACGTCAGGGTGGTCCGTGCCTAACACCTGCCCACGACAACAAGAGAGGAGGGGGGTGAAGGGAGATCAACAGGCAGGTTTGGGTAATAAGCATTGTTCGGGGTAGCGCATTACAAAGTAATGCGTTACAGTAATTAAATTACTTTTTAAGGTAACGAGTAATATAACAGTTACTGTTCCAATTTAAATAATACAGTTACTGATACATTTTTGGGTTGTTACTTGTGTTATCATTAATTTCCTATTACAGTTACTGATCCAAATAAGTATTTGTGACAGAGCAAAATATATTTTTTAAATCCCCCCGCCCCAGATTCTAATGGTTTTCATCTGACGCCCTCTCACAAAGTTCCCGTTCACGCACACACACACTACTAACTGCTTTAGTGAGGGAGATGGAAAATAGTAGAAGCATCTTAAACATTGAGTTTCTCAGCGCGGAAGTACTCCCATTACTTTGATTTGGTAGGATACAATTACAAGAATATAACAGTAAAATGTCAACTGTGTCCAGGCGTGAAACACCTCTCCACTGCTAGAAACACACCATTGTTTACATTGAGTGAGAATGTGCAACGTTTTGGGGTGTAACGCAAAAGTAATATAACAAATTACTTTTCCCAGGGAGTAGTAAGTAATTATTTATTGTTTAAAGAAGTAATGAGTCATAGGTAATATTACTTTTTTTGAGTAACGACCCCAATGTTTTATGTAGTATGGTTGCAGTGCTATGTAGTACAGAATTCTCGCAGAGTTGCCATTGGTCCATCAGAGGGCAGGGTTTCTAGTCACGGTGCTGCTAGGTTACTGCCTCATTACCTTCTCTCTGATCTCCAGGGCTCTCTTACACAGTGGCTCAGCCTCCTTGTACTTCCCTCTCTTTCCATACAGTACAGCAAGATTGTTGAGTGTGGCTGCCACCTATAAACAAATACAGTACTGTTAGTTATATACAGTGATGTAGTGGTAAATAACTCTGATCGCCGGTCGCAGTGAAAAAAGAAACACTCCCTATATTTTCATTTCATTTTTCAACAAAAGGTGGGTTACCCTCCACTACACCACTGGTTACATATTGTAGCTGCTTATCCACTGAGCTGGGGAAAGCCATTAGCTATGCATGTTTTAGACATCTTATTTAGCTGTTTGTCCATTTTGGTGACCCTTGACCTTCACTATAGACTATAGAGGAACATACCGCAGGGTGATCTATGCCCAGGGTTTTCTCCCGGATTGCCAATGCGTCATTCAGGAGGTTCGCCGCCTCTTTGTACTTGTTCTGGTCTCTACAGAGAAGAGCGAAACAGCCTTTAGCTTTAGCACACGGCTAACTTAACTAGTCACACTACAGAAATCTCCCACAGTAAGACCTAGCATCGAGGCTATGCTAGGCTAACGTGGCGCCAATCACCTGTAGACCAGGGCCAGTATGTTGAGCATGGTGGCCACGTCAGGGTGGCTGTGGCCCGAGGACTTCTCCAGGTCCTCCAGGGCCTGTTTGCAGAGGGGCACGGCAACCTCATAGCGGCCCTGGGAGGCGTACTGGATCACCAGGTTATGAAGGGTCCTCAGGCGGGCCGGGATCTCATAGCCTCCCTGCTGGGCCGCTGCTGCCGCACTGCTACCGTGGGGCTGAGATACTGGGGGACAGGAGAGGGAGGTAGAGTCATTCATACAGACACACAAATATGCATGAACACAGACATACATGGACACATGCTCACTGGCAAATATATTGTGCATATACACATATACAAACACACAGTGAGTGACAGACTATGCAACACAGAGAGACACATCGAGACACCGGCACACATACATGCATAGCTCGTCTGCACAGCAGATTGATAGACAAGAATATCCGTCTCATTTGACGAGTGCACGTACTCTGTGACTGTTCCTCCTCGTCCGTGGGGAAAAGGTCATCTAGGGACTCCTTGGTGGAGCACGTCTCTTTGTCTTCCTGTCGACATAGTAAACATAACTAGATTTATAGTGCAGAGCTGAGGGGAGTATCTATATGAACTTTACAGAGAAACACATATCAACCTGTTCTGATAAGCCACCAACAGCTTAGCTTTAGTCATAACATAAAAGATGAGGCAAACACATGCACCATGTAGTGGGTCATATTCATTAGGACACACCGTAGCGAAACATTTCTCAGACAAGTTTTGGTAGTTCCTCACTGTATCAGTCTGTTTTTTCCCGTTTGGTGCCTAATGAATATGACCCTGATTGTGGTGGTCTGTGACATACCGGTGGGGGCTCCTCCTGGTCGTACTTGCGTATGCTGCTCATGAACTGCAGGTGTCTGTTCTGCTCCTCCAGCGTGACCACCACCTGCTCCCTGTCCTGCAGCCTCTGCTGGGCCCCGGCCAGCTCGTCCCTCAGCCACTGGTTCTCCTGGCACAGCCTCCGTACCTGTGTCCGCAGCTTCTGCTTCTCCGCCTCCAGGGAGCCCAGGTGGGCCGACAGAGCCATCATCACCTGGGGAGGAGGAGGGAGAGGGAGGAGGTACATGGAAAGAAAGATAGATAGAGTGAAAGAGAAAGAGAGTGAAGTAGGTGTGCATATATACACATGTACAGATACAACACACCCAAAATACAGCCAATAAGACAACTTCACCCATTATGCGGTCTTTATGCATTCTACTATCTCCATACATTCCCTCATCTCCAGTATGATCCCACCTGTGCCTCTCCCAGGCCCAGCTCTATCCTCTCCAGAGACTGGCGGATGATCCCACTCTTCTCCTGCTCCACACTGCCACTGTCGGCCACCGGCCGGCCCTCCAGCGCCTTCTGCAGGTCATCCAGGAGGGTGTGGTTCTCGCCACGAAGCGCCTCCAGGCCCGCGATCACTTGCCGCGTGCTGCACAGAATCTCCTCACCCGACAACATGGTGCCACTCTCAGCTCAACCCTGGATGGAGGAGGTGGAAGGGGTGGGTTCACCATTAAAAAAAATACTTGTACATGGTCATATGGACTATACAAGGTGGAGAAAGCGTTCCCCAGAGATGCAAGCCCATGTTGACTCCACAGTTATGTCAAGTTGTCCAGATGTCCTTTGGATAGTGGACCATTCTTGATACACACAGGAAACTGTTGAGTGTGAAAAACCCAGCAGCGTTCCAGTTCTGAACACAAACCATTGCGCCTGACACTTACTACTTCACCCCCTGAATGGCACACATTGAAAATCCATGTCTCAAGGCTTAAAAACCCTTCTTTAACCTGTCTCCTCCCCTTCATCTACACGGATTGAAGTGGATTTAACAAGTGACATCAACAAGGGATCATAGCTTTCACCTGAGTTCACCTGGTCAGTCTGTCATGGAAAGAGCAGGTGTTCTTAATGTTTTGTACACTCAGTGTACATGCATGGAACACACCAAGTGAATAAAGGTCTGACAGCGGTGTTCAATGGCAGCATGGAATTGTGCACTGGTGGTAATATGGCTAATGGCAACACTCCACAGTAAACAATGTTGTGTTGGACTATGACAATGTGCTGGCTAACCAACTAGCTTTACAAATGCAACTATCCTTTTACCACTGACAGTGCGCTAAAGAGACTTGTGACTAGTGATTTACAGTAAAATACAGCTGGTACTGAACTGAGATGTCTCACAAACAGCAGCCCCTAGACACACAAAGACAACCACACAGAGAAGAGGAGAAAGGAGAGGGGTTAAGTCATTTCTAACCAAACTAATAACACACAAGCCTACCATAATGACAACAATCCATTTGATCTGTCCTATAGCTGTTTTGCAAAACAAAACGTCTTATCAGAACATAAAATGATGCTCCAAGTTCCGTGCAAAGTGCAAAACTACAAGTGTAGCCTATGTTTACCACCACAGGGGGGTGTCACCAATGACAACAGCATGCTGACCTGACAGCCTGCCAGAGCCTTTGAAACTGTAAAGTGATCTGCCTGGGTATTTCTATGCAAACTTTCATAACCACAATCACTATGCATTCTGGCAGCCAAAGGAAACAGTGAATAGCCAATACAGACACCTATGGGACTGTACTGTATGTAAAACACATCCTGGGACAACGGTGTGATGTTGCTCTGTGAGCCCGAAGGCATAAAGCCTGGAGCAAACTCAAGTCATAACACATGATGTAGCCTACTTCCTGGTCAATGGGCCTTCATGCCACATTGAGGGGTTGGAGAGGGATGTGTAGTACAATGAGAACGGGCCCAGAGAGAAAAGGTCTGATCATATGGTTGGAGTGGGATGTGTAGTACAATGAGAACAGGCCCAGAGAGAAAAGGTCTGATCATATGGTTGGAGTGGGATGTGTAGTACAATGAGAACGGGCCCAGAGAGAAAAGGTCTGATCATATGGTTGGAGTGGGATGTGTAGTACAATGAGAACAGGCCCAGAGAGAAAAGGTCTGATCATATGGTTGGAGTGGGATGTGTAGTACAATGAGAACGGGCCCAGAGAGAAAAGGTCTGATCATATGGTTAGAGTGGGATGTGTAGTACAATGAGAACAGGCCCAGAGAGAAAAGGTCTGATCATATGGTTGGAGTGGGATGTGTAGTACGATGAGAACAGGCCCAGAGAGAAAAAGTCTGATCATATGGTTGGAGTGCAGTTCTGACATTAGATGAAAACCCACAACAATATCAACCCTGACCTGGTACAGATACAAATAAAACATAGTAGTGGGTGTTCTATTTCTGGTTGGGTGTTCTATTTCTGGTTGGGTGTTCTATTCCACGGTCCTTGCTCTCTGTGGTAATAACATGTTGATGCATCTTGCAGCACGGCTACAGGGGATGGCCTCAAAAAATACATTAAAAAAGGTTGGCTTAAGGGCGCTGTACTGCAGCGCCAGCTGTGCCATCAGAGTCCCTGGGTTCGCGTCCAGGCTCTGTCGTAACCGGCCGCGACCGGGAGGTCCGTGGGGCGACGCACAATTGGCCTAGCGTCGTCCGGGTTAGGGAGGGCTTGGTCGGTAGGGGTGTCCTTGTCTCATCGCGCACCAGCGACTCCTGTGGTGGGCCGGGCGCAGTGCGCGCTAGCCAAGGTTGCCAGGTGCACGGTGTAGCCTCCGACACATTGGTGCGGCTGGCTTCCGGGTTGGATGCGCTGTGTTAAGAAGCAGTACGGCTGGTTGGGTTGTGTATCGGAGGACACATGACATTCAGTCTTCGTCTCTCCCGAGCCCGTACGGGAGTTGTAGCAATGAGACAAGATAGTAGCTACTACAACAATTGGATACCACGAAATTGGGGAGAAAAAGGGATAAACATTTAAAAAATAAATAAATAAAATAAAGGTTGGCTTCTCGAAGACCAGATGGGCAGCCTGAGCATAAAAGACCTCTGATCACCCTTTCACCATACCAATATTAATGGGAGTACAGGACAGGAGGTTTGCGCTGTGAAGCCAAGCGCCTAAGAGGAAAAACAGGTGTCTTTGGGGAACAAGAGAGTGAGCTGTGCTGGGCCTGAGCACGGGGCTGCATCAGCATAACACCAAAAGGCAGGCCAGCTGCAGCAGACCATACATTAACACAAGGATATCGGTTTACTCGTGGCTCCTGGGAGGAGAGCAGCGTATGGCAGTTGTGAACAACAGTGGTCATTGGAATTGATTGGGACTCATGCTGCAGTCAGTTTATAAAGGACCAATAACGGATCTAAAGTTGAAAAGAGTGGTGAACTTAACATTTGGGTAAATCCATTTAAATTCAATCACTTTTTGACAGCATCACTTTTGATTTAAACATACAGTACATTTCCATACATGTTTGCCCATGGAAGAAGTGGCCAGAAAGTGACTTTCTGAACATGAATGCTAAAACATTCAGGAGATAAAAGTACTCAAAGTTGGCCCATTTTGCATACTCCACCATACCTTGAGACATCAATGTCTTCATCACTGGAAAATATACACTTTTGAGTTTGAGATCATTTAAAAGCTTACTAATAGTGTTGTCAAACTATACTGAACAAAAATATAAATGTAACATATAAAGTTGGACCTATGCCCTCCCAGGCTGACCCGTAGCTGCGCCCTTGCCCAGTCGTGAAATGTATAAACTAGGGCCTAATGAATTTATTTCAATTGACTGATTTCCTTATATGTAGCTCAGTAAAATCTTAGAAATTGTTGCATGTTGCGTTTTTATTTTTGTTCAATATATTTGATTATTTATTTTGACAAAAAAAAAAAATATAATAATTGTAATAATAATAAAACATTTAACGTCAATTATCTAAAAACACAAACTACATTTTTCTCTTCATTTTTGTACAGGTTGTAGCTTAGACCCTATTTAACATCATCTGAAGTTTTTGTGTTGTGCCTGAAATTCTATATCATACAAGTGGTGGTGAGATTCAGGAGGGCCTGATCAATTGAAAGCAATAAATGTGATGACTGAATAGTCAGGCCTACCCAACACCTGTCAGAGACAGATAAACAACATGTGCCCGTGTACAGGAAGACTTGTGCCATAGGCTACTACTGTGTCTGCCTTCACGGTTTTATTTGGATTACGAATTTGTATAACATTAGGCAATAACAACAGATGGTTAGGCCGGTGTATTGTTGTTGCTTTGTCAACGCGTTTAAAATGGTATAGGGGAAAGTATACTGCGTAGGCTACGACAAATACAGACAAAAATATATTCATCAAAATAAATAAATGAATTTTGTCAAATAAATGTATTGATGACATACTACAATCATGCAGAAGAAAATGAAGATCATTGCGATATAATGCAGCCATAGAAACTACAAAAGTATGATCCACATGTCAAAGAACACATTGATGTTAACACTAACAAGAGTACTATCAACAAAGTTATTTTTAACCTACTACCTACTGCTAATTCCAGGCTTTTGGCGAGTTGTCGACCTCTTTTTGTCACGTATCTCCGATTTTCATTTGGGCTCCCATTAAAGTTAATTGGACCGTTCGCGTGAAAACATCCACTATTTGTTTATTATGGGACCAAGATAACGGATAAATTTAGACGACGGCATTAACAGTAGTCCTACAGTAATTCAGTAATCATTCACCTGTTCTTGCGGCTCAGACTCTCATTTCAGCTTACCTGATCAGATCATTCCCACCATGCACCGCGGTAGATGGATGTCATCTCCGTCTGGGGACAAGGCCATCTATCTGTGGGTGCTCCGAACTGCGAGTGACGGGACAAACCAGCACAGACAGGACTGTGAGGCTGACTGTCACCGAAATTAACTGCTCTATTCACATTTAATGTTAAATAAATGCATTAAAATATATTCAAATAATATATTATGTAGTTAATATGATATAAATTATATTTATCTATGACAGGCTCTCATTTATTAGGCTGTAATGGAATTACATTTTCGTTTTCAAAGTGCTACATACCAGAACTGGTATTCTGATGATATGGACAAATTTGTGGCTATTTCTCCATGAAATGAGTTTTTGTTGTGGTATTCTTTAGGAATATGCTGCATGCGTGTGTGCACAGTGTTACTGTTATTGTAAGTAACGAATTGGTATGTGCATAATTAATTTGCTGAGTCAGTGGTTATTGTCCATAAGTCAGTTACATTGTAACCAACACAACACAACACAACACAACATGCCCAGTGGCACCACACATCACTGCATGGTGTTGTATTTATCATGCAGACTTCGAAATAGCCAGCAATAACAAAAAGGTGGGGGCCAGTGAGTGTGGGGCAGGGGTGTGTTCGGGTGGAGTAAAAGGGGTAGTGGAATCCTGAGGGGACTTAATATAACTTGGCAAGTTTTCAACAAAGCAGATTAAAAGGGTGGGATGGGATGGAGGCATGGCCCAGGGAGAATAATAAACATTAGGAGTAGCAGTATTAGTTGAGACAGTGGTGATGGCAGGGTTGTACGAGGCATCAACATTAGTTACAGTAAGAGAGCAATGACTTAATGGCTTAGATATAGGAGTGAAAAAGATAATGTAAGTAAACTAAAAGGTATTGATGTCTGTGGATATTGGACAACATATCTGATGTGCAGGCCTCACAGAATTAATGAATAACAACATTCATGTAAAAAGGTTCATTGCAAATATTAAGGATGCACGAAAACCAGAAAGAAATCGGGAGGAAAAGTCAGAGTGATGGGAAAGATGGCAAGAGCAGGAGCAATCTGAGAAACAAATTGCAAGGCTTTAGAGACCAACATGGACTATAGAACCAAGTGGCATCTTCTACAGAGATGAAGAGAGAGGGAGACAGAGAGCAGATCACACTGTGGGTTTCTGTAGACAGTTATACGATCGGGGTGATTGATGGTTCAGCTGCTGGGCTTGTGTGGCTACTGAGGCAGACCCATACCTTATAAGGGAAGCCAGGCCAGAGCGCTAGGCCTCACTACTCCCCATGTCAAATCAAATCACATTTGATTGGTCACATACACATGATTAGCAGATGTTATTGCGAGTGTAGTGAAATGCTTGTGCTTCTAGTTCTGACAGTGCAGCAATAGCTAACAAGTAATATTTAACTATTCCACAACAAATACCTAATACACAAATCTAAGTAAAGGAGGGAATATATAAATATATGGATGAGCAATGACAGAGTGCCATAGGCTAAGATGCAATAGATAGTATAGAATACAGTATATACAGTGGGGCAAAAAAGTATTTAGTCAGCCACCAATTGTGCAAGTTCTCCCACTTAAAAAGATGAGAGAGGCCTGTAATTTCCATCATAGGTACACTTCAACTATGACAGACAAAATGAAAGAAAAAAAAAAAAATCCAGAAAATCACATTGTTGGATTTTTTATGAATTTATTTGACAATTATGGTGGAAAATAAGTATTTGGTCAATAACAAAAGTTTATCTCAATACTTTGTTATATACCCTTTGTTGGCAATGACAGAGGTGAAACGTTTTCTGTAAGTCTTCACAAGGTTTTCACACACTGTTGCTGGTATTTTGGCCCATTCCTCCATGCAGATCTCCTCTAGAGCAGTGATGTTTTGGGGCTGTTGCTGGGCAACACAGACTTTCAACTCCCTCCAAAGAATTTCTATGGGGTAGAGATCTGGAGACTGGCTAGGCCACTCCAGGACCTTGAAATGCTTCTTACGAAGCCACTCCTTCGTTGCCCAGGTGGTGTGTTTGGGATCATTGTCATGCTGAAAGACCCAGCCACGTTTCATCTTCAATGCCCTTGCTGATGGAAGGAGGTTTTCAATCAAAATCTCACGATACATGGCCCCATTCATTCTTTCCTTTACACGGATCAGTCGTCCTGGTCCTTTGGCAGAAAAACAGCCCCAAAGCATGATGTTTCCACCCCCATGCTTCACAGTAGATGTGGTGTTCTTTGGATGCAACTCAGCATTCTTTGTCCTCCAAACACGACGAGTTGAGTTTTTACCAAAAAGTTCTATTTTGGTTTCATCTGACCATATGACATTCTCCCAATCTTCTTCTGGATCATCCAAATGCTCTCTAGCAAACTTCAGACGGACATGTACTGGCTTAAGCAGGGGGACACGTCTGGCACTGCAGGATTTGAGTCCCTGGCGGAGTAGTGTGTTACTGATGGTAGGCTTTGTTACTTTGGTCCCAGCTCTCTTGTGTCATTCACTAGGTCCCCCCGTGTGGTTCTGGGATTTTTGCTCACCGTTCTTATGATAATTTTGACCCCACGGGGTGAGATCTTGCCCCAGATCGAGGGAGATTATCAGTGGTCTTGTATGTCTTCCATTTCCTAATAATTGCTCCCACAGTTGATTTCTTCAAACCAAGCTGCTTACCTATTGCACATTCAGTCTTCCCAGCCTGGTGCAGGTCTACAATTTTGTTTCTGGTGTCCTTTGACAGCTCTTTGGTCTTGGCCATAGTGGAGTTTGGAGTGTGACTGTTTGAGGTTGTGGACAGGTGTCTTTTATACTGATAACAAGTTCAAACAGGTGCCATTAATACAGGTAACGAGTGGAGGACAGAGGAGCCTCTTAAAGAAGTTACAGGTCTGTGAGAGCCAGAAATCTTGCTTGTTTGTAGGTGACCAAATACTTATTTTCCACCATAATTTGCAAATAAATTCATAAAAAATCCTACAATGTGATTTTCTGGATTTTTTTTCCTCATTTTGTCTGTCATAGTTGAAGTGTACCTATGATGAAAATTACAGGCCTCTCATCCTTTTAAGTGGGAGAACTTGCACAATTGGTGGCTGACTAAATACTTTTTTTGCCCCACTGTACATATGAGATGAGTAATGCAAGATATGTAAACATTATTAAAGTAGCATTATTAAAGTGACTAGTGTTCTATGTATTAAACTGGCCAATGATTTAAAGTCTGTATGTAGGAGTAGCCTCTCAGTGCTAGTGATGGCTGTTTAACAGTTTGATGGCCTTGAGATAGAAGCTGTTTTTCAGTCTCTCGGTCCCAGCTTTGATGCACCTGTGCTGACCTCGCCTTCTGGATAGTAGCGGGGTGAACAGGCAGTGGCTCGGGTGGTTGTTATCCTTGATCTTTTTGGCCTTCCTGTGACATCGGTTGCTGTAGGTGTCCTGGAGTGCAGGTAGTTTGCCCCCGGTGATGCGTTGTGCAGATCGCACCACCCTCTGGAGAGCCCTGCGGTTGTGGGCGGTGCAGTTTCCGTACCAGGCCATGATACAGCACGACAAGATGCTCTCAATTGCGCCCCTGTAAAAGTTTGTGAGGGTTTTAGGTGAAAAGCCACATTTATTCAGCCTCCTGGGGTTGAAGAGGCACTGTTGCGCCTTCTACACCACACGGTCTGCGTGGGTGGACCATTTCAATTTGTCCGTGATGCGTACGCAGAGGAACTTAAAAATGTCCACCTTCTCCACTGCAGTCCTGTCGATGTGGATAGGGGGGTGCTCCCTCTGCTGTTTCCTGAAGTCAATGATTATCTTGTCCTAGGTGAACATTGCTCAGGGGACAGATCAGGTCACCTGCTTGGCAGCATCAGTGACCCTGCAGTGCACTCTGCACCCAATTCAAAATTCAGTGGCGTGGACCAGAATGTTTATTTGTTTTTCCATCTGTGGCAATATGTTTGCCAGTTGGCCTTATGTTTTACACTTTTGTGATTTCAATCTTATTTAAGTCTTCAAATGCCATCCTGTTCCCTTTGAGCCAGACCCAGTATGTACAAAACAAATAAGAAACAAAAAAGCGAGATGTAATTCATATAATATAAAATGTGAGGTTAATTAATAACAATAAAATATTATTCTACGTTTATATCTCTGGCAATGTAATAAAGTGCACCCTCCCTTTCTAGTGTGATGTCAATATTAAAAATAATATATAATGATGCTTCAAATGACTTCCCAAATGTCAGTGGTTTGAACTGTCCTGGTTTATGCCACGACAGCCCGTCATTCCTTTATATATTAACACGAGCCAGCGTCCATGTAGTCCTGCAGAGTGGACTGTCCATTCAATATTGAAACAGGACATTGTGTGTGTGTGTGTGTTTTCCCATAGCTCATTGTTTGCAGTGGGGCTTAAGGCTCCAGAAGATATGGGTTTGTGGAAAGCCTGTGTTAATCGCAGGGAATGTGATCAATGCGTCTGTGTCCAGGGGGTTTGGCAAATGGTACAAGCGAACGTTACACCAACTGACGCCCACTGGACAGCTGTCTCTGTGCATACTGGCCATGCCTGAGAGGGGGGAATCATAGGACAGTTGGATGACTGCCTATCAGTCAGTGTATGGAGGTTAGTGTGTGTTTGGGGGTGGGCATTATGCAATGTCTTCGTGGCAACATGTAAAGTAAGTAAGCAATTAAACAAATAATTGGTGACCCTGAGAACTGGAACATGAATGTAAACAAGTGTACATGAACAGGCTAACATAGTGGACACACTGTAACATGTACATCAGGGGTTCCCAATCATTTTTGGCCAATGACCACCCATGTGAAAAAAAGTATGTCATTAACAGCCAATGTTTACTTTTTTATTTGGGGCTATGGCAGTCAATTGAAAAACCTTCTAGCAGTATTTCTGATTGTCTTCTCAATTCACCATCACATACTTTTAATGTGGGGCAGTCAATTGCAAATTAGTCTGACATAATGTCTCTTATCTCACCACCAGAGTGAGCACATCATCTCTGCTTTCACATCTAACCTGTATTGATTATTTGTTTTTATTGCAGACGAGAGCACTGAATCCAACTTCACACATACATGAGCTGGTGAAAGGTAGCCTACCATTAGTTTTATGGTGCTTTCAAGACAACTGGGAACTCAGGAAAATACGAGGTCAAATCATGACATCAGTGATCATTAGGTCGGAAAGTCAGAGCTTCAGAAAGAGGCCAGAGTTCCCGAGTTGAAATTCCAAGTTGGATGACCGTTCAAAACTATTTTTTCCAGTCAGAGCTCATTTCTTTACGACGTCCCAGCTGTCTTGAACGCACTGAAGTCGGAATTTGAGATTTCCCAGTTCCCAGTTCCGAGTTCTCAGTTGTTTTGAACGCAGCATTTAATACTCAGAGGGAGACGGCAGGGTATTTATTTTGAGGCCCTTTGGCCTGCCCGCCGTCCCGTGATAGATGGAGCCATCTGTGCAAAAGCTCGTCAATTCTCGTCAATATAGCCACGTAGCACACTGAACACCCCATTTACCGTTTCATGCTCAGGAATCGTGAGACAGAACAATATATCCTTGTGAAAGAGCATCCCCCGACATGTATAGGGAACAAAAGTCAATGCATGGGAATCTCGGCCCTCACAGACTACGTCCATTTGGAGAGCATAAGCAGAGGAGTTTTCTCGATTGCCAGCAATAGCATACATTCTTCGTTTAACAGTTTGAGTTTAAGTTTGAGTTTATTTAATTTTTACAGAGACAGTGCACATTAATCAACGTTTCAGTAAAAGTAGTGGTTTTAGCCAGCCGGCTAATTTAAAACTGCAGTCCCTGGGCAGTGTTATCTGACAAAGGTATTGATGTGAGTTTCAGTGTATATATAGTACCAGTCAAAAGTTTGGACACTCATTCCAGGGTTTTTCTTAATTTTGTACTATTTTCTAATACTTTAAGACAAGAACTTTGAACGTTTCTTTAAGTGCAGTCGCAAAAAAACATCAATCGCTATGATGAAACTGGCTCTCATGAAGACCGCCACAGGAATGGATGACCCAGAGTTACCTCTGCTGCAGAGGATAAGTTCATTAGAGTTACCAGCCTCAGAAATTACAGCCCAAATAAATGCTTCACAGAGTTGGGGGCAGATCGTCAGGAAGTCCAGGATTCAGTTGCAGAGGGCGGTGGTTAGTCCCAGGATCCTTAGATTATTGATGAGCTTTGAGGGCACTATGGTGTTGAACCCTGAGCCAATGAATAGCATTCTCACGTAGGTGTTCCTTTTGTCCAGGTGGGAAAGGGCAGTGTGGAGTGCAATAGAGATTGCATCATCTGTGGATCTGTTTGGGCGGTATGCAAATTCAGTGGGACACCAATAAAGAAGAAAATACTTGCAATGGACATTATATCAGTGGAAATTGAGAGAGTCCAAATTGGAGATTTTTGGATCCAACCGCCGTGTCTTTGTGAGACGCGGTGTGGGTGAACGGACGATCTCAGCATGTATTTTCCACCGTAAAACATGGAGAGGGAGGTGTTATGGTGTGAGGGTGCTTTGCTGGTGACACTGTCTGTGATTTATTTAGAATTCAAGGCACACTTAACCAGCATGGCTACGACAGCATTCTGCAGCGATACACCATCCCATCTGGTTTGGGCAAAGTGGGACTATCATTTGTTTTCCAACAGGACAATGACCCAAAATACCTCCAGGCTGTGTAAGGGCTAATTAACCAAAAAGCAGAGTGATGGAGTGCTGTATCAGATGACCTGGTCTCCACAATCACCTGACCTCAACCCAATTGAGAATGTTTGGGATGAGTTGGACCGCAGAGTGAAGAAATAGCAGCCAACAAGTGCTCAGCATGTGGGAACTCCTTCAAGACTGTTGGAAAAGCATTCCAGGGGAAGCTGGTTGAGAGAATGCCAAGAGTGTGCAAAGCTGCCATCAAGGCAAAGGGTGACTATTTGAAGAATCTCAAATATAAAATATATTTAGATTTGTTTATCACTTTATTTTGGTTACTACATGATTCCGGGGCGGCAGCGTAGCTTAGTGGTTAGAGCATTGGACTAGTAACCGAAAGGTTGCAAGATCAAATCCCTGAGCTGACAAGGTACAAAGTCTGGCGTTCTGCCCCTGAATAAGGCAGTTAACCCACTGTTCCTAGGCCATCATTTTTAAAATAAGAATTTCTTCTTAACTGACTTGCTTAGTTGAATAAAGGCAAAAATATATATATATATATATATATGTTATTTCATCGTTTTGATGTCTTCACTACTATTCTACAATGTAGAAAATAGTAAAAAAGAAAGAAAAACCCTTGAATGAGTAGGTGTTCTAAAACTTTTGACCGGTAGTGTATAAACAGTAAACAAAATACATCTTTGGAAACGGGTCCATTAAAATAATGACTTGGGTGTGTTGTGTGTCTTGTGATGAAATTGCATCCATTGAAACCAGAGCCAGTTCAGTCACTTGTGCTGGAGGGGCTAAGTTTAGTGCCACAGTGTAATGTTCTCCATCCACCAGTGCCAGATTGGCTGATTAAATTGCATCGACTCAGCTGTCAGTCTGTCTGTCTTTCTGTCTATGGTCTCTTTACCCATACCTCCACTCCTCCCCGTGACATGTGACTTTAGAACAGTGGATTTTTACTGACCAGAATTTTTCCACTCAGATTATGGATGTGTCACTGCTACCTTACAAGTCCTAAATGATGTTACAATTGCCCTTGATTCTAAGCAATGTTGTGCTGCTATTTTTATTGACTTGGCCAAAACTTTTGACACAGTGGACCATTCCATTCTTGTGGGCCGGCTAAGGAGTATTGGTGTCTCTGAGGGGTCTTTGGCCTGGTTTGCTAACTACCTCTCTCAAAGAGTGCAGTGTATCAAGTCAGAACATCTGCTGTCTCAGCCACTGCCTGTAACCAAGGGAGTAACCCAAGGCTTTGTCCTAGGCCCAACACACTTCTCAAATTACATCAACAACAGCTCCCGAGTGGCGCAGAGGTCTGAGGCGTCACTACAGACCCTGGTTCGATCCTGGGCTGTATCACAACCGACCGTGATCGGGAGTCCCATAGGGAGGCGCACAATTGTCCCAGCGTCGTCTGGGTTAGGGTTTGGCTGGGGTAGGCCGTCGTTGTAAATAAGGATTTGTTCTTAACTTACTTGCCTAGTTAAATAAAGGTTATATTAAAAAAATATTACGTAGCCTAGATGGGAGAATGGCTGAGTGGGTTGTCTATGTACATCAGCGGTTCCCAAAGTAGGGGTCGCGACTCTCATGGGTTCACCTGATATGAAAACGGGGCCTCAGAGAATTTCCAAAATCCTGAGAGAAAAAACATGTAGGGCCTGCACAAAACAATATATATTATAACAGCAGTTCCCAAACTAGGGAACTCCTAAAAATCAACAAAATAAAAAAATAATAATATACAACATCTGAAAGAGTGGTAAGGCGCACAGAATCTGGCACAAACGGTGGGGGAGAGACTGATAATTTGTGTGTGAGAGATACTACCTGATATGAAAATGGAGTTGCGGGAGAATTTCCAAAAACCTGAAAAATATACAGTACCAGTCAAAAGTTTGGACACACCTACACATTCAAGGGTTTTTCTTTATTTTTTACTATTTTCTAGAATGTAGAATAAAAGTGAAGACATCAAAACTATGAAATATCACATACGGAAAAAAGTGCTAAACAAATCAAAGTATATTTTATATTTGAGATTCTTCTAAGTAGCCACCCTTTGCCTTGATGACAGCTTTGCACACTCCTGGCATTCTCGGAACCAGCTTCACCTGGAATGTTTTTCCAACAGTCTTGAAGGAGTTCTCACAAATGCTGAACACATGTTGGCTGCTTTTCCTTCACTTTGCGGTCAAACTCATCCCAAACATTCTCAATTGGGTTGAGGTCAGGTGATTGTGGAGGCCAGGTCATCTGATGCAGCACTCCATCACTCTCCTTCTTGGTCAAATAGCCCTTACACAGCCTGGAGGTGTGTTGGGTCATTGTCCTGTTGGAAAACAAGGACAATGAAAATAGTAAAAACAGAAAGAAAAACCCTTGAATGAGTAGGTGTTCTAAAACCTTTGACCGGTAGTGTAAGTGCTTGACTCTGTGGATGAATAATATGTTATCCTATTAATACATTACAATGTGTACTTTCTCAATCACCCTTGGACCAGTTACATATACAGTGCATTCGGAAAGTATTGAGACCCCTTGACTTTTTCCACATTTTGTTATGTTACAACCTTATTCTAAAATTGATAAAACCTTTTTTTCCGTGAATCGACACACAACACCCCATAATGACAAATAAAAAAAAAGGTTGTTTGAAATTTTTGCAAATAAAAAACAGAAATAACTTATTGACATAAGTATTCAGACCCTTTGCTATGAGACTCGAAATTGAGCTCAGGTGCATCCTGTTTCCATTGATCATCCTTGAGATGTTTCTACAATTTGATTGGACTCCGCCTGTGGTAAATTCAATTGATTGGACATGATTTGGAAAGGCACGCACCTGTCTATATAAGATCTCACAGTTGAAAGTGCATGTCAGAGCAAAAACCAAGCCATGAGGTCGAAGCAATTGTTTGTAAAGCTCCGAGACAGGATTGTGTCAAGACACAGATCTGGGGAAGGGTACCAAAACATTTCTGCAGCATTGAAGGTCCCTAAGAACACAGTGGCCTCCATCATTTTTAAATGTAAGAAGTTTGGAACCACCAAGAGTCTTCCTAGAGCTGGCCGCCCGGCCAAACTGAGCAATCAGGGGAGAAAGGCCTTGGTCAGGGAGGTGGCCAAGAACTCGATGGTCACTCTGGCAAAGCCCCAGAGTTCCTCTGTGGAGATGGGAGAACCTTCCAGAAGGACAACCATCTCTGCAGCACTCAACCATCTCTGTTTTTCAACAGGAGGGACTGGGAGAAGAGTCAGGATCGAGGGAAAGGTGAACAGAGCAATGTACAGAGAGGTCCTTGATGAAAAGCGCTCTGGATCAGGTTAGGATGTCAGACTTGGCTGAAAGTTCACCTTCCTCCAACAGGATAGATCTAAAAGGATCAAATAGGTATGGCAACAATATATGGCAACATCAGAATGTGTCAAAGGGTATGGGCTAGCTAGACTACAGGTTTACAGTGCATTCGAAAAGTATTCAGACTTTTCCACATTTTGTTATGTTACAGCCTTATTCTAAAATTGATGAAATCGTTTTTTCCCCCTCATCAATCTACACTCAATACCCCATAATGACAAAGCAAAAACAGTTTTTTTTTAAAAAGTTTTGCAAAAAAATATAAAACTGAAATATCACATAAGTATTCAGACCCTTTACTCAGTACTTTGTTGAAGCACCTTTGGTAGCGATTGCAGCCTCTGGTCTTCTTGGGTATGACTCTACAAGCTTGACACACCTGTATTTGGGGAGTTTCCCCCATTCTTCTCTGCAGATCCTCTCAAGCTCCGTCAGGTTGGATAGGGAGCGTCGCTGCACAGCTATTTTCAGGTCTCTCCAGAGATGTTTGATCGGTTCAAGTCGGGGCTCTGGCTGGGCCCCTCAAGGACATTCAAGACTTGTCCTGAAGCCACTCCTGCATTGTCTTGGCTGTGTGCTTAGGGTCGTTGTCCTACCAAGAAATATCTAGGGCAGTGGTATTCAAAGTCGGGGTCCCGACCCCTAGTGGAGGGGAACTGCAGTGTAATCTGCAATTTAATGTAATTTTTGTATGATTTATTTGCGGGGTACAGATCGTTGTATTTGACAATATACAAATATTTTTGAGAAAGATCATTTGAAAAATAAAATGTAATTGAGTAAATGTATTTATTGGTTTCTTTTCATTTTGATAAGTAATGAATTTAAAGGTTATTTGTTGATGTAAAAATCTAAATGTATAGACTTTAAGGCTGTGTCATTAGATTTGGTGTGGGGTGGGGTCGTGAGAAATTCTTGATAGCAGGCTCCTAGCTTGCTGCTAATTTTGACCATGGCTGGTAAGCTCTGGTGCCGACAGCACGACAATGATATGATATTCCTCAACTCAAGCAGAATATTACATAATGTGTATGAGTCATATATACATTATGTACAAGTCACATGTACAGTACACATTTCATACATGCATTTTTTTATATAGGGACCTGTGATGCTTTCCATTGCCATTCACTAACATTAAAACATGTTTTTGAATAGCAACAGCAATCCACACATAATCTGCCAAGGTTATTTTGATTCTGTAATGTGTGAAAGTACTCAAATAGTGATGGTAATGGGAAGCTGCTGTACTGTGGTGAGGCTTTGACACCTATGTGAAATTGAATGTTAAACACATTGTAGTGCTTTGCAAATATCTATACGATCTAGTTGTACATGGTACTACAATGCTACCCGATATCTTAGAAGGCATCTGAAACTCAGACAGTGAGACCTTACCTATACAACACCAACCCCCACTTCTCTGTCCAGTCTTTAGAACGCCACTCCAGTCTATTCCACTTTGCAACAACTGCAACATAGTCACATATGTTGATGGTGTCCCATTTCAAATGCTGGATCTATTTGTAGGGTGTGCAAACTGCTAACACGCTTTTTTCTACATAGGTATACATGTTTGACACTGGCCGCTCAGAGGTAAAACCATGTGTGGATTCCAAAGAAGGTGTCACTGTAGCCCAGCGTTAACTTCCTGTCTCATATTCTATGTTTCATGTAGTACAGCCATCATCGCTTCTAGGGGAGTTCTCTGCTCTTTCAGCCTCTTCCAGGCCTCTTCTACCCTCTAACCTTCTAGGCTTTCCTTAAAAGTAGCCTATTTAAGAAGCCAATGTATTATCCCTCAGTGCATGTGTAACGGAGTTGGATTTGTATCCTTACTCCACAGCTTGAAATGTCTACACATGCTCGGTAGCGTAGTTGGCAAAAACATTTTCAAGAGGTCGGTCACGTGAGTTTGCGAAGCAGAGTATTCGGGATCACGTCCATTAGCGGACGTGGAAGGAAGCTAAACTGTTACGCAAGCACAGTGACACCTGTTACTCGTGCTTTACTTTCAATAAGCAACAAGCTGGTCGTTGTCGGTCGTCCTGACCAATTGTGCTATTTTATGTATTTGTTTTGCGCTGATCATTTCCTATGACCGAAAAGAGATTCTGGACATCAGAACAGCTATCACTAACCTCCATTTGGACAAGGACTTCTACTTCAATGAGTCAGAGGCAAAAGACATTGATTATCGCGGACCAGACCCAAATCCCTGACACTCGAAGGAGGAGACGGCGCTATAGAGGCCGACATGCGGGATACCTGACGAGAGCAAGCCGGAGAGTTGATAAATCGCCTTTACCATCTGTTCTATTGGCAAACGTGTAATCACTGGAGAATAAACTGGATGAGCTCCGTTCGAGACTATCCTATCAACGTGATCTGAAGAACTTGAATATTCTATGTTTCTAAGAGTAGTGGCTGAACAAGGATATTATAAATATAAATCTAGGTGGTTTTCTATACATCGGTAGGACAGTATGGCTGCGTCAGGGAAGCTCAGAGAGGGGGTGTCTCTTTGTTAGCAACAACTGGTCCGCGATCGCTAATATCACAGGTGTCAAACTCATTCCATGGAGGGCCGAGTGGCTGTGGGTTTTCACTCCTCCCTTGTACTTGATTGATGAATTAAGGTCACTAATTATTAAGGAACTCCCCACACCTGGTTGTCTAGGGCTTAATTGAGAAAACAAAATCGGCCTCCCGGGTGGCGCAGTGGTTAAGGGCGCTGTACTGCAGCGCCAGCTGTGCCATCAGAGTCCCTGGGTTCGCGCCCAGGCTCTGTCGTAACCGGCCGCGACCGGGAGGTCCGTGGGGCGACGCACAATTGGCCTAGCGTCGTCCGGGTTAGGGAGGGCTTGGTCGGTAGGGGTGTCCTTGTCTCATCGCGCACCAGCGACTCCTGTGGCGGGCCGGGCGCAGTGCGCGCTAGCCAAGGTAGCCTCCGACACATTGGTGCGGCTGGCTTCCAGGTTGGATGCGCGCTGTGTTAAGAAGCAGTACGGCTGGTTGGGTTGTGTATCGGAGGACGCCTTCGTCTCTCCCGAGCCCGTACGGGAGTTGTAGCAATGGGACAAGAGAGTAGCTACTACAACAATTGGATACCACGAAATTGGGGAGAAAAAGGGGTAAAAAAAAAAAAAGAGAAAACAAAATCCTGCAGACACTAGGCCCAGAGGAAGAGCCAGAGGGGCGTCCGGGGTGGCACTGGACACCCCTGCCTTCTGATTGGCCAAAATGTAATTTGCTACTGGCAGTTTGATGCTGATTGACATCTCATTTCACCTCTTGTTGAAAGAAGCATTTATTTTGACGTTTTCAAATCGAGGACGAGAGAAGTTGGTTGCGAGATACAGAAGAAGAAGAGAGAATAGTTCCACAGATCTACGAGCTCTTTTCGCAATAGCATCATATTTGAAGTAAGTTTTAAGGTTTAGCATCAGGTTTAGGTTTCCTGAACAACTTTTACGAAAGTTGGGTCGCTGTGTAAGTTAAAGTTAGACCTTTGACTCCATTAACAGACAGTTAATCAGATAAGAGAGAACAGTTCCCAATTTAGCCTAACATTATGTTTACATCTGTGCTAGTAATACACGCATATACAGTGCAGTAAGTTACAGTATACGAATGTTTAGCTAATGTGGGGTACATAGGTCTCAGAGCAAGTGACGTCACCGATTGAAACGCTATTTAGCGCGCACCACCGCTAACTAAGCTAGCCGTTTCACATCCGTTACATATACATCAATGATGTCGCTCTTGCGGGTGGTGATTCTCTGATCCACCTCTACGCAGACGACACCATTCTGTATACTTCTGGCCCTTCTTTGGACACTGTGTTAACTAACCTCCAGACGAGCATCAATGCCATACAACTCTCCTTCCGTGGCCTCCAACTGCTCTTAAATGCAAGTAAAACTAAATGCATGCTCTTCAACCGATTGCTGCCTGCACCTGCCCGCCCGCCCGTCCAGCATCACTACTCTGGATGGTTCTGACCTAGAATATGTGGACAACTACAAATACCTAGGTGTCTGGTTAGATTGTAAACTCTCCATCCAGACTCATATTAAGCATCTCCAATCCAAAATTAAATCTATAATCGGCTTCCTATTTCACAACAAAGCATCCTTCACTCATGCTACCAAACATACCCTCATAAAACTGACCATCCTACTGATCCTTGACTTCGGTGATGTCATTTACAAAATAGCCTCCAACACTCTACTCAGCAAATTGGATGTAGTCTATCACAGTGCCATCCGTTTTGTCACCAAAGCCCCATATACTACCCACCACTGAGACCAGTATGCTCTTGCTGGCTGGCCCTGGTTTCATATTTGTCGCCAAACCCACTGGCTCCAGGTCTATAAGTCCTTGCTAGGTAAAGCCCCCCCTTATCTCAGCTCACTGGTTATCATAGCATCACCCACCCATAGCACGTGCTCCAGCAGGTATATTTCACTGGTCAACCCCAAAGCCAATTCCTTCTTTGGCCGCCTTTCCTTCCAGTTCTCTGCGGCCAATGACGGGAATTAATTGCAAAAATCACTGAAGCTGGAGACTCATATCTCCTTCACTATCTTTAAGCATCAGCTATCAGAGCAGCTTACAGATCATTTCACCTGTACATAGCCCATCTGTGCAATGTGTAGGTCCACTGAGTGGACATTTTGAGCCTTGTTTGAAGTCAGCAGGTCACATGAGCAAGGAGCTATTGAAATTTTAAATTTAGAAAAATTCATGTAAAATCTTGTGAGATGAAAATTTACAAATTAGTGTGTGCAATATAGAAGGGTAGTCAGTGGATATTCTGAACCTTGTTTGAAGTCAGTAGGTCACATGATCAATGAGCAATTTACATTTATATTTTGGAAAAATTCATGTAAAAAAGGTTTTAGGAGTAATGGTTAAAGAGCTATTGAAATTATAAAATTTGATTTGTCACTATGCTGACCATCCCTAACTGCTGTTGGTGAACTACAGGCGAATATCCAACCTGAAACTGTCTTTACCTCTGGGATTTTTAGGTACAGTTATGATAATGGTGATTTGAGATTGGACTAAAATGTGGGTAATTGGATGCTTCGATGCAACCATAGACTGTTTTATTTTTGCATAGGGTCAATTAAACATGAAAAGAAAGGGAGAGAGATCAGACTTCATTTTAAAGAAGCACAAACAGGCAGATCAGGTGCAAACAGACCCCAGGCCTTGCATCACCACTGGACCCCAGAGCAGCTCCCTACCTGAGGCTAGTCAGAGTCAGTGTGATCAGACTTCACAAGGACCCAGTCTACCACCAGGTCAGAGCAGCTCCCTACCTGAGGCTAGTCAGAGTCCGTGTGGTCAGACTTCACAAGGACCCAGAGCTGTCAGGAGATGTCATCGAGCCCCTCCCAACAGCATCAAGCACCAGATATGCTGTTCTAAAAGGACCCAATGGTAGGCCAGGCCTATACTTTAAACTACACCCAATGGTAGGCCAGGCCTATACTTTAAACTACACATTTAGTTAGCAGCTGTTAGTATCTAATCTTGTGGATCCCTTAATTATACATTTCCATAGAGATATGACACATTATTTAACGTGTATTTCAGACATTTCAAGATTCAGAGAAGATGGTCCTGTACAGCCGTGTTTGAAAACATTTCCCAGAACTCAGCATGGTACTAGGAAAAGGGCTTTCAACAGCAGTACTTACATGAACTCAAAATATAGGCCAGAGAGGGTCATCGAGAGTCTGGTGACTCTCACAACAAGGATCATTTTTTGACAATCTTAGAAGAAATAGCAAAGCATGACCTTCTCATTGTGAAAGGGATGAATGCATGTGGCAATGCTAAGTCCACAAGCCACCAAATCCAGAACAAAGTTCTTGAGGGTTTAGCTGAGATGGTACAAAGTGAAATAAGAGAAGTAAACGAAAATGAAGTTTTTAGTGTAATTGCAGATGAAACTAAAGATTTAAAGAAAAAAATAACAAATATCTTTAGATTTGAGGTACTATTACAACGGGGCCATCCACGAAAGCTTTTTACACTTTCAGTCAGCTGAAAGCTTAGATGCAGCAGGTCTCACAAAAATGATCATTGATTTCCTTGAAAAAATACGGTCTGGACAACAGAAATAATCTTGTGGGGCAAGGCTATGACGGTGCATTCGTCATGAGCGGAAAGCATTCTGGTGTGTCTGCACGGATTAAAAACAGTGCAAGATTTGTATTTGATGTGCACTGTAATCCACATTGTTTGAATTTGGTCCTTGTCGATGCTGTAAAATCAGTTAACTTTTCTTTAGTTTTTTAAAATGTATTTTACCCCTGTTTTCTCCAGAATTTCGTGGTATCCAATTGTTTAGTAGCTACTATCTTGTCTCATTGCTACAACTCCCGTACGGGCTCGGGAGAGACGAAGGTTGAAAGTCATGCGTCCTCCGATACACAACCCAACCAAGCCGCACTGCTTCTTAACACAGCGCGCATCCAACCCGGAAGCCAGCCGCACCAATGTGCTGGAGGAAACACAGTGCACCTGGCAACCTTGGTTAGAGCGCACTGCGCCTGGCCCGCCACAGGAGTCGCTGGTGCGCGATGAGACAAGGATATCCCTACCGGCCAACCCCTCCCTAACCCCAATTGTGCTTTGCCCCACGGACCTCCCGGTCGCGGCCGGTTACAACAGAGCCTGGGCGCAAACCCAGAGTCTCTGGTGGCACAGCTGGCGCTGCAGTACAGCACCCTTAACCACTGCGCCACCCGGGAGGCCCTTCAGTTCACTTTTTTGCTCTCCTGCAGAAGCTTTATAACTTTGTATCTGGCTCGTACGTTCATCTCAAATGGCTTGCAGTTCAGAAAGAGCTGTATCCACAGCAGCAGCCCAGGGAACTACAAAGACTTTCAGATGTAAGGTGGGCATGCAGATACATGGCATGGCGTAATCTGAGGGACAGGCTTCCAGCAGTTCTGAGAGTGCTACAGGATATCACAGGCAAGTGGATTTCTTTCTCAGAAAGATTTATATTTCATAGGGATTTTGGTGTGCTTGGTGATGCCAAATGTCTTTCTGACATGCTCCAATCAAGCTCTCTTGACCTCACAAGGGCTGTGGATCTAGTAGGTGCCCTTACAGACAGAGCTATTTCGACTTTGTAAGATTTCTGTTGTTACACCAGTCAGCAGTGCCTCTTGTAAGAGAAGCTTCTCAGCTTTAAAACGGATTAAAACCCACCTTAGGACAACAATGGTTGATGACAGAATTAAGTCACCTCGGAATTCTCAGTGGTGAGTCAAGGAGGGCATGCTCCCTCAACATGGATGAGTTTGTGAAACGTTTTGCCAGTTCTCACCAGAACCGCAGAATTATGCTGTTTTAAATCTACCTAGGATAATTTGGCACTTAGGCGGTCCTTCTGGTCATGATTAAAACCTGCACTGTGTACTAACTAGTACACTGACATTCTAAAATTACAAATACAAAGGGTATTATGTCACACAGATTTAATTTGGTTTTGATTAGGCCAATACCAAAACTTTTCTTTGCTATTAGTTAACATAATATATACAGTGGGGAGAACAAGTATTTGATACACTGCCGATTTTGCAGGTTTTCCTACTTAGAAAGCATGTAGAGGTCTGTAATTTTTATCATAGGTACACTTCAACTGTGAGAGACGGAATCTAAAACAAAAATCCAGAAAATCACATTGTATGATTTTTAAGTAATTCATTTGCATGTTATTGCATGACATAAGTATTTGATCACCTACCAACCAGTAAGAATTCCGGCTCTCACAAGCCTGTTAGTTTTTCTTTAAGAAGCCCTCCTGTTCTCCACTCGTTACCTGTATAAAAGACACCTTTCCACACTCAATCAAACAGACTCCAACCTCTCCACAATGGCCAAGACCAGAGAGCTGTGTAAGGACATCAGGGATAAAATTGTAGACCTGCACAAGGCTGGGATGGGCTACAGGACAATAGGCAAGCAGCTTGGTGAGAAGGCAACAACTGTTGGCGCAATTATTAGAAAATGGAAGAAGTTCAAGATGACGGTCAATCACCCTCGGTCTGGGGCTCCATGCAAGATCTCACCTCGTGGGGCATATGATCATGAGGAAGGTGAGGGATCAGCCCAGAACTACACGGCAGGACCTGGTCAATGACCTGAAGAGAGCTGGGACCACAGTCTTCAACACCATGGTGCACTTCAAGCTCATGACTAAGCTAAGGACACTGGGATGAAACACCTACCCAGGTGGTGGGGGTAGGCAACAGCACATCCCCCATACTGACCCTCAACACGAGGGCCCCTCAGGCGTGCGTGCTTAGTCCCCTCCTGTACTCCCTGTTCACCCACGACTGTGTAACCGCTCACAACAACATCATTAAGTTTGCAGATGCCTGATCACCGACGACAATGAGACCGCCTACAGGGATGAGGTCAGAGGCAACCTCTCACTCAACATCAGCACGACACAGGAGCTGAACATGGACTTCAGAAAACAGAGGGCTGAGCATACCTCCATCCACATTGACGGGGCTGCTGTGGAACAGGTTGAGAGCTTGAAGTACCTCGGTGTCCACATCATTAAGGAACTATCATGGTCCACACATATCAACACAGTCGTGAAAAGGGCTCAACAACGCCTCTTTCCCCTCAGGAGTCTGAAAAGATTTGGCATGGGCCCTCAGATCCTCAGTTATACAGCTGCACCATTGAGAGCATCTTGACTGGCTGCATCACTGCTTGGTACTGCAACTGTTTGGCATCCAACCACAAGGCGCTACAGAGGGTAGTGCGTATGGCCCCAGACCTCTATACCAGTTAGTGCCAGAGGAAGGCCCTAAAAGTTGTTAAAGACTGCAGCCATTCAAGTCATAGACTGTTCTCTCTGCTACTGCCGATGCATCAAGTCTATAACCAACAGGACCCTGAACAGCTTCTACCCCCAAGCTATAAGACTGCTAAATAGTTAACCAATATCTAACCTAAATATTTGCATTGACCCTTTTTGTACTAATCTCTTTTGACTCATCACATAAGCTGCTGTTACTGTCTTTTATCTATCCCTTTGCCTAGTCACTTTATCCCTACCTATATGTACATACATATCTACCTCGTACCCCTGCACATCGTCTCGGTACTGGTACCCTGTGTATATTGCCAAGTTATCGTTACTCATTGTGTATTTATTCCTTGTGTTATTCTTTTTTTTTTTAAATGTTCTATTTGATTTGTAAGCAATATTTTCACAATTGCATGCACTGACAGATCATTAGGATTTAGGATTTCATTAGGATCCCTGTTAGTTGCTGTCAAAGCAGCAGCTACTCTTTCTGGGGTCCACACAAAACATGACATAATGCAGAACAATAATAGACAAGAACAGCTGAAGGGCAGTGCTACATGTAGCCACGGCTCTATACAATAATGTGTGTTACCTTAAATTAGTTTTGGACCTGGGGACTATGAAGTTAGCAACTGTCACTCTACTAACATATTTCACTCTTCACACATAGCAGACCCTGAACACTTCGTCACATACAAAAATACATAAATACTTTGTTGTGCACACACACGTACACACACACATACATGGTACACCAGCGGAGGCTAGTGGGAGGAGCTATAGGAGGACAGCTCATTGTAATGGCTGGAATGGAATGGTACCAAACACATCAAACAACGTGCTTGCCTCCATTCCATTCCAGCCATAACAATGAGCCATCCTCCTATAGCTCCTCCCACCGGCCGCCTCTGCGGTAAACACGTACACACTCCGATCACACGGGCGCTCTGTTAAACACAAGGTGCTCTGAGGAGCAGTTGTCTTGTGTGTGGAGACCCTTCCCCCTTTTCACTCCCTCCCAGTTCCCTCGCTGCTCCCTGGTGCTTCCACAGCAGGGCCTTAGGGCGCGTCTTATTAGTTCACGGGGACCCCCTGTCCACTGTCCCGTCCCCGCTGTTCCTCAAGCTGCTGCTAGCTTTACATAACTGTTCATCCTGTCTGCCAGCCCAGACAGCTGGAGCCAGATAGAGGATAAAGTGGCAGGCTGGCCAAGAGTGCTTCCCTCTGTCTCCTATTTTCCTTCTCTATCGTCTCCTCAGTGAATTCTCACCAAGCAGAACCTGTCTGGTCTGGCTTCTGGTCTGGCTTCAAACCAGCACAGAGACAAGCAGAACCTGTCTGGTCTGGCCTCACACCAGCACAGAGACAAGCAGAACCTGTCTGGTCTGGCTTCAAACCAGCAAAGAGACAAGCAGAACCGGTCTGGTCTGGCTTCTGGTCTGGCTTCAAACCAGCACAGAGACAAGCAGAACCTGTCTGGTCTGGCTTCTGGTCTGGCTTCAAACCAGCACAGAGACAAGCAGGGCCCAGGCACCCTGGTGGAGAGACCAGCATGTGTCATGGAGGCCTCAGTGGGCAGAGCAGGTGTGTAGACGTAATGCAGAATAACATGGGAATAGTAAAAACATAAAACCTATGCATTGACAGTGTTCAGCATGTAGGTGTATTTTGTTCTACATGGTCAAAACTGAAACAGCAAAACTACAAATATCAAGACCAAGACAAATTAAATGACTGATTGAATGTGTTTTATTGATTGGTTGATGCAAATTTGAAAAGGGAACCTCAAATAAGCTGCAGAAGTGAATGGTGCCCAACATGCAGTCATGATAATGCTGTTGACCATGGTGCATTAATCATGGAGGGATTTATGAGGTTGACAGGGGCACACGGGAGGGGCATGGGGACATGGACAGAGACTAATTTGGTCAGTCATGTTAGGGGAGGATAGGCACGGCACAGCTGTGAAACTGGACCCTGAGCATTGACTTAGAGCAGGGGTGTCAAACTAATTTTGCCCCTGGGTCTTCAACAAGGTCTGGAGGGCTGAACTGAAAATATGGTATATTTCCTCGCCGTCAAAATTAGCAACAAATTGTCCTCTATCAATCGTTTTAGTCATTTCCAATGCTCCCTGACTGTCTAGCTTAATTTCTGTGATTATTAGTGAACTGGACACAGTCAAGAAACTAGTTTAGATTTGGTTTTAGTCATTTTTTATTTATTTGTACATTTTTACTCAAACCATCTGTTTGACACACCTGACTTAGAGTCAGGGCACTGAGAGTACCCCCCATTCTCATGCCTTGCGAAAGTATTCGGCCCCCTTGAACTTTGCGACCTTTTGCCACATTTCAGGCTTCAAACATAAAGATATAAAACTGTATTTTTTTGTGAAGAATCAACAACAAGTGGGACACAATCACGAAGTGGAACGACATTTATTGGATATTTCAAACTTTTTTAACAAATCAAAAACTGAAAAATTGGGCGTGCAAAATTATTCAGCCCCTTTACTTTCAGTGCAGCAAACTCTCTCCAGAAGTTCAGTGAGGATCTCTGAATGATCCAATGTTGACCTAAATGACTAATGATGATAAATACAATCCACCTGTGTGTAATCAAGTCTCCGTATAAATGCACCTGCACTGTGATAGTCTCAGAGGTCCGTTAAAAGCGCAGAGAGCATCATGAAGAACAAGGAACACACCAGGCAGGTCCGAGATACTGTTGTGAAGAAGTTTAAAGCCGGATTTGGATACAAAAATATTTCCCAAGCTTTAAACATCCCAAGGAGCACTGTGCAAGCGATAATATTGAAATGGAAGGAGTATCAGACCACTGCAAATCTACCAAGACCTGGCCGTCCCTCTAAACTTTCAGCTCATACAAGGAGAAGACTGATCAGAGATGCAGCCAAGAGGCCCATGATCACTCTGGATGAACTGCAGAGATCTACAGCTGAGGTGGGAGACTCTGTCCATAGGACAACAATCAGTCGTATATTGCACAAATCTGGCCTTTATGGAAGAGTGGCAAGAAGAAAGCCATTTCTTAAAGATATCCATAAAAAGTGTCGTTTAAAGTTTGCCACAAGCCACCTGGGAGACACACCAAACATGTGGAAGAAGGTGCTCTGGTCAGATGAAACCAAAATTGAACTTTTTGGCAACAATGCAAAACGTTATGTTTGGCGTAAAAGCAACACAGCTCATCACCCTGAACACACCATCCCCACTGTCAAACATGGTGGTGGCAGCATCATGGTTTGGGCCTGCTTTTCTTCAGCAGGGACAGGGAAGATGGTTAAAATTGATGGGAAGATGGATGGAGCCAAATACAGGACCATTCTGGAAGAAAACCTGATGGAGTCTGCAAAAGACCTGAGACTGGGACGGAGATTTGTCTTCCAACAAGACAATGATCCAAAACATAAAGAAAAATCTACAATGGAATGGTTCAAAAATAAACATATCCAGGTGTTAGAATGGCCAAGTCAAAGTCCAGACCTGAATCCAATCGAGAATCTGTGGAAAGAACTGAAAACTGCTGTTCACAAATGCTCTCCATCCAACCTCACTGAGCTCGAGCTGTTTTGCAAGGAGGAATGGGAAAAAATGTCAGTCTCTCGATGTGCAAAACTGATAGAGACATACCCCAAGCGACTTACAGCTGTAATCGCAGCAAAAGGTGGCGCTACAAAGTATTAACTTAAGGGGGCTGAATAATTTTGCACTGCCAATTTTTCAGTTTTTGATTTGTTAAAATGTTTTGAAATATCCAATAAATGTCGTTCCACTTCATGATTGTGTCCCACTTGTTGTTGATTCTTCACAAAAAAATACAGTTTTATATCTTTATGTTTGAAGCCTGAAATGTGGCAAAAGGTCGCAAAGTTCAAGGGGGCCGAATACTTTCGCAAGGCACTGTACATGTACGCATGCACACACAGACTTAAACCTGTCTAGTTGCTTCTCTGCTGTTCCTTTCAACAACAAAGGGTTTAGAGCAGGGGTTCCCAAACCTTTCCCCCAGAGCCCCCTTTTCCCATTTATTATTTTGAATTGAAGTATTCTCCCTCTAATTCTCTGTCCCTCCCCTCCTGGAGAACCTGAGCCTCAGGACTACCTGGCCTGATGACTCCTGGCTGTCCCCAGTAAGACCTGCTCGTGCTGCTGCACCAGTTCCAACTGTTCTGCCGCTAAGGAACCCTGACTTGTTCACCGGACGTGCTACATTGTTCCGGACCTGCTGTTTTCGACCTCTAAAACCAATTGACATTTACTCCTGAGGTGCTGACCTGTTGCACCCTCTACAACCACTGATTCTTATTTGACCCTGCTGGTCATCCATGAACATTTGAACATCTTGAAGAACAATCTGGCCTTAAATGGCCATGTACTTAACTGGCCATCTTCCTGCCTTTCTAGGGAGTTTTCCCTAGCCACCGTGCTTCTACACGTACATTGCTTGCTGTTTGGGGTTTTAGGCTGGGTTTCCGTATAGCACTTTGTGACATCCCTTATGATGTAAAAAGGGCTTCATAAATACATTTGATTGATTAATTGAGATAGCCTATATTAAATACACCACCAGCTTGATTTGGTTTAATTTGAGGGACCTAGGAGACTGTTGTTTTGAAGCTTATTTCCTGAAATTCTACGTAGTTTAACAAGACTCATGAAAATGTAATAATAATAATAATAATGGATAAGGAAAATAAAGTCTAGACCAGATTTCCCAACATACACTATATACACAAAAGTATGTGGACACCCTTTCAAATGAGTGGATTTGTCCATTTCAGCCACACCTGTTGCTGACAGGTGTGTGAAATCGAGGACACAGCCATGCAATCTCTATAGACAAACATTGGCAGAAGAATGGCCTTACTGAAAAGCTCAGTGACTTTCAACGTGACACTGTCATAGGATGCCACCTTTCCGACAAGACAGTTCGTCAAATTTCTGCCCTGCTAGAGCTGCCCTGGTCAACTGTCAGTGCTGTTTTTGTGAACTGGAAACATCTAGGAGCTACAGCCGTGAAGTGGTAGGCCACACAAGCTCACAGAACGGGACCGTCGAGTGCTGAAGCGCTTAAAGCATAACAATTGTCTGTCACACTCACTACCGAGTTTCAAACTGCCTCAGGAAGCAATTTCAGCACAATAACTGTTCGTCTGGAACTTCTTGAAATGGGTTTCCATGGCCGAGCATCCGCACACAAGCCTAAGGTCACCATGCGCAATGCCAAGCATCAGCTAGAGGGGTGTAAAGCTTGCCGCCATTGGACTCTGGAGCAGTGGAAACGCGTACTCTGGAATGATGAATCACGCTTCACCATCTGGCAGTCCGAAGGACGGATCAGGGTTTGGTGGATGTCTAGAGAACACTACCTGCCCGAATGCATAGTACTGTAAAGTTTGGTGGAGGAGGAATAATGGTGTGGGGCTGTTTTTCATTGTCCATGCTAGGCCCCTTAGCTCCAGTGAAGGGAAATCTGTGCTTCCAACTTTGTGGCAACAGTTTGGGGCCATTTATTGTTTCAGCATGACAATGCCCCGGTGCACAAAGCGAGGTCCATACAGACATGGTTTGTCGAGATCGTTGTGGAAGAACTTGACTGGCCTGAACAGAGCTCTGACCTCAACCCTATCGAACACCTTTGGGATGAATTGGAACGCCTACTACGAGCCAGGCCTAATCATCCAACATCAGTGCCCAACCTCATTAATGCTCTTGCGGCTGAATGGAAACAAGTCCCCGCAGAAATGTTCCAACATCTAGTGGAAAGCCTTCCCAGAAGAGTGGAGGCTGTTTATAGCAGCTCCATATTAATGCCCATGACATTGTATGAGATTACTTCCCAAGCAAAGTCAAATTTCTTTGACTCCTTGCCTCTGGAAATTCATAGTTCAGCTTCATAATGACAAACCAAAGATATTCCCATGTGTATCAGTCACATCTTCCTTGTACCACAGAGAATAGCAAGCTTGAAACATATTGCAGAGACACATTCCACTTCCCTCATTAAGAAATATGAACCTGGTCATTGAGTCATCACACATTTGGTTATTTATTACATTGCTATGACCAGGACCCCTCAGTAGCGTTGCAATAGAAAACCCTTGAGCACATCAATAAGTACTGAGCTTAGCTTCTCTTGCCTTCTACTTTGCATAATGGGAGGGATTAGTAGTGTTTGCGTCACACCCATCAACAATTTTGTTGTCACATGGGCTCTCTTTGATTTAATATCTGTCAGTAATTGCACTACTGATATGTAATAGATCTCAGACACAAGGCACCTGCAACATCTCATACTACTGCTGAACATCTCAAAATAATGTTATACACTGCTCAAAAAAATAAAGGGAACACTTAAACAACACAATGTAACTCCAAGTCAATCACACTTCTGTGAAATCAAACTGTCCACTTAGGAAGCAACACTGATTGACAATAAATTTCACATGCTGTTGTGCAAATGGAATAGACAACAGGTGGAAATTATAGGCAATTAGCAAGACACCCCCAATAAAGGAGTGGTTCTGCAGGTGGTGACCACAGACCACTTCTCAGTTCCTATGCTTCCTGGCTGATGTTTTGGTCACTTTTGAATGCTGGCGGTGCTTTCACTCTAGTGGTAGCATGAGACGGAGTCTACAACCCACACAAGTGGCTCAGGTAGTGCAGTTCATCCAGGATGGAACATCAATGCGAGCTGTGGCAAGAAGGTTTGCTGTGTCTGTCAGCGTAGTGTCCAGAGCATGGAGGTGCTACCAGGAGATACGCCAGTACATCAGGAGACGTGGAGGAGGCCGTAGGAGGGCAACAACCCAGCAGCAGGACCGCTACCTCCGCCTTTGTGCAAGGAGGAGCAGGAGGAGCACTGCCAGAGCCCTGCAAAATGACCTCCTGCAGGCCACAAATGTGCATGTGTCTGCTCAAACGGTCAGAAACAGACTCCATGAGGGTGGTATGAGGGCCCGACGTCCACAGTTGGGGGTTGTGCTTACAGCCCAACACCGTGCAGGATGTTTGGCATTTGCCAGAGAACACCAAGATTGGCAAATTCGCCACTGGCGCCCTGTGCTCTTCACAGATGAAAGCAGGTTCACACTGAGCACATGTGACAGACCTGACAGAGTCTGGAGACGCCGTGGAGAACGTTCTGCTGCCTGCAACATCCTCCAGCATGTTTGGCGGTGGGTCAGTCATGGTGTGGGGTGGCATTTCTTTGGGGGGCCGCACAGCCCTCCATGTGCTCGCCAGAGGTAGCCTGACTGCCAGTAGGTACCGAGATGAGATCCTCAGACCCCTTGTGAGACCATATGCTGGTGCGGTTGGCCATGGGTTCCTCCTAATGCAAGACAATGCTAGACCTCATGTGGCTGGAGTGTGTCAGCAGGTCCTGCAAGAGGAAGGCATTGATGCTATGGATTGGCCCGCCCGTTCCCCAGACCTGAATCCAATTGAGCACATCTGGGACATCATGTCTCGCTCCATCCACCAACGCCACGTTGCACCACAGACAGTCCAGGAGTTGGCGGATGCTTTAGTCTGGGTCTGGGAGGAGATCCCTCAGGAGACCATCCGCCACCTCATCAGGAGCATGCCCAGGCGTTGTAGGGAGGTCATACAGGCACGTGGAGGCCACACACATTTAGACTGTGTGATTTTGTTGTCAACACATTTAACTATGTAAAGAAAAAAGTATTTAATAAGACTATTTCATTCATTCAGATCTAGGATGTGTTATTTTAGTGTTCCCTTTATTTTTTTGAGCAGTGTATAAAACCACTGCCAATTTGCTTTTTGTATTATGTAAGGTTAATTTTCCATACAAGACTGAATTTTGACCGAATTTTGTAATGATCAACTTAATAATACTTTTGATAATACATACTGTGTAAGAGGTCTTGACAATCAACCTCTATCACTCTTACCGTCTTTAAATCTGCTTCAGCAAACTTTGGTTGTAGACAGTAGATGCTTTCAATTAAATCTTATGCTGTACTTCTAACCAAAGAAAGACACCTTCTTCTGTGTGTGCATGTTTGTTATGACTATCACCCCATGGGGACACAGTTTCTTTGGCAGGGCCCTGGCATGCTGCTAGAAATAGAAACGAAGGCATATATTATCTAGCACAGTTGGGAGATGTGTCCTGACAGAATGGTTGGCACAAAAGCAAAGGGTGGCCAGCATGGATTTGTGAGTAAGGGACTTTCATCCTTTTGTGTGCCCAATTTTGTGTCCTTTTGTGTGTTGTCTGTTCACACTGCTATTCTTTATCTTGGCCAGGTCGCAGTTGTAAATGAGAACTTGTTCTCAACTAGCCTACCTGGTTAAATAAAGGTGAAAAATAAATAAATAAATATATATATATATATATATATATATATATATATATATATACAGCAACAGCTCTGCTAGTGTGTGTTGGACTTTTTAGCATCGTCATTTTTTATTTGTTTAACTAGGCAAGTCAGTTAAGAACAAATTCTTATTTACAATGACGGCCTAGGAACAGGGGTTCAACTGCCTTGTTCAAGGGCAGAACGACAGATTTTTACCTTGGCAGCTCGGGGATTCGATCTAGCCGCCCCTAGTCATCTAGTGATTCATGCCAAAGCTCAGTATTACAGTTGTAGTTCTCACTATTCTCATCTGATAATAGAGACAAAAGAACATGCCCCCCTCCCGAGCCTGTCTGTACAAAACCAATGATAACCGTTAAAGCCAAAAAGTGGTAACATTCGCCAACTAGGTTGTGTCAAGGTATAAAGACAGTGGAATGTTCTGTACTGGCATCCCTGATTAAACTGGATGGGAATATGGAGGATACTGTGAAGAGGGACAAAGGAAAAGAGGGAGACTAGTAAAAATATCAGCAAATATAAGATATCATTTCTGATATAATCATCTTCACCAACATTTGGACCTTAAAAATTCTTGATATTAAGAAAAGCACTAGTTTGTTAAATTCACCCAAAATAGGCCTGTTTACATCAGACTAACATTGTGCCACTTGTTCATTCCGTCTAGTCATTGAGCTGGGAGACACAGTGGCACTGTGCGGAAGACTTGTTTTAAACAATCTCCTCGTTAAAATTGTTAAACCTTGTGTGAAATCACAATAAGCCTTGATTGACTATGAGCTTCAACAAAAACGTCTGCGAAGACCAATTGCTCTGAATCCAAGTGGAGTGTGTCACACAGTTCCATTTTGTGGTTGATATTGTCAGGTATTGTTTATGAAATGCTCTATGAAGTGGCTTTCTCCTTTCTCCTCTTCCTGTTCTCCATCTCTCTCAAGGGACCACAACCATATTCCTATGCAAAATCATATTAATTTGACTGATTCAAATTAGGACCAAGGGGGTGGGAATACACACCAAACACACTACAGATGAATGAGGGAGCTCCAATGACTGTAGGGGAGAACTCCCATGAAAACCCACAACTAGTAATATAATATATGATTGTAGGGGAGAACTCCCATGAAAACCCACAACTAGTAATATAATATATGACTGTAGGGGAGAACTCCCATGAAAACCCACAACTAGTAATATAATATATGACTGTAGGGGAGAACTCCCATGAAAACCCACAACTAGTAATATAATATATGACTGTAGGGGAGAACTCCCATGAAAACCCACAACTAGTAATATAATATATGCCATTTAGCAGACGCATTTAGACAAGTCACCAAAAAAAGAAACGTCCTCTCACTGTCAACTGCGTTTACTTTCAGCAAACTTAACATGTGTAAATATTTCTTTGAACATAAGATTCAACAACTGAAACAAAACTGAACAAGTTCCACAGATATGTGACAAACAGAAATGGGGGGTCAAAGGGGGGGGTCAAAATCAAAAGTAACAGTCAGTATCTGGTGTGGCCACCAGCTGCATTAAGTACTGCAGTGCATCTCTTCCTCATGGACTGCACCAGATTTGCCAGTTCTTGCTGCGAGATGTTACCCCACTCTTCCACCAAGGCACCTGCAAGTTCTCAGACATTTCTGGGGGGAATGGCCCTAGCCCTCTGATCCAATAGGTCCCAGACGTGCTCAATGGGATTGAGATCCAGGCTCTTCACTGGTCATGGAAGAACACTGACATTCCTGTCTTGCAGGAAATCACACACAGAACGAGCAGTATTGCTGGTAGTGTCACGACTTCCGCCGAAGTCGGTTCCTCTCCTTGTTCGGGCGGCATTCGGAGGTCGACGTCACCGGTCTTCTAGCCATCGCTGATCCATCTTTAATTTTCCATTTGTTTTGTCTTGTTTTCCCACACACCTGGTTTACATTCCCTCATTACTTGTCGTGTATATAATCCTCTGTTCCCCCCATGTCTGTGTGTGAAATTGTTTGTTGTAAAGTGTTTGTGCACTCTGACTGGTTCACGCCGGGTTATTTTGTACCCATATTTTGTTGTTCTGGGTGCCGTTGGTTTTTTCTTATTAAACTGCTCCGGTTATTACCCATTTCTGCTCTCCTGCGCCTGACTTCCCTGCAGCCAGTCACACACCTCTTACAGATGGTCTTGTCATGCTGGCGGGTCATGTAAGGATGAGCCTGCAGGAAGGGTACCACATGAGGGAGGAGGATGTTTTCCCTGTAACGCACAGCGTTGAGATTGCCTGCAATGACAACAAGCTCAGTCCAATGATGCTGTGACACACCGCCGTCGCTGGACCAGACAGAACTGGCAAAAAGTACTCCACTGACGAGTCACGGTTTTGTCTCACCAATGGTGATGATCAGATTCGCTTTTATCGTTGAAGGATGAGCATTACAGGTGGAGGACCATGACAGACCCTCCACCTCCAAATCAATCCCACTCCAGAGTACATGCCTCGGTGTAACGCTCATTCCTTTGATGATAAACGCAAATCCGACCATCACCCCTGGTGAGACAAAACCATGACTGACCCTCCACCTCCAAATCAATCCCGCTCCAGAGTACAGGCCTCGGTGTGACGCTCATTCCTTTGACGATAAGCGCAAATCTGACCATCACCCCTGGTGAGACAAAACCGCAACTCGTCAGTGAAGAGCACTTTTTGCCAGTCCTGTTTGGTCCAGCGATGGTGGGTTTGTGCCCATAGGCGACGTAGTTGCCGGTGATGTCTGGTGAGGACCTGCCTTACAACAGGCCTACAAGCCCTCAGTCCAGCCTCTCAGCCTATTGCGGAGGACAGTCTGAGCACTGATGGAGGGATTGTGCGTTCCTGGTGTAACTCGGGCAGTTGTTGTCATCCCGTACCTGTCCTGCAGGTGTGTGTTCGGATGTACTTATCCTGTGCAGGTGTTGTTACACGTGGTCTGCCACTGCGAGGATGATCAGCTGTCCGTCCTGTCTCCCTGTAGCGTTGTCTTAGGCTTCTCACAGTACGGACATAGCAATTTATTGACCTGGTCACATCTGCAGTCCTCATGCCTCCTTGCAGCATGCCTACGGCACGTTTACGCAGATGAGTAGGGACCCTGGGCATCTTTCTTTTTGGTGTTTTTCCAGAGTCAGCAGAAAGGCCTCTTTAGTGTCCTAAGTTTTCATAACTGTGACCTTAATTGCCTACCGTCTGAAAGTTGTTAATTTCTTAACGACTGTTCCAAAAGGTGCATGTTCATTAATTGTTTATGGTTCATTGAACAAGCATGGGGAACATTGTTTAAAAACCCTTTACACTGAAGATCTGTGGAGTTATTTTGATTTTTACAAATGATCTTTTAAAGACCGGGATCTGAAAAAGGGACCTTTCTTTTTTTGCTGAGTTTAGTAGTTATTTGTTCCCCAGGATCCCTCAATCTCTCAGTGTGAACACTTACATAAGTGTCCACGGAGAAATGTTTTTTTTTACAACTGTCGCTTTACTTCAACTGTGTCTTTCAACCCCCTCCACCTCAACTAGCTAATAAGAGGAGGGGGACGTTGCCGTTCAGGGGGTAGGCACAGCTGTTATACCGTCTCGGGTGTTGTGATGTAAGTTCTTGCCTTTTAGAAACTCAACTGGACATCGGGGGTTGTGGCTGTCCAATCGATTGAGAGAATTCAGAGACAAACCAGCCAATGGGTGCAAAGGTCTGGGTATATAAGCTAAGGTTTAACACCTGTCAAAGTTGGGCAACCCCTATATTGGCTTTGGTGGATCCCAGGAACATTACCTCCTTCTTTTCTTCTGTGCAGGTAAACCTACTAGGCAGCGAGCTTCTGGAAAATGGCTTTAAGTAGAAATCAGGAGAACTCCTGAAAAACAGCACAAAAAGAAAAGAGGAATTTTAAACAAACACTAGGCAATTCAAACCTCTCCGTCGCTGCACCATTTGGAATCCTGAAATCGGTCATTCTTGTTTTTTGCATTGGACCACTCTTCATTTTCTTGCAGCGTTTCCTAAAATGGAAGATATATTACTACTTATGCGTTTTTACTCATCATCCTCTTGAGTGCAAACTGTAACTTTGTTAAGTTTTGGTCGTAAAAGAGAGCACTGGTTTGAAAACAGCAATGATCACTAATGGCTGTTGTAGAGGAAGGATAGTCCCAGAACAGTGGCTGGTTGATTTGTTACCAGTGGTGATCTATAGATGACACCGAGTCATTTTAGATATTTTGCAGAAAAAAATCATGCAATGTGAAGTATTGAATTTCTATAATGTCTGCAATTGTTCCTCAGCATGTTTGTAGTTTTGATGTTTTTATTCTGCGATACTATTCATTCTGATATGTAGGTCAGTTGTGCTAATGACCGGAGAATGAATCAAGTCAGTCTCTGGAACTCTCTGGTACCGCCTACTGGGGGGTAGCCAGACTAGGCTCCAGTGATGGTGTTTCCCTTGAAGGAATGGGAAGGTGGCTTGCATGCCAGGGTCAGAGTATAGCCACAGCAAGAGGGTGTAGGGTGGATGGCCTGGTCTAAAAATACCTTCTGCTGCATACAGCACGTAGATCACACCCCTGTCACTCTGTGGAATTATGAGACGGTGGCTGGAGGGGGTCAGGAGACTGATAGATAAGACACTAGGAGACTCAGTACTACAAAACCCAAAAGATGGTCAATTTAGTGGTATGTGTTGCTTTGTTAGGCCACATGCTCTCTTTTACAAATTGTGGCACAATTCTGTTGCTAGGGACCAAGATATTTTTCTTTCACCATTCTTGAATATTTAGTTGGGAGGGCTTTCATTACTGTGTTCCAGATCATCCTACATATATTCACACTTCTTCCCCCCTTCTTTTAGCAGGACAAAAGAGAGCTGCAATCATGACGAAGAACTGCCATAATGACTATAAGATGAAATTCTCTGATGTAGAGGAGTTCCCAGACCTCTCCCTGCACAACAACCACATGGCCAAGGTGCTGACCAAGGACATGTACAAAAAGCTGAGGAGCAAGTCTACCCCCTCCGGTTTCACCCTGGACGACTGCACCCAGACCGGTGTGGACAACCCTGGTAAGACTCGGAAGCACACACACAGGAAGACCCGTCAGGGCCCTGTGAGGTCACAGGATAGGCATGTCCTGATCAGCTCTGATTGGTGGCTGATAAGGGCACCTCAAAGCAAAATATTCTTAGTGATATTAACGTATACACTATTGGCATGAAAAATGAGACTGTTGCTCGTGCACTTTGTTGTTAGCCTGTTACATGTCGTTTTCCTGTGGCAATAGTTCTCACTTATTCTCTTTCTGTCTGCAGGACACCCCTTCATCATGACCGTCGGCTGTGTTGCTGGTGATGAAGAGTGCTACGATGTCTTTAAGGATATGTTCGACCCCATCATCTCCGACCGTCACGGAGGCTACAAGCCCACCGACAAGCACAAGACCGACCTCAACTTCGAGAACCTGAAGGTGAGTGAAGAAAGTGGTCATGACAATCACATTTCTACATTGGCGTTTCTCCTTTTGCAAGCTTGATCTTCTTTAGCTAATATATAAGGCTGCAGTGGACTGTGGTGACTAGACAGCATTTGAATGAGTTATCTGTCTAGAGTGAAATAACATTAATTTCCCCGTTTGCAGGGAGGTGATGATCTTGACCCCGCCTACGTCCTGTCCAGCCGTGTGCGTACCGGACGCAGCATCAAGGGATACACCCTGCCCCCCCACAACAGCCGTGGCGAGCGCAGAATGGTTGAGAAACTGTCCATTGAGGGTAAGTGTCTAAGCACTCAGTAAAATCAGCACTATAAATCAGGGTCAGCTGTGCTGCCTTGGAGCACGACCATGTCAATCTCATGTGTATGTCTTTCTCCCCTCAGCCCTGGCCACACTGGATGGTGAGTTCAAGGGAAAGTACTACCCCCTGAACGCCATGACCGATGCCGAGCAGGATCAACTGATCGCCGACCACTTCTTGTTTGACAAGCCCGTCTCCCCCTTGCTGCTGTCCGCTGGTATGGCCCGTGACTGGCCAGACGCAAGAGGAATCTGGTAAGTTCCCAGGACATAGGCCCATACCAATACCCGAACCAAAACAATAACATTTGTGAAACCAGATAATGTATGTACAGTATGTCCCATGGTGTATCATAGTGGTGTGTCATGTAATACGCACTTCCTCCTTTCTGAAGGCACAACGATGCCAAGAGCTTCTTGGTCTGGGTGAACGAGGAGGATCACCTGCGTGTCATCTCCATGGAGAAGGGAGGCAACATGAAGGAGGTCTTCAGACGCTTCTGCGTTGGTCTGCAGAAGGTAGGCTAGCCACATAGCCTACAGGACTGACACACTGTCAATACCTAGAGTGTTATTTATTGCTCGTTCACAACGATGGCAGCTGGCTTTTCTTATAGTCAGTAGTCGAACACACATCACTTTCGGTTGGCTATTCTCACCTGAAAACGCACTCACCGGAACATTCTCGTCTCCTGTCTTTCTCCACCTTGTGCAGATTGAGGCGGTCTTCAAGAAGCACAACCATGGCTTCATGTGGAACGAGCATCTCGGCTACGTGCTGACCTGCCCCTCCAACCTGGGAACTGGCCTGCGCGGTGGCGTGCACGTCAAGCTGCCCAAGCTGAGCACACACGCCAAGTTTGAGGAGATCCTGACCAGGCTGCGTCTGCAGAAGCGTGGCACAGGTACGAGCTACTCTCAAACTCACTTTACAGTCTTCATGCAATAGTCCATAGAATGTAATTACATTGCCATTACATATGGATCTCTGAGGTGACGAGCCAAGCCATATTTAACCTGACATGTACATCATTGAGTACCAGTGTAGAGGATTATGAAGATTCACCTTTGACCTCTTTGCCTGCAGGTGGTGTGGACACGGCCTCCGTGGGTGGAATCTTCGACATCTCCAACGCTGATCGTCTGGGCTCCTCAGAGGTGCAGCAGGTGCAGATGGTGGTGGATGGCGTCAAGCTCATGGTGGAGATGGAGAAGAAGCTGGAGAAGGGAGAGGCCATCGATGGCATGATCCCCGCCCAGAAGTAAAGCGGTACTTGTGCTTCAGTGTTTTTTGTATAATAAAAATGACTAGCCTTGTCGTTACGCGGGCAGGAGACTGCCTCCCTGGACTTTCCCTAAAAACACTCCACTCTGATCCAACTTTTATTTCCATCCTTTATTCTTTCTCTTCATCATTTATTTTTCTCCTTCCTACGGTCACTTTCCATCTCTCCCGCTCTTTCCATCGCATAGTCTAGTGCCATGGGCCATTACTTTGTGTATGCACCTAATCTTGAAATCATTGTTTTGGTTGTAAAATGTATTGAGCAAATAAAACAAGGCCCAGTTAATCAACCCCACTGTCTGATGTATGGTCTCGAAACACATGGTGCATCCACATACACACTCGCACACACTCAGTGGGTGCACACCCACACCACGTGCACACGCTACAGCAGCCTCGTAAATGCCCTAAAACCATGGTACAATAAACAAACATATAACATGACCAATCTGTCATCTATTGACACCACATCAACCCCACTGAGAACAAAAATAAACTTGATCAAAATGTCAGAATTTGAAAGGAGAAATTTATTTTTGCTTCATACAATTTTCCTCAGGAGACATGCAGGACTGCAGGTCAGTCATTTCCATAGTTGCACCCCGTTTTATCGATAACAGCGACGGCTTCAAACGCACAACTACTTCCTACTCTTGAAGCATGGTCCTAAGCTTTTAGCAATACAGATGGGAATTGTTGGGCAAGAGGTCCTATTTTGGGCAAAGTTGCAAAAGAATTGCCCTAACTCACAGCTTTCACATTTTAAGACATTTGTGGCCACCTGTTGCAACTAAAAACTCCCATGATTCCTTGCAACGGGCAAACTGAAGTCATAGTAGTGTCCTGGATTACTATGTAATACTGCCATACACGTGTGCAATATACATTTTGCCAAAAGGAATAAGGTGGAAAATGGTGGAGTTTGAAAACGACTGAAGATTGTGTTGGGAAGGCAGTCCAGTGTGGGCAGGCTGGCGAAGATGGTCAGGGGTGTCACAGGTTACGGAATATAACTGGGATATTACATACTGTAGAGATGTCATCATACTGGAACAGTGACAAACACATTCTGTAATGAGAACATCCACTGCTGATGAATCTTTGAGCCATTTAAAGACCAGACAGACTTTCAGCAAACAAGAAAGGTTGAGGAACATTCAGCGACACCAACAGTCTGAGCTGAGAAAATAGAAACATGGTTCTGAGGGCCCACTGCAGCTCACTGCACCAACTGGGAATGAAGTTCTGGCATGTCTGCTGCTGTGACCCACTGCCAGGCGACAAGGACCATTACTGTTTATTGGTGCAAACCAAAGCCAGTGACAAACAGTCACTCACTCAGGCCTTGACTATCTACCTGACTTGGATCTATTGTGAGGTTGGGAGCGTGCTTCATTTATAGAAGAGTGTCAGGGTTGCTTTCAACAACGTCACCCAGGGTCACATTCTAAACTACCAACCTCACTCTCATACGTCACTCAGAAATACAGAAGGCTGATTGGTTACCAGAAGGGAAGCGGCTACATAACGCCTGTTTTGCTGACCAATTGAAATACTGAATGCAATTCAACAAGCATCGCTGTAGTTGTTATAGTCTGTGTGATCAATGATACTATTTTCTTTTTGAGCAGAAAATTAGGAGTTGATCCAATTCTCTTTTTTTATGCGATCTTGGGTCATCTTATACAAAAAAGTGATCCATTGAGATTCCTTGAAATGTGACAAATGATGTTCCCCAACATTACACTAAACACCGCTTATATCAAATCATGTTTGGAATCTTGGCCTGGTGGATGTGCTGTACCATTTAAGAGGAAATACAATTGAAGAGGTGATATTGCTAAACCAAAAGTGCTCCCAGAAGAACGTGTAGAATGCCTGTGTACATTACCTGCTGAAACGCAGAAAATCAAAGGGTTAGTGGCTCAGAAGAGCAGTCATCGCCTACTCCGTTTTGGACATTGAAGTCAGACAGCTTTGCTCATTGGTAACCAACATATCGGTATATACAAAACACAAAATGAAACTTGACGAGAGTAGCAGAGGGGGCCTTACAGAATTGAGCAGACGCGATGGATGGGCAGAAGAATCTGGCATTTTGTTTTACAGCATTGTTTTTTTGTTGTCCGTCTCTGCATTTCTGCATGTCTCCCTATATAGCAGGGGTGTCAAACATACGGCCCACGGGCAGGATTCGGTGCGCAAGGGGGTCAAATCTGGCCTGCGGGTTTGAGTAAAACAAAACAGAACAATGGTATACTTTAAAATAACTACAACCAAATTGAAACTGTGTAGAAATTATAATATAATGGACCTACACTCATACAGTTTATTGACTGTGTCCAGCTTGTTCATAATCTCCCAAATAAAGCTAGATAGTCTAAAGCTAGAGCATAATCATTAAAAAAAACTATGGGTAGAGGACTATTTTGGGAAAATTGACTGCGAAGAAATATAACACATTTTCAGTGCGGCCCTCCGGACCTTGTTGAAGACCGAATGCGGCCTCCAGGGCAAAATGAGTTTGACACCCCTGCTCTATAGCCTGGAGGTCTGTCTAGGAAAGGGCTGGTCCCTTGTTTCTTAAATATGCATTCAGTCTGCGTCAATCACTCATTGAAGCGAAAACAAGAAAAACTAAATTAAAAAACCTTTTAAATAGCAGCTGTTAAAAAGGAACGACAACAAATATAATCATAACGACATTGACGAAAAATATCTTCATCTGCAAATATGGAATTAAAAAATAACTGCTTGACTCCGTAGATTCACATAATATTGAGGTGCCTTAGCAGGGTTTGTAGGTCATAGGTCTGTGAGTGGCGGGCCCGGACCATCCGTGCCTGTGTGTCTGCGTGTCAGTGTGGCACCAGAAGTGGGTCTTTGGCGGGGGTGAGGCGAGGTTGGCAGTGGGGGTAGCGGGTTCTGCCCGTCTCCTTCTCCCGCCCCCTCGGTCAGTCTGTCCAGTGTAGAAGCCCTCTGCCCCACCCCCTGTCGCCCTCAGAGCTCCAGCTCCTTGGACACTTTTGTGGCGATGTCCCGGAAGGCGAGCGGCGCCCCCCACAGCCGTTTGAAGCGCACGCCGCTGGTCTCGGCGGGGCCTGCGGGCAGCTGGCACACATCAGCCTCGAAGGCCACGCGTGAGCCAGCCGCCCCGTGGGTGCAGGAGAGCAGGAAGGGCCCAGCCAGGTGGACCTGGCAGCCGCAGCCCTGGGCCGCCTCGCGCAGCGCCAGCACCACCTCCGCCGGGTCCCGCGGGCTCCGCACCCTCACATCCCAGCCGCATCGGGGGGTCCGGGGCTCTGCCGCTTTTTGATGCCCAGGTAGATGGCGACTGCAGGGGCAAAGTGGGTGGGGAGTGGGGGAGTGAGTGGGGGTGAGAGATTGAATGACAGAAGAGGGTGCAGGTGGAGTATGGGTGAGCCGATGCATTAATGTGGGTGAGTGGAAGGGAAGAAGGGGACAGGGGAGAAATAGATTAGTATCATATAGGGTTTGGTTTAACAGCCACTACTCTTAATTTATCAACAGCAATAGAAATTCATTAAAATAGATAACAAGGCCAATAGAAATGAATGTAGCATCCACAACACACACAAGCTGCATCGCCATCTTAAAATGCTGCCATAATTTAGACAATTCTAGAAAAATAAATCTGTGGTGCACAATTCAGAGGATACCAAAGCGCAATAAAATGGAATATTAGGCAGCAACACAAGTTAGGCAAGTCAACAACACAATTTTACCTTTTTGAGGACACGTGTTCTTCAAGACAACAGCATTCTAAGTGATGCTGCACCATCATACCTCATTCATTAGACCAGGCTACAGTCCTGCCCCACTCAATGATGTATGCTTGGTGCATTCAGAAAGTTTTCAGATCCCTTGACTTTTTCCACATTTTGCTACGTTACAGCCTTATTCTAAAATGGATTAAACAGTCCCCCATCAATCTACACGCAATACCCCATGACAAAGCAAAAACATATATATTTTTAAATGTTTGCAAATGCATTAAAATGAAAAACGGAAATATCACATTTACATAAGTACTCAGACCCTTTGGCAGTGATTACATTATGATGCTACAACCTTGGCACACCTGTATTTGGGGAGTTTCTCCAATTCTTTTTCGCAGATCATCTCAAGATCTATCAGGTTAGGTGGGGAGCGTCGCTGCACAGCTATTTTCAGGTCTCTCTAGAGATGATTGATCGGGTTCAAGTCCGGGCTCCGGCTGGGCCACTCAAGGACATTCAGAGACTTGTCCCGAAGACACTCCTGCGTTGTCTTGGCTGTGTGCTTAGGGTCGTTGTCCTGTTGGAAGGTGAACCTTCGCCCCAGTCTGAGGTCCTGAGCACTTTGGAGAAGGTTTTCATCAAGGATCTCTCTGTACTTTGCTCGGTTCATCTTTCCCTTGATCCTGACTAATCTCCCAGTCCCTGCCGCTGAAAAACATCCCCACAGCATGATGCTGCAACCACCATACTTCACCATAAGGATGGTGCCAGGTTTCCTCTAGATGTGACCTTGGCATTCAGGTCAAAGAGTTCAATCTTGGTTTCATCAGACCAGAGAATCTTGCTTCTCATGGTCTGAGAGTCATTTAGGTGCCTTTTGGCAAACCAAGTAGGCTGTCATGTACCTTTTACTGAGGAGTGGCTTCCATCTGGCCACTCTACCATAAAGGCCTGATTGGTGGAGTGCTGCAGAGGTGGTTGTCCTTCTGGAAGGATCTCCCATCTCCAGAGAAACTCTGAAGCTCTGTCAGAGTGACCATCGGGTTCTTGGTCACCTCCCTGACCAAGGCCCTTCTCCCCCGATTGCTCAGTTTGGCCGGGTGGCCAGCTCTAGGAAGAGTCTTGGTGGTTCCAAACTTGTTCCATTTAAGAAAGATGGAGGCTGTTCTTCAATGCTGCAGACATTTTTTGGTGTCCTTCCCCAGATCTGTGCCTCGACACAATCCTGTCTCTAACCTCTACGGACAATTCCTTTGACCTCATGGCTTGGTTTCTGCTCTGACATGCGCTGTCAACTGTGGGACCTTATATAGAAAGGTGTGTGCCTTTCCAAATTATGTCCAATCAATTGAATTTACCACAGGTAGACTCCAATCAAGATGTAGAAAAATCTAAAAGATGATCAATGGAAACAGGATGCACTTGACCTCAATTTTGAGTCTCATAGCAAAGTGTCTGAATACTTATATTTTTATTAGGTATTTCTGTTTTTTTGTTTGAATAAATTAGCAAACATTTCTAAAAACCTGTTTTCGCATTGTCATTATGGGGTATTGTGTGTAGATTGATGAGGGAAAAAATAATTTGATCAATTTTAGCATAAGGCTGTAACATAACAAACTGTGGAAAAGGGTAAGAGGGTTTGAATACCTTCCGAATGCACTGTATATTCTTATCATTACATTAGTACTTCTGGAGGTGTCTTTGGATGGCAGGGTTGTGGTCAATTCCATTTCAATTCAGTAAGTTCAGAAATTAAACAAATTCCAATTCTAATTTAAAAAAATCCTCATCGAAAAGCATTGAAGAAAATTGGAATTTCTGTGTACTTCCTGAATCGAAATGAAATTGAGCCCAGCCCTGGTGGTTTGCACAGCTAATTTAAGTTGGGATTTATTTACATTTTAAAGCAGAAATGTTTCCTTGGAATGCTGTCCTGGTGGGACACAGAATCAGCTTGAGGTGGTATCTTACCTTGCTCAGTCACAAGTTAGCAAAAACACATCTGCTGTGTATGTAGGTGTAGGTTTAGGGGTGGACATAGCCAGGATACCAAACACTAGTACTAGTACTACTACTCTTGGAAACATAGGCAAGTTCAACAGCATGACTTACCAACTATATCCACACACCACCAACCCAACACAACTAAGATTGGAAGTTATGAAATGGAAGCTCCGTAAGTATTCGGCATGTCTACATTATGGGTATTTATTAATTTATTCAAGTAATTTGAGTAAGTGAGAATGAGGTTCATGTCAAAGGATGGGGAGTTTAAATTGTTATTATCACACACCGAGGAGCCTACTTCAGAAAATAATTAGAGGCACTCAATCACAGGCATCTAGCACAGGGTACCACATCTACTATCTACGAGTCACACCAAGGGCATTTAGAGCTAATGCTGCATTGACCCATGCTCTGAGCTTTACCTGCTGGATTTAACCAGAGACTGTCTGACCAGAGACTGTGCAGCCGAGGCTACATTGTGAGGGAGAGAATAGAAATGCCTTTAGTAACTACTGGTCCTGGAGCTGTCATACTGCCCAATGGTGGGCAGACATGGAGTGATAAAGAATGTCTTTGATTGATATCCATCACAACTAACTAACGGGTCTGGGGTCAGTTTTGCATTGTGTGATCATAATGAATGTGGTTACAACTGGGTTTGGGGAAACTGATCTTGGGCCAGTAATTAAATAGGTTCTCATCACAGTGGGACATACTGTATTGAATACACTCACCTTGTGACCGGAGATCTGCAGACTCTCTCAGGTTCGTCTGTGACCCTCAAGAGGAAGACAAAGGTGCGTGTTAGGAATGAATCAGCCAATAGAGAAATATCCCTTGTTCCCTCCCCTTCCTATTCCAATGCTTCCCTCAGCAAGGCAACATCAACCACAACACCAACATCAACTCATCAGAGCCAGAGTGACATCAACCTTCCGAAATGCAAGGAAATTAAATAAATAAAAACATACACTTTGAAGCCACACTAGAAAGCTATTTTAGAGAAAAGGACTGGGGGCAGGTTTGAGTGTCTGCCAAGAGACTAGAAAGCTTGCTTGCAATGCATGACAGTGGGTTTGTAGAACATGTGTACCATAAATTCGGACAAAAAGCATATGAAAGCACATGGTGTTCGCCCAATGTCTACTACCACTAAAGTATGGACAGGTTTTGAGATGTCCCATTACACATCCATCTAACACACACAAGGGGGCGCTGCTGTTCAAGCACCACAAACAGTGTCGCCCATGTTCGTAACCTTCCCATTTCAAATGTCATCTCCAAGAACCTGGCAAACCACATGCCTTTCCAGAAACTAGGCGTTTCTTGAAAGGACTAGAGGTTTCCTTCTAGAAAATCTCCATCTAACAGGATAGTGGAGAGATCTGAGCTGTCGAGTGTCTTAAAACAAACCTGCCAGTGGGATAGCGTCTGGGCTACCATGTTGGGTCAAATCTCTCTCTGGGAGAGAGGGAGTGAGTGGAGCCCATGGTGAGTGGAGAGGAGTGGAGAGGGAGGATAAGGAATGACAAGCCTGTGCCTCTGGCTGGGACTGTGAAGAGGATCCCGTTAAGAGGGGGATAAAGGCTCTATTAAGCAACTAATCCTGGTTTAAAGTGTCAGCAATGCTAAGGACGCATGGCAGCAGCTCCTTACAAACAAAACTGTACCAATCTGTGCCTCCTTGGCTTTGTGATACCGTTGTGTTGTGGCAAAGAGGTAGGTAGGCTTAACCAAAAACACTGAAACAGCTTCACAGAACTGGCTCTGAGACTGATGGTGTTTTAACAACGCAAGGAATATATGGAGTTCATTAAATGAGTCACCGTCTTACAATTGCGTTCAAAACTACAACTGGACGGCATACAACTGCACAATGAGTGGTGAGGTCATCACCACTCACCCTAAAGCTTTAGGAGAAGGTAAAGAACAGCCCGTAGAGTCCAAAGTCACATCAGACCCCTTTGATTTTCAAAGATAAGAATAAAGAAATGTTTCATGTCCAATCATGTATTATTGTTTGAAGTGCCACAATCAGTTGGTAGATATCCATACAATAATAAATCCATTAACCAATTGCCTTTATTTGAACTGAAAATACAAGAAGAATGTATAAGCCTGCACTCATTTTAAAAGCCTTTGGAAAGCAGGGTCCTTGCTGGCTGTTGTTCTGTTGTTGTCAAGGGTATGCTGTGTCACCTGTGGCCTCTAGAGTGCGCTCTTGTACTGAACCCAGACAACAGACAGGGCGCACACAGACTGAGGCAGTGAATGAGAGGGGAGTGTGCGAGGGGTTGGAGGTACTGGCAGACAGGCAGGCAGACAGACTGACAGGCAGGCAGAGAGAAGGAGCCAGAAACATGGGAAGAATAACTTACTAACTGTTTTTGATCCCTGCGGAAGAGTGCAGCCCGAGACGGACTTGTTTGAGTTGGGACGCTTAGAGGGGTCAAGATTGACCCTACGAGGAAGAAGAGAGAGAAATAAAGAGAAACAGAGAGACAGAGAAAGAAAGACAGAGAGAGAGAACGAGATATGGATAAAGGGGGGGAAAGAAGGATAAAATATTGCAGCTGATTGGCAAGGAAAAGTAAAGTTAACAAGGAAAAGTAAAGTTAACAAGAAAAAGTAAAGTTAACAAGGAAAAGTAAAGTAGTTAAGAAACAGAAAAAAACAGCCAAGACCAAGAGAGAGAGTGTAGTAGGAAGTAGGGAGATGTGAACTGGGTAAGTGGGGGGTTTGAAGCCTGAGGTTAATAGAGGAGGAAGTAAGCCTGAGTAAAGTCAATGCAGGTTAAGGAGAGTGAGAGAGGGGGACGTCAGAAGCATTTCGGACCCTCCAGCAGTGTAAGTCTGAGTACCGATGGCCAGACACACACACCTTACTGACTCCACTGTGTCTCTAGGGATAAGACGAATGCTCTCCATATTGAGGAAGTCACTGTCACCTGTCTTGGGCTTTGTGTTGTCCTCCTCTACAGTTGCCTAACTATATTGTCCTTAACACACTATCTAACACTGTAGCCTACACGCTAGAGTTCTTCACGGCTCCAAATACCCGAGACCCGATCCAGGACCCGAGTGGTTCCGGATCAAGAACTCTAAATTATGTCACGGGTCTGAGTCAGATCAGATTGTCACGGGTATGAGTCATTTCAACTGACTTTTCCAGAAGGACCCATACAGATCCAAACGCGACTGCTACAGTAATTGTATAATTGATGCTGCTACTCTTTGCTTTTCACGAGAGGGGCACGTGTAAGCTTGTTGTTGGTCAATCATAAGTCATCAAAGCGACAATAGGCTATAGTCATAGAGCCTCTGTTCGGGACGAAGGTTAGGAAATATCTAATCAATGGAAGATGGAATTAAAATTATGGATTTAAAAATTAAAGGAGAAGGATATGCTACAACGACCAAGAGCCAACAGGTAGGCAGCTAATTTATATTCTGAATGGAGTTGTTGCTGTTTGTAACTGTGGGACGAGAAAGAGCATGCAACACCAATTAGCCTAGCTAGTTGCTAGCTTAACTAGCTCCTCCTGGTTTGATGCAGTCAAGACAGGTACTACGTAAACATTTTGGATGATAAATAACCTAGCTATGGCAGCTATTAATCTACTATAGCGCGAGTCGGCTTGGTTGGTTGCCAGTTTTTCTCCTCTCCCTCCCTCCCTCCTCCCTGTTCTTGTGTCACTCACACACACTCACAGTAGCCTACACACAGCACGACCCCTGCTAGAGCGTCACCTCTCTCTACCTCCTCTCCTTCACGCTTTATCAGTTCCGGTTCATAAAGTAGCTTAAAAATAGACTTTTCTGCTGCTTCTTTCACTCGGCTCGGACCGGGTCTGGATCCGACCAGGTCTATACGGAAAGGGTCTAGTTGTCCTCGGGTCCGTTCGGAACGGGTCTCTTTATTTAAAAAATGTATTTATGCATTTTTCCATTTCGGAACGCGTCTTAACTTGTTGGACCCATAAAGGCCTCTACCTCACGCTAGTCTCATTTAGGGTGCTATTTCATGTTGATTTGCCTGAATCAACATTCCCTTTTGGTTCAGGCCTGTCTCCATCAGTGCACACAGATGAGCAGTTTACTGGACTAAACAAAGAGCGCTAAACAAAGAGCTCCCCAGATTTTCACACTTAAAATAACACGGGGCGTAACAGGAGCAAACGCTCACAGTAATCCTTGTCCTTGCTAGACCGTACATGATCTTTATTTGATCGAATTGCTTAAACGGCAGTCGCTATCCCTGAGGAGTGTTGAATTTCACAATGTCGCGCGCAGCATCGTATAATTAGAACTAACATCTATTAGAATCCTCCCAATTTCACGCTTCCTGTCCCTTTCAGCTGTTTAGACTAGGATTGCTTACACTTCTGATGTTTCTACTGAAATTCCTTAAATATCCAGTCAACAGGGTTAAAGCTAAGAATTATACCCTCACTATGGACTAGCCTAGAAGTGTTGTCATCCTTATACTGGGGGGCTAAAGCTCAGGGCTTCCTCACACTCCCTTCACTCTCCTCTTACCTGCGTGTGAGCTTGGAGGTGAGCTTGCTGAACAGGTTGGAGGTGGCGCGGGTACGTGCGTGGGGCAGGGGGCTGGCGTCATGGGACAGAGTGGGGGAGGTGGGGGGTGCGTGGGAGGGAGGCCGCCGGTCCCTCAGCTGGCCCCCGTGGAAGGTGCTGCGGATGCTGGAGCCCCGGGTGAGGCGGGAGCCCGAAGAGGAGGAGGTCCCCGAGGCCCCAGCGATGCTGTGGGTGGAGGGTGAGGCCGGGGGCAGCCGGTGGGACATGGAGCTAAGAGAGGAGAGAGCAGAAAGGACAAAACAATCAGATCATCATCCCGTTCATCCCTCACTCAACCATTAACAGTGAGGTGCTCAGTTCATAATGTATTATTATTATTTTTAAACATTTATTTAACCTTAATTTAACCTGGACAAGCCCATTGAGACCCAGAGTCTCGTTATCAATGGAGACCTGGCCAAGAAGGCAGCAACAATCAATACATGACATAAATAAAACATACAACAATACAATACAACACAACAACATGATCCAGACTTAAAAAAGCATTTGCACAGGACATCTCATCGTTCTAATGTATCCGTTGAGACAAACGATCTGAGCCAGAAAGGCTTTAGCTGGAGTTAGTTTGGATCTGGCAGAGGGATGGTGAACCTTTACAGAGTCCCAGGGTAGGAGCTTCCACTTGTGTTGGCTTTCAGCAGACAGAGAGAAAAGGCTGGTGAGGCCAAATCAGAACTGGGCCTTTGGAGGAAACAGACTGTGAGGGGGAGAGGGGGATCAGGGAGGAGGAGGGAAGGACAGACTGGAAAGGGGGATGTGGAAGGGGTGTGACTGGTATGCTGGTAAAAAATGAGAATAGAAAAGTGAGCATAGAAATAGAAAGGGAAAGAGAGAAAAAGAGAAGGTGAGAGATAGAGAGAGAGGGTGAGAATTACAGAGAGAGAGGGTGAGCGTTACAGAGAGAGGGTGAGAATTACAGAGAGAGGGGGTGAGAGTTACAGAGAGAGGGTGAGAGTTACAGAGAGAGAGGGTGAGAGATACAGAGAGAGAGGGTAAGAGATACAGAGGGTGAGAGATACAGTGAGAGAGGTGAGAGATAGAGAGAGGGTGAGTGATACAGAGAGAGGGTGAGAGATACAGTGTGAGAGGGTAAGAGATACAGTGAGAGAGGGTAAGAGATACAGTGAGAGGGTGAGAGATACAGTGAGAGGAGGTGAGAGATGGGTGAGTTACAGAGAGAGAGGGTGAGAGATATAGAGAGAGAGGGTAAGAGATACAGTGAGAGGGGGTGAGAGATGGGTGAGTTACAGAGAGAGAGGGTGAGAGATACAGAGAGAGAGGGTGAGAGATACAGAGAGGGTGAGAGATAGAGAGAGAGGGTAAGAGATACAGTGAGAGAGGGTAAGAGATAGAGAGTGAGAGATACAGAGAGAGGGGGTGAGAGATGGGTGAGTTACAGAGAGAGAGGATGAGAGATACAGAGAGAGAGGGTGAGAGATAAAGAGAGAGAGGGTGAGAGATACAGAGAGGGTGAGAGATAGAGAGAGAGGGTGAGAGATACAGTGAGAGAGGGTAAGAGATAGAGAGAGAGGGTGAGAGATACAGAGAGAGGGGGTGAGAGATGGGTGAGTTACAGAGAGAGAGGGTGAGAGACACAGAGAGAGAGGGTGAGAGATACAGAGAGAGAGGGTGAGAGATACAGAGAGAGAGGGTGAGCGATAGAGAGAGAGAGGGTGAGAGATAGAGAGAGAGGGTGAGATATAGAGATAATGGGTGAGAGATAGAGATAGTGGGTGATAGAGATAGTGGGTGAGAGATCAAGAGAGAGGGTGAGAGATAGAGAGAGAGGGTGAGAGTTACAGAGAGAGGGTGAGAGATACAGAGAGAGAGGGTGAGAGATACAGAGGGAGAGGGTGAGAGATACAGAGAGAGAGGGTGAGAGATACAGAGAGAGAGGGTGAGAGATACAGAGAGAGAGGGTGAGAGATACAGAGAGAGGGTGAGTGAGAGAGAGGGTGAGTGTGAGAGATAGAGAGGGTGAGAGATAGAGAGAGAGGGTGAGTGAGAGAGAGAGAGAGAGGGTGGGTGAGAGATACAGAGAGGGTGAGAGATAATACAGAGAGAGAGGGTGAGAGATACAGAGAGAGAGGGTGAGAGATACAGAGAGAGAGGGTGAGAGATAGTGAGAGAGGGTGAGAGAAGGTGAAAGAGAGAGAGGGTGAGAGATACAGAGAGAGAGGGTGGGAGATAGTGAGAGAGGGTGAGAGAAGGTGAAAGAGAGAGAGGGTGAGAGATAGAGAGAGAGGGTGAGAGATACAGAGAGAGAGGGTGAGAGATGCAGAGAGAGAGGGTGAGAGATACAGAGAGAGAGGGTGAGAGATACAGAGAGAGAGGGTGAGTGAGAGAGAGGGTGAGTGTGAGAGATAGAGATAGAGAGGGTGAGAGATACAGAGAGAGGGTGAGTGAGAGAGAGAGAGGGTGAGTGAGAGAGAGAGAGAGAGAGAGAGAGAGAGAGAGAGAGAGAGAGAGAGAGAGGGGTGGGTGAGAGATACAGAGAGGGTGAGAGATACAGAGAGAGGGTGAGAGATAGTGAGAGAGGGTGAGAGATACAGAGAGAGAGGGTGAGAGATACAGAGTGAGAGATAGAGAGAGGGTGAGAGATAGAGAGAGAGAGGGTGAGTGAGAGAGAGAGATAGAGAGAGGGTGAGAGAGAGAGAGAGGGTGAGTGAGAGAGGGTGAGTGATAGAGAGAGAGAGAGAGAGAGAGGGTGAGTGAGAGAGAGGGTGAGAGATACAGAGAGAGAGGGTGAGCGATAGAGAGAGAGAGGGTGAGAGATAGAGAGAGAGAGGGTGAGAGATAGAGATAGTGGGTGAGATATAGAGATAGTGGGTGAGAGAGATAGTGGGTGAGAGATCAAGAGAGAGGGTGAGAGATAGAGAGAGAGGGTGAGAGTTACAGAGAGAGGGGGTGAGAGTTACAGAGAGAGGGGGTGAGAGTTACAGAGAGAGGGGGAGAGTTACAGAGAGAGGGAGAGAGTTACAGAGAGAGGGGGAGAGTTACAGAGCGAGAGGGTGAGAGATACAGAGAGAGAAGGTGAGAGATAGAGAGAGGGTGAGTGAGAGAGAGGGTGAGTGAGAGAGAGGGTGAGTGTGAGAGATAGAGAGGGTGAGAGATAGAGAGAGAGGGTGAGTGAGAGAGAGAGAGAGGGTGGGTGAGAGATACAGAGAGGGTGAGAGATAATACAGAGAGAGAGGGTGAGAGATACAGAGAGAGAGGGTGAGAGATACAGAGAGAGGGTGAGAGAAGGTGAAAGAGAGAGAGGGTGAGAGATAGAGAGGGTGAGAGATACAGAGAGAGAGGGTGAGAGATGCAGAGAGAGAGGGTGAGAGATACAGAGAGAGAGGGTGAGAGATGCAGAGAGGGTGAGAGATAGAGAGAGAGAGGGTAAGTGAGAGAGAGTGAGAGATAGAGAAAGGGTGAGAGATAGAGAGAGAGAGAGGGTGAGTGAGAGAGGGTGAGTGAGTGAGAGAGAGAGGAGGTGAGTGAGAGATACAGAGAGGGTGAGAGATAATACAGAGCGAGGGTGAGAGATACAGAGAGAGAGGGTGAGAGAAACAGAGAGAGAGGGTGAGAGAAACAGAGAGAGAGGGTGAGAGATACAGAGAGAGAGGGTGAGAGATACAGAGAGAGAGGGTGAGAGATAGAGAGAGAGGGGGTGAGAGAAACAGAGAGAGTGAGAGATAATACAGAGAGAGGGTGAGAGATACAGAGAGAGAGGGTGAGAGATAGAGAGAGAGAGGGTGAGAGAAACAGAGAGGGTGAGAGATAATACAGAGAGGGTGAGAGATACAGAGAGAGAGGGTGAGAGATACAGAGAGAGGGTGAGAGAAGGTGAAAGAGAGAGAGGGTGAGAGATAGAGAGGGTGAGAGATACAGAGAGAGAGGGTGAGAGATGCAGAGAGAGAGGGTGAGAAATAGAGAGAGAGGGTGAGAGATACAGAGAGAGAGGGTGAGAGATACAGAGAGAGAGGGGTGCGAGATAGAGAATGGTTGAGAGATAGAGAGGGAGGGTGAGAGATGGAGAGGGAGAGATACAGAGAGAGAAGGTGAGCGATAGAGAGAGAGGGTGAGAGAGGGAGAGAGAGGGTGAGAGAGAGAGAGAGAGATACAGAGAGAAAGGGTGAGAGATAGAGAGAGTGTGAGAGATACAGAGAGAGAGGGTGAGAGATACAGAGAGGGGTGCGAGATAGAGAGTGGTTGAGAGATAGAGAGGGAGAGGGTGAGAGAGGGAGAGAGAGGGTGAGAGAGAGATATAGAGAGAGGGTGAGAGAAGGTGAGAGAGAGAGAGTGAGAGAGAGAGAGAGAGAGGGTTGGAGATAGAGAGAGTGGGTGAGAGATAGAGAGAGAGGGTGAGAGATAGAGAGAGAGGGCTTGAGGGAGAGCGACAGACTGAAAATGAAGATTTCAGCCATCTGCTTGGAGGCTTGTGGACGTACAGCCCCCCTCCTTCCCCACGCCCCTTAACCCTGCATCCTTTCATCCACCTGGCAGAGCTCCCCTCCCCTCGTCCCCTTGGCCCGCTCCCTACAGTTCTCCCTGAATGGCTGGGTTAGCTAGGCTGGCTTAGCCCCTGTTGGCCTGGGGCCGCTTCACTTAACGCTCTAAATAACCAGAGCTCTGATAGACAGACACACACTCACACAGGGAGAGGGGCCGAGTAGGGCAGACACATTAGAGTCCTTTGGTTGATTTGCAGCTGTTTCAGAGCACAATCATTTACCCTCAACCTGAGCCCCAAAGCAAAAGAGACCAGGGGCAGGAATTGAAAATGTGTAGAATGTAATGCATGATTATGTAATATATAGCATGTAATTGTATGACAGCATGCATGTCAGTATGAGCATGATTATTGTGTCTGTTTCTGAGTGTGTTGGTTTGTGTATTTTGTCATTGTGTGTATGCGGTGGTGTATTTTTTTGTGCGGCTGCACTGTGTGTCCCGTCAGCCCGTCTAGTGTGGCATTGCATTGACAGGGCCTAGAAGGCGGTTGCATTGCATTGACAGGGCCTAGAAGGCGGTTGCATTGCATTGACAGGGCCTAGAAGGCGGTTGCATTGCATTGACAGGGCTTAGAAGGCGGTTGGTTGCATTGCATTGACAGGGCCTAGAAGGCGGTTGCTGGTCAAGTTGGAACACAGCCTGCCACCGCTTTCCCCCTCCACCCCCACCCCTCCTCCAGTGCTAGGACCGTAGGTCACATGATAACCACCACCTTCTGGCACATACCAGTAAGCTCTTTATCCCCTAGTCAAGAGGCGTAATGAATGTTATACACACAGAAACACCACTACAGTACAGTCAAAACACAGGTTATTAATGCACACAATGTTGAGAAAGTGAATGTACAGTATCCCTGCTATTATTCTCGAGGACTCAACAAATGTAGAAGCACATGTACAACGCCCAAACATGATGAAACCCAAACACTCTGCTCACCTGTTCTCCTTGCCGTTCTGCAGCAGGGAGGGCCTGTCTGTGCTGTTCCGGTCCGTGGTGCACACGTATGTGTTCCGGCGGATCATGGCACTTGCTGGGACGTTGTTCTGAAAGGCAGGGAGAATGACAGTTAGATAACACATTGACTGTGATTGACTGTGACTACTATATAGTGCACTACTTATGAGCCCTGGTCAAAAGGAGTGTACTTTAGGGAACCACAGTACCAGTGATGAACTCTTGTCGTCACTCTCAGTCCACCCTGTCAGAGCGCCTCTGAGCCCTTCAAAGGGTTCAACTCGGGTTCATCTACATATTCTCCATTCACACTGTTGTTGTTGTTCATCCTTATTCTGTTTCTGGACTCCCTACATGCCAGCGTTTCATCTCTATTATCTCTGTCCACATCTTAGTTTAGCATGAATCTGTAGATTCTCTCTCCAAAGTGTTGTTCTTGGTTCATTCCTCCGCACACTGATCTTAGTTTCATTAATCTCTTGTAACCTTGTCTCGTATAAGGTCGTATTGTAGGCCGACAGCATTGCACTGCATCCACCAATGGTTGCGTGCCACATCATCGACGGTGCAGTCTGGCACCAGATAACCATTATATGATGTGGTTTGCTGACATGTAGTGAGCCTGGAACAGGGCCTATGTGTGTGTGTGTGTGTGTGTGTGCTCACCGTGGCGGTGTTAATCTCCTTGCGGCGGTCGGGAATCTCTGACTGGTTGGGGTTGTTGGCGCTGCTGACCATGGGGCTGGAGGGGGGCTGGATGGAACGGCTGCCCACCACACTGCTGCTGACCTTACGGGACGCCATGCGCCCCCCCTCCTCCTTCAGCTCCCTGTCTGCCCCCGCCACGCTGCTGGGGCTACGCTTGGGGTGGGATGGGGGCGCTGCTGGACCGCCTGCACAACAGGCAGACAGGGCAGAGGACACGACATGAGAATCAAAGTTTGGTCCTGTGTGGCTCAGTTGGTAGAGCAAGGCACTTGTAAAACCAAGATTGTGGGTTTGAATTCTGCTGGGGCCACCCATATGTACATTTCTGCATGGACTACAGTCGTTTGGGATAAACAGCATTTTATGATATTATAGACTGCACAAATTATAAAGATCTCACACGCGACCGGTGACCTCACAATAGGGTGCATTTTGGGACGCAGACTAAGAGACAGCCCACTCACAGAAGTCACTGTGCCTCCTGCGGGGGTGGTAGGTGGAAGCGCTGCGCTGGGTGGTCTTGCTGTGGGAGGAGGAGGCGGAGGTGGTGGAGGAGGTGGAGTGTTTACTGGTGCCGTTGGTGACGGTGCTGGGCCGTACCCGCGCCAGGCTCAGACTGCTGGTTGACCGAGACTCACTGCCCTCCACCTGACATACACACAGAGAGAAACGTGATTGTGGACAGTGTGAACACACAGGCACGACACACACACGTATTGTAGCAGACTGGCACGCCAGGCATTCCCCTGGGATTTGTATTAGCAGCGGTGGCTAAGGTAGCGGAGGGGGATTTTTGTGTAGAACGACTGTGAGAAGGTCACATCTGGTGACTTTTTAAAAGGACTTTCTACTCCATGGTGAAATGAAATGACGTTGACACCATCTGAAATGTAACTGGTGCGCGCCACTGCACTGTAAGATGAGGAGGAGCAAGCGGTGGCTCTCATTCACACCACTGCTTGCTCTGTTTCCTACAAATATACTGATCTTAAAGGGATAGTGCCAGACTTTGGCAATTCATTTCCCAACTCTCAACCTATCCCTTTAAGAGCGTGTCTCGGCAGAAATATATATATAAAAAAAAAATGTTAAAACATTTTAGGGGGAACACTGGGAAGGCAGACGGGCAACACAGAAAGCTTTAATGATGAAGGATTTTCTCTCTCTCCCACACACACATGTTGTCTCGTTGTGCCTCACCTCATTCATGCGTCCCAGTAACAGGTAGGTGGCGGTGACCTCGTTGTACTTCCGAGTGGTCAGAGCGTCCTTGATGTCATCACGGGTGTAACCCATCCCCACCATCACCTCTGAAGGCGAGCGGAGAGATGAGGGACGTTAGACAGAGATACAGGCTCACAGAAAGAAGAGGAGGGCTGTGTCCCAAATAGCACCCTATTCCCTACAATAGTGCACTACTACTACTACTACTCCCAGGGGCCAGTGCACTAAAAATGGAATACGGTGTAATTTGGGACAAATACGATATGTAGGTAGGGAGTAGAGGGGTGATAGAGAGGTATTTCACCGATGCGGCTGCCATCATTATGGTCCTCCAGGGGCTCTATATGAGCCTTCAGTTCTTCTCCGTCGTAGCCAGAGTTAATCCACTTGTCGTTCATGATTTGCTAATCAGGGATAAAGCGATGTGTTAAAGAGTGCACAAACAGGGTGTGTGTGGTTGCGTGTACTGTAAAGCTGAGTGCCGCCTGCCGTTGCCCTCCTCACCTCCAGGGTGCAGCGTTTGGTGGGGTTGAGCACCAGGAACCTGCGCAGGATGCCCTCGCAGTCGGTGGACATGTAGAAGGGCACGCGGTACTTCCCCCGCAGAACACGCTCCCGCAGCTCCTGGGGAACAACACATACAGATACCGTTACACAAAACGTGCACATAACGTTATATAACGTTACAAAAACGTGCACATAACGTTATATAACGTTACACAAAACGTGCACATAACGTTATATAACGTTACACAAAACGTGCACATAATCTTATATAACGTTACACAAAAACACGAGACATAATAATGGCAAAGGGACTAAAAGACAACGTGTCCCTTCTCTTGATTAACTGAACATGAAAATGGAAGGTGAACATGAAGTAATCAGCACGAAACCCTTCAGTACCACAGGCAGCATTAGTATCCAAAATGTCACATTTGGCACCATATTCCCCATATAGTACACAACTTTTGACCACACCATATGTAAAAAAGTAGTGCCCTATGTAGTGCCCCAGACAAAGTAAAGGCCATTTTGGCTGCGCTGCGGGGGGGTCTTGCCTTGAGGTTCTGCCCGTCGAAGGGCAGTGATCCGCTGACCAGCGTGTAGAGGATGACCCCCAGGCTCCAGATGTCCACCTCAGGCCCGTCGTACTTCTTCCCCTGGAACAGTTCCGGAGCGGCATAGGGAGGGGAGCCACAGAACGTGTCCAGCTTGTTGCCCATGGTGAACTCGTTACTGAAGCCAAAGTCTGCGATTTTGATGTTGGAGTCGGCATCCAGCAAGAGGTTCTCAGCCTGCAGAGACAGGTGAAGATAGCACAGATTTTAAGGACTGAGAGTCTGTTCAGTGTAGGCTGAGTCTGTATGCTCATTTCAGGAAAGAGATTATCAGTGTTTGACATGTTTTGTAATGTATTGATAATGATATACTTAATATCAATGAGTGGTTGTCATTTTGGACAATGAAAAGGGGTTCAGGTCTGAACCGGTCACGTACTTTAAGGTCCCTGTGAACAATGTTCTTCAGGTGACAGTAGTGTACAGCAGACACAATCTAGATAGATATAGATATATAGAGAGAGAGAGGGAGAAGAGAGCAGGAGAGACAGAAAGAAGGGGAGTGAGACAAGTCACAGTAAAAAAAGTCAAACACATAGACTGACACATACAAACTTAGAATAATGCTTGCAATGTCATTCAGGCCAACTCAGCACCATTCACTGGGTTTTGTTGCGATTATACATTTTTTGGTCACATCTCACCTGACGGAATTTGGCCCGCGCCTCTTTCTCTTTCATTCTCCCATGGGACACGAGGTAGTCAAACACTTCGCCTGAGGGACAGAGAAACCAACCACATCAACAGACAGAGCATCAGGCTTACAACACCGTCTGATTGAATACAGTGTGTAATTGAGGAGCTTATACTGTATATTAGTGATGCACGGGTTGATTCATAACCCGCAGTCCCCACGGTTATATCCGAGGGGCGGGTGAGTAAATGGTCATGAAATATTGAGTGGATGAAGGGCTTTAAAAATCTATAAATGTATCGTTCTTGTGCAAATCATATCTAGAAGCTACATTAAGGTTTTTATTTCCTTATTTTTATCTGGCGAAAGCGTGCAGACTAAGCATTAGCGCCTAACTGTACGCTCACCGGATACACGGCTCACCGGATACGTCGCCAAATGCTTTTGGGAACATGGGCACAAAAAAGTTCACTTCGGTCCACTGAGGCAAAAAGGACAATGTCAGGGTTTAATTCAATAAGAGAAAAGCTGCGAAATGGAAAGTTGAAAATAAATTGAAGGGAGGGTCAGAGCAGTAGTCTAATGTTGAGGGAAGATGTGGTGAAGTGGTAAGATGATAGCAGTGTTATGTTATGTGTGATGATTGTGAGGCGCTATACAAATTCGACAGTCACAAGAAGGGGACTTCCAAATGGCCCATCAAGGGAACTACTGTTCAGATGGGTTAAACGGAATAGTAGTCTGAAACCTGGACTGTAGGTCTATAACCTCTCACATAGCCCAATATAACACTAAGGCTTGCAAAATTAAGCATTTCTTGCAGTAAAATGATACACCAAATGTAGATTTTGACTCTGTAATATTATTTATTTATTTCAGCATCTTGAGAGAATGAATGCGCGGTTAGGGTCTGTAAAGGTACTATATTTATCAGCATCATAAAAGCTGATAGAAGCCTATTTCAACAACATAAAAATATGCATCCAAGCCGAACTGAAATCTTATCAGAAACATGTCGGGTCGAAATGTTCTTACATTTTCTTAAAACCGGTTAAACTGACATCATTGGGAAATTTTGCATAGAAAATCTTTCCCTTTTCCACAAATGTATTTATTGCATTTTCTCCCCGGCGAGAGAAGCAGCGATGAAGGGGAACATTTTACCAATATCAACTACGTCATTCTGGTGAGCAGGGTTTATTTAGTCTTCCAGGACAACAAGTCATGACAGAAGAGAAGCTGCATTTATCTAATTGTAGAAGTTGTTCAAAGTCGACTAACAAATAGCCGGCCAAAATGTCGGAAATTATAAGCAGAGACATAGGCCTATCGAAAAAGGCCTGCTCCCCCCAAAAATACCTCCACCATCTCTGACTGCACAGCAGATGTTCTATATTAGCGGGTTAGGGTCGGGCCTCAGATTTTCACTTTACCACATGGTAAATGGGTTACCACATGGTTTGCAGATGGGTTATTAGGTATTGCGGGTGGTTGAACAAACAGCTGACCCGCGCACCACTAATATATATATATAGTGTATTCATTAGAGTTCTATAATATAATTATATTGTATTTCTATGATGTACACATTAAGTGAGTGAGTGAAAAGAAATTGTAATGTAATAATATGAAGAGAGAATATAAAACAAATATATATATATATATATATAAAAATATGCTTTATTGTCACATACACCGGATAGGTACAGTGAAATGTGTTGTTTTACAGGGTCAGCCATAGTAGTACGGCGCCCCCTAAGCCAAATGGAGAGCATACGCAGCAGTAGTATCATCAGTGAGATGGATTATTAAATTGAGCCTGATCTGGGATCAGTATCTTCATCATTTAGCCTATAGGGCCTCATTCATCTCAGTGATCCCTGGCCTAATGGTTGACTTTGCATGGGCATGTCTACATGTCTGTGACCCATGCATGTGTCTGGGAATATATGGTGGTGGTGTGAGAGAGAGTTGAAAGAGAGAGAGTGACTGAATGAATGAATGCATGAGTGTGTGTTGTGTTTTTGTATAGTACATGCTTCATGCTAGAGGACACGTCCACTGGGAGAAAAGCAGCGAGGTTGAGATCAGGAGGGGGCACATGCTTGGCTATTAGTTCCTTATTTGGCAAGAAACAGAATGGGAGGAAAAATTGACAAACAAGCAGAGTGGGGATTAGAAGAGGGAGGGGACACAAGCAAAGAGAAGAATAGACAGAAAGTGAAGGAAGGGGAGAGAAAAGGAGAGTTCAGAGGGAGGGAGGGAGGAGGGCGGTCAGAGGACAATCGATGGGTCAGCGGTACTGGGAAAGCGTGAGGGAAGGGTGGAGAGAAAAGAGATGAGAGAGAAATGGAGGAGCGTGTAGGGATTGAGGGGAGGTACTCTGCTCACCCCCACTGGCGTACTCCATTATCAGATAGAGTGTATTCTCCGTCTCGATCACCTCAAACAGCTGCACTGTAACACACAAACATACATAGACACCTCAGTATAGTGGCACAGACAAACAACACACACAGTTGCACAAAGTGATTTACTGTGTGTTCCTTAGAGCAGGGAGATGTGCCGTAAATGCACAACAGTATAGTACGGCAGTTTATGTTTCAGCTGCATGCAGTATTAAATGTGACCGTGTGCTTTATAAATAAATGGAGGAAGTCTACTTGTCCTGGCTGTATATGAGCGACTACACCCTATTGCCTTTATTGTGCACTATGTTTGACCAGGGCCCATAGGGAATATGGTGCTATTTGGGACACAGCCTCTAGCCATTACAGGGGCAGCGCGAGGGGGTCTGGGCGTCCCTCAGTTAGACTGTACCCCCCTGGAAAGGAGGATCATTTTCAGCTCAGTGGGGGACTATTATCCATATCACACGTCCTGACTCCTGCTCAGCAGCTGTATTGACAGTGAAGGGGAACATTGCGTGAGGATGGGTGTTAGGCTGATGATGTTCTGGGGTCGGGTATGCCCTGCGGCACTACAACCTGGAAGCTGGGGAGATTAGTATAGCCGAGGCACTTACCAATATTTGGGTGGTTGAGGCCTTTCATGATGCGTACCTCTCTGAAGAGCTGGAGGAAAGAGAGAGAGAAGAAGCGAGTTAAAATAATGTTATTTAATTATTCAAGTCTTCACAGCCACACTGATATATATAGCGCATGCGAAGATAGGCATGAAAGTGGGGGGAGATCAAAATTCCTGATTCATAATATAAGAACTGAACATCAGACAGGCGGATAGGAGGAGGTTAGCCCGCCTCCACCCGTCACTCATTTATTCATTCATAAATAAGCTCAGCTGCTTGTCGGGAAAATGGACGCACCTCCCCCTCCAACACTAGCTGGCTTCCTGCTAATTAGAGAGTGGACCACTCCAGGGACAGCCTGACTAGACAGAGCGCCTCTCCCCCTGGGCAGAGCCTCTCTCCCCACAGGGCTCCCTCATCCATCATGGAGGTACCGCTGCTTTTAGCCTCTTCTCTTTCTAGAAATAGTGGGGGCCCCACATCACATAGTCGCTGCAACGGTGGTGCGGCACGGGCACTGTCTGCCACTGCTGTGTGTTATTCAACGTCTTGTGAGGTGACACACAATTGTATTTACACACTGTCGCACACCCACAATTTGACACACACACACGGCCCTCCCTCGAACACATTCATAAGCCTCCTTTCCTGGTTGTGACATCTGCTGAAAGTGGGGAAACAGGGAGCGCTGACGGCATACATACAAGCATCTTGGGGATAATTATAGTGTATGTGTGCACCAGCCCACAGAGTGCTCTCTTTGAACTGTATATGGTGAGACTGGGTGACGAGGCATCAGCTTGCTCTGACCAGGTAAAAGGGTATCCGTGAGAGACTGTGTTACAAGGGCTGGGTTTGTGGAAAGGGGAATACTTCAATAAAGACAGAAATAGAGGCAAACACAAAGTTAGATTTCACAATGTATGAGTGAGCAAAAGCAAGAGAAGGAAGGAGAGAAAGGGAGAAAGACAGGAAGGATAGAGAAAGAAACACACACAATGGATGGAATGTGCTGATGGTTGTGTGAGAAGGTGTCCAGCTTCCTTAGAAGTTCAAGCCCATTCTTACAAAACACAGAGCGTCACCCAGGGAGCTGCGTCTCACCCGTCTGTCCCTCTCTCTTTCACTCTCTCTCTGGAGCCCCCCCAACCCCTGTCTCAGCCACCACCACCCCATACCTCTCTCTCAGCCCCTCCCACCCCATGCCTCTCTCTCAGCCACCCCCACCCCATGCCTCTCTCTCAGCCTCCCCCACCCCTCTCTCTCAGCCACCCCACCTCTCTCTCTCAGCCACCCCACCTCTCTCTCTCAGCCACCCCACCCCTCTCTCTCAGCCACCCCACCCCTCTCTCTCAGCCACCCCACCTCTCTCTCTCAGCCACCCCACCCCTCTCTCTCAGCCTCCCCACCCCCCTCTCTCTCAGCCTCCCCACCCCTCTCTCTCAGCCACCCCACCCCTCTCTCTCAGCCTCCCCACCCCCCTCTCTCTCAGCCTCCCCACCCCTCTCTCTCAGCCACCCCACCCCTCTCTCTCAGCCACCCCCACCCCTCTCTCTCAGCCACCCCCACCCCTCTCTCTCAGCCTCCCCACCGCTCTCTCTCAGGCTCCCCACCCCTCTCTCTCAGCCACCCCACCCCTCTCTCAGCCACCCCACCCCTCTCTCAGCCACCCCACCCCTCTCTCTCAGCCACCCCACCTCTCTCTCTCAGCCACCCCACCCCTCTCTCTCAGCCTCCCCACCCCCCTCTCTCTCAGCCTCCCCACCCCTCTCTCTCAGCCACCCCACCCCTCTCTCTCAGCCTCCCCACCCCCCTCTCTCTCAGCCTCCCCACCCCTCTCTCTCAGCCACCCCACCCCTCTCTCTCAGCCACCCCCACCCCTCTCTCTCAGCCACCCCCACCCCTCTCTCTCAGCCACCCCCACCCCTCTCTCTCAGCCTCCCCACCGCTCTCTCTCAGGCTCCCCACCCCTCTCTCTCAGCCACCTCACCCCTCTCTCAGCCACCCCACCCCTCTCTCTCAGCCACCCCACCCCTCTCTCTCAGCCACCCCACCCCTCTCTCTCAGCCACCCCACCCCTCTCTCTCAGCCTCCGCCACCCCTCTCTCTCAGCCACCCCACCCCTCTCTCTCAGCCTCCCTATGCTCTACCCCGTGATTCTGGCCTTCTGCGGCAGCTTTCAAACAAGATATCTGTACACGGAAGTGGCAAGAGTAAAGTTGTGAGGATGATATATATATTTTGGATTGCCTTGAGGACAGAGGGAAACAGAGAGAAGGAAACTGAGAATGATTCAAATGTGTATGCCTCAGGGACTGTGCAAGCAAATGACTAATTTCTCAAATAAACAGAACGGAGCCGGGCTGGTAAGGTGGGTTCAATGATTTAAATTGCACACACACGCACACGCACACACTCCCATGTAGCTAGACAGAGGCATAGTTTTTGGCCCGTTGGAGCACATAAGCATACCTACTGAGGTGAAGCGCTTTCAAAACAGCCAGTGTTTCTCAGTTCAGACCCCAAAAATATTTATAAATAATACAAGGAAAAATATCTGGGGATATGGCCAGGGGGGATAAGTCAAAAACATGAACATAGATGATGATTATGATTTTCTTGTTTGTGGTGTTACTTACAAGGGGAAAGTTCTACCAAGCATGACTGTCTACTTCCTGGTAGTGATGTAATAATACATGGAAGATGTAGTAATGAGGTGATGGATTACCCAACCTGCAGCATGGTCGGACTCCATATAGCGCCCATCGTTAGAACAATAGCCCCGCTCTCCCTTTCGTGCTGTTGCACTTTAAAATGACCTACCTAGACCAGTATGGAGACATGCTTACAGAAAAACAGTATGTGATGCAACACAAGATATTGATCGGTTTGTCACTGGGCCACATGATGTTGAAGCAGGCGGTGTCCACAGTCCTATTTTTGTTCACCAAGTACAACCTCAAGAAGAGGGCTAGTTTAGTGTTGTTGTACTAATGTCTTGCGCATTTGTATCTATAACACCTGCACTGAATGCAAATATTTATCAAGACCCAACAAATATACTATGGACTATAGGCTAGTGATACATGACTGTAGGATATAGGCTAGTGATACATGACTGTAGGATATAGGCTAGTGATACATGACTGTAGGATATAGGCTAGTGATACATGACTGTAGGATATATAGGCTAGTGATATACGACTGTAGGATATAGGCTAGTGATACATGACTGTAGGATATAGGCTAGTGATATATGACTGTAGGATATAGGCTAGTGATACATGACTGTAGGATATATAGGCTAGTGATATATGACTGTAGGATATAGGCTAGTGATACATGACTGTAGGATATAGGCTAGTGATATATGACTGTAGGATATAGGCTAGTGATATATGACTGTAGGGTATATAGGCTAGTGATATATGACTGTAGGATATAGGCTAGTGATATACGACTGTAGGGTATATAGGCTAGTGATATATGACTGTAGGATATAGGCTAGTGATATATGACTGTAGGGTATATAGGCGTGTGATATATGACTGTAGGATATTGGCTAGTGATATATGACTGTAGGATATTGGCTAGTGATATATGACTAGGATATATAGGCTAGTGATATATAGGCTAGTGATATATGACTGTAGGATATAGGCTAGTGATACATAACTGTAGGATATTGGCTAGTGATATATGACTGTAGGATATATAGGCTAGTGATATATAGGCTAGTGATATATGACTGTAGGATATAGGCTAGTGATATATGACTGTAGGATATAGGCTAGTGATATATGACTGTAGGATATAGGCTAGTGATACATGACTGTAGGATATAGGCTAGTGATACATGGACTGTAGGATATATAGGTTAGTGATATATGGGCTAGTGATATATGACTGTAGGATATAGGCTAGTGATATATGACTGTAGGATATAGGCTAGTGATACATGACTGTAGGATATAGGCTAGTGATACATGACTGTAGGATATATAGGCTAGTGATACATGACTGTAGGATATATAAGCTAGTGATATATGACTGTAGGATATAGGCTAGTGATACATGACTGTAGGATATAGGCTAGTGATACATGACTGTAGGATATATAGGCTAGTGATATATGACTGTAGGATATAGGCTAGTGATACATGACTGTAGGATATAGGCTAGTGATACATGACTGTAGGATATATAGGCTAGTGATACATGACTGTAGGATATATAGGCTAGTGATACATGACTGTAGGATATATAGGCTAGTGATACATGACTGTAGGATATATAAGCTAGTGATATATGACTGTAGGATATAGGCTAGTGATACATGACTGTAGGATATAGGCTAGTGATACATGACTGTAGGATATATAGGCTAGTGATACATGACTGTAGGATATAGGCTAGTGATACATGACTGTAGGATATATAGGCTAGTGATACATGACTGTAGGATATAGGCTAGTGAGATTAAACACTGTACAGAGAAACCTAGTTCTTGAAAAACAATTTAAAGGCAGAAAATAGGACTCACAGCTTCCCTTGTTATACATTTTTCCAATGCCAAAGTGCAGGGCAGCTGGACGCAACCATAAATCTGATGGTGTACATGTGTCCCGTCCCATACAGACACACTGAGACAATCAGCCTGTGTGAAGCAGACATGTCACATAGTAATGCGGCTAATGTGGACCAGGGCTACTGTGAGTGCCACATAGAGTACACAAGTATACATTCAGTGTCCACAAACACACATCAGTGACATGATGCAGCTCCATGCGTGAACATTCAATCCAAATCAAACACACATCCCTTGAGACTGTATGTAATTGAATTGAGGAGAGCAGCTGTTCACCTGAGCTCTAAAGAAAAATAATCAGATAAGCCCGTCTCTCCTCTCCTCTCCCGCCACCTCCTTAATCTTTTTCTCTTCCGTCATATCCCCCTCCCTTCTATCTACCACTTTCTCCCTCTCTCACACGCCCATAAATGACTTCCTGGTCCATTCCCTTGGCCTAACGTCACTGTTGCCATGCCAACCCATGTCAGACTCTATAGTCCTAGTCTCACCCCCAGGCAAGTGTCTTCCCAGGGGAGCTTCTCCACCCCACCCCTACCCCAACCCAGCCCTGTATTGCCTGCCACCCTCAGCACATGACTGGCCAAGGGAACGGACAGCCCATCCACAGTGTGCATCTGTCTAATGCAGTCCTCCCTCCCTCCTCCACCCTCTCTCCCCGTCTCATCCCTGCACATCCCTCTCACCCTGTACATCACACCGGAAGCCAATCTCGCTCTGAAGCAGAAAGCACAGAGAGAGCACAAAAGGGCAGAATTAATCAACCTCTGAGCTCCCTCTGGTTTTTCTCCTCTGTTTTGCATGGGGATTTGCACAAAGCAGCTTACTAAGTTGCCTCTCTCTCTCGTACTCTCTGTGTGTTATTGTGGGTCGAGGTTACCGTTGGGTCAGTCAGCGGTGGACACAGGCAGTTGTTGAACACAAGGCAGTGTTTTTGTCTGCGTGCCTCACTCTGACCAGTTAATCCAGGCCTTGTGTCCGAGCTCTGGCCTGAACAATCCCACGCATAGTTGCACTCACACACAGGAAAAATATGCCTGCATAGGACACACACATATACACTCGCTTTACCCACACACAGACACTTTACACAACCACATTACGCACGCACAGTCACACACAAGCACACCCACCCTGACCACACTGTCACATGACCATCGAGAGAGACAACGAGAGAGAGAGAGAGCGAGAGGTAAACGGAACTCACAGGCTCCCCTCTCAAATGACTCAGCAGAGCCACTGAATAACCTGCTCTGTCTCTGAAAGAGACATCTATCCACGCCAAGGGCCAAGCAAGCCATTGCCCATGAATGACTGCTCCCTCCCTCCCTGCATAACGATAACATCTGATGCAAGTGCCACTGCCTAAACTGCCCCTAACCCCCCCCAACCTAACCAACAGAATACCCCTCCCTCCCTGCCCTAACTCTCTCTCCCCATACACCCCAACCCCATCCCCCCTTCATGTCCCTGTGGGACCCAGGTTGCTCCTCTGGGAAAGGGGGTGTGATCATGCAGAAGGAGCCCTTTCATGTTGGACATGGTGGATCAGGGCATTTCAAGGCAACGGCTGTTGTCAACATGGCCCCTCAACAGAGACCATGGTGATGAGGAGCAGACCCGGAGCTTCCTCGATACAAGCCGATCTAAAACTAATGCTGAGTTCTACCACGGGGGGCAGATAGATGGCCCCAGCAGGGGCAGCCTCAGGGGCCAGGGCTACAGGTGCTTCCACCCGGATTGAGTTTGCCCTGTGTAGCATCCAAATGCATGAGGGTAGATTGGGTTCAAAGTTCAAACACACACTGGTGACTGTTTGTGGCCAAATTGGTATAGCATAATTCCAGCCTCAGCTACAATATACCTTCAAGTGTTTGAATGATTCATGGACAGTAATAATAAACAATAGTTTATTTCAGGAATTCACCTCATGTTTGTTTGACCATAGTTTAGGATTGAATGTCCTATCATGTAACTGTTGACACTGAGAAGCTGACAGAGTCAAATCTACACAGAGCATGAGGTAGTACAACCTTTACTGTTTGGCAAGAAGCAATAAAGCACATCCAAGTCACATGCCTATCCAGAACTACAGCAACAGGCTTAAATTGTTTCCTGTAAAGGGTAGCAATCATTAGATCCCAAAGAGAGAAGACAAAACAGTCCATGTCTGCCTCCCAAAATGGCACCCTATTCCCATAGGGCTCTGGTCAAAAGTAGTGCACTATATAGGGAATAGAGCTCTGGTCTAAAGTAGTGTACTATATAGGGAATAGAGCTCTGGTCTAAAGTAGTGTACTAAACTCAGCAAAAAAAGAAACCTCCCTTTTTCATGACCCTGTCTTTCAAAGATAATTCATACAAATCCAAATAACTTCACAGATCTTCATTGTAAAGGGTTTAAACACTGTTTTCCATGCTTGTTCAATGAAGCATAAACAATTAATGAACATGCAGTTGTGGAACGGTCGTTAAGACACTAACAGCTTACAGACAGTAGGCAATTAAGTTATGAAAACGTAGGACACTAAAAGAGGCCTTTCTACTGACTCTGAAAAACACCAAAAGAAAGATGCCCAGGGTCCCTGCTCATCTGCATGAACAAGCCTTAGGCATGCTGCAAGGAGAAATGAGAACTGCAGATGTGGTCAGGGCAATAAATTGGAATGTCCGTACTGTAAGACGCCTAAGACAGCGCTACAGGGAGACAGGACGGACAGCTGATCGTCCTCGCAGTGGCAGACCACATGGCAGACCACAACACCTACACAGGGTCGGTACATCCAAACATCACACCTGCGGGACAGTTACACAAAGAGTTACACTAAGAACGCACAATCCTTCCATCAGTGCTCAGACCGTCCGATATAGGCTGAGAGAGGCTGGACTGAGGGCTTGTAGGCCTGTTGTAAGACAGGTCCTCACCAGACATCACCGGCAACAACGTTGCCTATGGGCACAAACCCACCGTCGCTGGACCAGACAGGACTGGCAAAAAGTGCTCTTCACTGACGAGTCGCGGTTTTGTCTCACCAGGGGTGGTGATCGGATTCGCATTTATCGACGAAGGAATGAGCGTTACACCGAGGCCTGTACTCTGGAGCGGGAGCGATTTGGAGGTGGAGGGTCCGTCATGGTCTGGGGCGGTGTGTCACAGCATCATCAAACTGAGCTTGTTGTCATTGCAGGCAATCTCAACGCTGTGCGTTACAGGGAAGACATCCTCCTTCCTCATATGGTACCCTTCCTGCAGGCTCATCCTGACATGACCCTCCAACCTGACAATGCCACCAGCCATACTGCTCATTCTGTGGGTGATTTCCTGCAAGACAGGAATGTCAGTGTTCTGCCATGGCCAGCGAAGAGCCCGGATCTCAATCCCATTGAGCACGTCTGGGACCTGTTGGATTGGAGGGTGAGGGCTTGGGCCATTCCCCCCAGAAATGTCAGGGAACTTGCAGGTGCCTTGGTGGAAGAGTGGGGTAACATCTCACAGCAATAACTGGCAAATCTGGTGCAGTCCATGAGGAGGAGATGCACTGCAGTACTTAATGCAGCTGGTGGCCACACCAGATACTGACTGTTACTTTTGATTTTGACCCCTCATTTGTTCACACATTATTCAATTTCTATTAGTCACATGTCTGTGGAACTTGTTCAGTTTATGTCTCAGTTGTTGAATCTAGTTATGTTCATAAAAATACTTGCACATGTTAAGTTTGTTGAAAATAAACGCAGTTGACAGTGAGAGGACGTTTCTTTTTTTTGCTGAGTTTATATAGGGAATAGGGTTCCATTTGGAACACTCTCATAGGCAGCAACTCAGAAACTGGATTACTGCACATATTCTGACCCCTGCATGAACAGAATGAAAACCACTCTTCCCATCATCCTTCAACAGTGTGGGAAAATATCCTGCCCCCTCTGTATTAATTCCTTTAATATCTTAATGATACACACTACCCACTGATAAACAAACATACTGTCAGGCAGCGTCCTTATCCCTTTCTCGAGAACATACACACACACACACACACCAACGCGTGCACGCACACACACACACACACGGTCTGTGCTCTTTGGTTCTGCCTCATCTCATGGTTGCTTGCTTTCTCAGGATCCCAGCTCCAGTGCCCTGGCCCCCTGGAAGACCCCACCTCCTCTGGGTTCGGCTGTCCCCATTGTTTGTCTGTCTGGAATGCTGCTCCTGGCTGAAGGGGCCTGATAGAGGGATAACCCCCCCCCCCCCCCGCAATGTAGCATCAGACTCTTTTGAAGGGGCCCTACATGGTGAAGGATTACACCCAACACACACAGAGACTCTCACATAGGCTCTCACAGGCAGACTTATGCACACTCTTGACAGTGACGAAGCTTGAGAAAAGGTGGAAGATGAGGGGAATAGGGGGTATAGAGAGGCTGTAGGGTGGGTGAGGTGTGAGGGACAGAAGTGACGTGAAGGATGACAGAGACAGGGTTTAAAGTTAAAGGGCCTAGTGTGGAATAGATCAGAGGTTGGGACTGGGAATGAGTGGGAGGTAGAGTGAGGGGTGGAGTAGGAAAGAGACATAGGTGGTGGGAGGTAGTATTTAGGGGTATGAGATAGATAGGCATGGGTTTAGGAATGGGGTTAGTAAGTGGTTGGGGGTGTTTCAGATACATCAGGCAGTTGTTTTAGGATGGGTGCAAGTGTCTGTCCTGCTCAGTGTGTATCAGCTGCTGGGGATCCCCCATGCAGCCCCTAATGGGATTAGAGGGAGACTGAGTGACTTTGGGGGGCGGTGGGCCAACATGGATCATTGCTGCTACAGCCCTGCTGTCACTGTCATATTAAAGCCTGCAGACTGCAGCCAGATTACCCCAAGTGTTCTGCAGCAGTGCAGTTGGCTGGTGGGGGGCGGAGCCTGGGCCCTTAAATCACCTGCCACCGCTTGGGTGTGTTCCTCTAGCTACTGTGGGGGGTCCAGCCTCCAGAGAAACACCAGAGAGTACATCTGTGGTTACTCTGCAGTGCCTGAAGAGAGGTGATGAGAGAAGGGAGGGAGGGAAAGATAGACAGAAACTGGAAATAAAGTGGGTTAGGTGACATATAGAGAGGGAGAGGAGGTCAGAGAGTGGGGTAAGAGAGGGAGGGCGAGAAAAAGACAGGGTGGGAGAGGGGAATGTTGCAATACAAAAGAGAGCAGGATAGGGAGGGGAGGGGAGGGACACAGTGTGGAGAGAGAGAGAGAGAGAGAGAGAGAGAGAGAGAGAGAGAAAGAGAGAGAGTCACCTGGTGCTCTGGTCTAGTGTGTCCTGAATGGGAGGAGAATAGTGCTGACAGGACAACCGTCTGCCCGTTGCGCTACTGCAGCAGTATCCATCCACCAGCGAACCTCTGCATGCAGAGATCACAAACCACCCCCGTTCCCCTCCCTCCCGGCATCCATCCCCAGTCCCCACTAGGAAACCACTCAACACTAGGGGTGCATCGTTAATGGCACTCTACTCTCTATGTAGGCTCATAGGGCTCTAGGCAAAAGTTGTGCACTATATAGGGAATAGGATGCCATTTGGGATGCAGCCTGGAACAGCGGGCATTTATAAGTCATATTCTCCAAGAATCAATGGCTATATAATTACTTTCAAAGTCCAAAATGGATGTACCAATCGAGATTGCCCCTTTAACTCTATGGTGGCCACTTCACTTCAAACTTGTGATGGGAGTTTCTTGCAAGCAATAACAAAAGGTCTACGAATATTTTTACTTTACAGGATGTCTGCAAAGCAATAGTAGCTAACTAATTGTGAACAGTATAATTTGCAGTGGCTGGTGCCAGCCATATCTTTATCCGCGGTAGACAAATAATACCTTAAACAGAGCCACAATCGATAGCAGCGTGTTTTATATTGATTTAATTGTCCTAAGTAAGAGCCTGCTCCTGTTATGCTGACAACGAGGCTAAAGTTTGGTCAGCAGATGACGCTTTGATACAAATATGTGCACCTCGTCAGATGCCTGTGACAAGATGGTTGATCAAAACATGTTCGCCTAGCAACAGGGAAGCATGAGTGTGATGTCATCTGCATCAATTCTCACATTGGAGGCATGAATGCGTTGCCATGCTCATACAAAGCCTACAGCGGTCTGTAGAGGATCCATTCAGCATGTATGGACCCTCTCAGTAGTAAGTTGAGTGATTATGAGACAGGTGACTGGGGTTGATTATGACAGGTGACTGGGGTTGATTATAAGACAGGTGACTGGGGTTGATTATGAGACAGGTGACTGTGGTTGATTATGAGACAGGTGACTGGGGTTGATTATGAGACAGGTGACTGGGGTTGATTATGAGACAGGTGACTGGGGTTGATTATGAGACAGGTGACTGGGGTTGATTATGAGACAGGTGACTGGGGTTGATTATGAGACAGGTGACTGGGGTTGATTATGACGGGTGACTGGGGTTGATTATGACGGGTGACTGGGGTTGATTATGACGGGTGACTGGGGTTGATTATGACGGGTGACTGGGGTTGATTATGACGGGTGACTGGGGTTGATTATGACGGGTGACTGGGGTTGATTATGACGGGTGACTGGGGTTGATTATGACGGGTGACTGGGGTTGATTATGACGGGTGACTGGGGTTGATTATGAGACGGGTGACTGGGGTTGATTATGAGACGGGTGACTGGGGTTGATTATGAGACGGGTGACTGGGGTGATTATGACGGGTGACTGGGATTGATTATGACGGGGGACTGGGGTTGATTATGACGGGGGACTGGGGTTGATTATGACGGGGGACTGGGGTTGATTATGACGGGGGACTGGGGTTGATTGAGACGGGTGACTGGGGTTGATTATGACGGGTGACTGGGGTTGATTATGACGGGTGACTGGGGTTGATTATGAAGGGTAACTGGGGTTGATTATGACGGGTGACTGGGGTTGATTATGACGGGTGACTGGGGTTGATTATGACGGGTGACTGGGGTTGATTATGACGGGTGACTGGGGTTGATTATGACGGGTGACTGGGGTTGATTATGACGGGTGACTGGGGTTGATTATGTCGGGTGACTGGGGTTGATTATGAGACGGGTGACTGGGGTTGATTATGAGACGGGGGACTGGGGTTGATTATGACGGGGGACTGGGGTTGATTATGACGGGGGACTGGGGTTGATTATGACGGGGGACTGGGGTTGATTATGACGGGTGACTGGGGTTGATTATGACGGGTGACTGGGGTTGATTATGACGGGTGACTGGGGTTGATTATGACGGGTGACTGGGGTTGATTATGACGGGTGACTGGGGTTGATTATGACGGGTGACTGGGGTTGATTATGACGGGTGACTGGGGTTGATTATGACGGGTGACTGGGGTTGATTATGACGGGTGACTGGGGTTGATTATGACGGGTGACTGGGGTTGATTATGACGGGTGACTGGGGTTGATTATGACGGGTGACTGGGGTTGATTATGACGGGTGACTGGGGTTGATTATGACAGGTGACTGGGGTTGATTATGAGACGGGTGACTGGGGTTGATTATGAGACGGGTGACTGGGGTTGATTATGAGACGGGGGACTGGGGTTGATTATGACGGGGGACTGGGGTTGATTATGACGGGGGACTGGGGTTGATTATGACGGGGGACTGGGGTTGATTATGACGGGTGACTGGGGTTGATTATGACGGGTGACTGGGGTTGATTATGACGGGTGACTGGGGTTGATTATGACGGGTGACTGGGGTTGATTATGACGGGTGACTGGGGTTGATTATGACGGGTGACTGGGGTTGATTATGACGGGTGACTGGGGTTGATTATGACGGGTGACTGGGGTTGATTATGACAGGTGACTGGGGTTGATTATGACGGGTGACTGGGGTTGATTATGACAGGTGACTGGGGTTGATTATGACGGGTGACTGGGGTTGATTATGACGGGTGACTGGGGTTGATTATGACGGGTGACTGGGGTTGATTATGACGGGGGACTGGGGTTGATTATGACAGGTGACTGGGGTTGATTATGACGGGTGACTGGGGTTGATTATGACAGGTGACTGGGGTTGATTATGACGGGTGACTGGGGTTGATTATGACGGGTGACTGGGGTTGATTTTGACAGGTGACTGGGGTTGATTATGACGGGTGACTGGGGTTGATTATGACGGGTGACTGGGGTTGATTATGACAGGTGACTGGGGTTGATTATGACGGGTGACTGGGGTTGATTATGATGGGTGACTGGGGTTCCGTCTCAAATGGTACCCTATTCCCTATATAGTGTAAAGGGACGCACAATGGGAATAAGCCTGTGTATGTGTGGTCAAACCAAGCTCAAGCCTGCTGTTCAATTGCCTCAAAATGAGGAGGGACAGTCATACACAATTCAATACATGTCTCTGTCCTCCATTGGTTTTGTCTGAAGAAAGCGTACTACAGTCATATGAAGTCGGGCCAGCATACTAACCTTATTACAGCTATGCTATGCAATGTATCTATACATAGGCTCTGTCTGCCCATGAACTCTGACCACACTGGACAGTTATGTGCATCGCTCCATGCTTAAATAGAGTTCCACTGAGGGGCAACACATGATACAGCAGCACCTTCCTACAGTTCTCTCTCATATGGACAGCAACATTATCATTGCGTAGTTGTCAATGTTCCAAAATCATTGCCCCCATCATTCCCATTGATTTGTAGCTAGTGGTGGCTGAAGTTAGCTGAAGTTTGTAATGGCTGTTTAGAGAAAACAGAACTATGGATTATATGGGTGTGCATATTTCCCTTTCAAGACGATTCGATACGTATCTAGATGGACTCCGATATGATACAGGAACGACATGTTTTAGTTTGAAACGATTCAGTGCGATGAGAGAACGTTTGTATGTGGTGTGTAAATGATGGGTGTCTATGGTGTATGTACTATGTAGGCACCTGAGCAGAGCCATAAAGGAGACCAGGATTCTACCACCCCACTACCAGATTATGGGGGGCAATGTAGACAGTTTTTTGGTTCTGAAATCACCATCACCCACTAATGAACTTGGCATTTTTGAGGTTAAGTGTTTGAGCAAGTAATGTATCAATATTTACTGTTTATAAATTAGCTATGACATAGCCAATAAAAATATAGCACATCTTTGGATTTCACCCACAATTAAAAATCAAATAGTTTTGACCTTTTGGAAGTTTTTAATGGAGTGATCTCCTCTTCGGCCATGCAGTGCGCCTCGCACATGTCATTGCTGTCCTCGTTATGAAATTATCAACTTCATCCTGTATATCTAAGAAAGTTACCATATACAGTGCATTCAGAAAGTATTCAGACCCCTTGACATTTTCCACAGTTTGTTACGTTACAGCCTTATTCTAAAATTGATTTAATAATTTATTCCCCTCATTAATATATACACAATACCCCATAATGACAAAGCGAAAACAGGTTTTTAGAAATGTTTGCAAATGTATTAAAAATAAAAAAACACAAATACCTTATTTACATAAGTAATTCAGACCCTTTGCTATGAGGCTCAAAATTGAGCTCAGGTGCGTCCTGTTTCCATTGATCATCCTTTAGATGTTTCTACAACTTAATTGAAGTCCACCTGTGGTAAATTCAATTGACTGGACATGATTTGGAAAGGCACACACCTGTCTATATAAGGTCCCACAGTTGACAGTGCATGTCAGAGCTAAAACCAAGCCATGAGATTGAAGGAATTGTCAATAGAGCTGAGAGACAGGATTGTGTCGAAGCACAGATCTGGGGAAGAGTACCAAAAGATTTCTGCAGCATTAAAGGTCCCCAAGAACACAGTGGCCTCCTCCATTCTTAAATCGTTAAATGGAAAAAGTTTGGAACCACCAAGACTCTTCCTAGAGGTGGACGTTCGGCCAAACTGAGCAATCGGGGGAGAAGGGCCTTGATCAGGGAGGTGACCAACAACCCGATGGTCACTCTGACAGAGCTCCAGAGTTCCTCTGTGGAGATGGGAGAACCCTCCAGAAGGACAACCATCTCTACAGCACTCCACCAGTCAGGCTTTTAGTGGTCAGACGGAAGCCACTCCTCAGTAAAAGTGACATGACAGCCCACTTGGAGTTTGCTAAAAGACACCTAAAGAACTCTCAGACCATGAGAAACAAGATTCTCTGGTCTGATGAAACCAAGATTGAACTCTTTGGCCTGAATGCCAATCGTCATGTCTGGAGGAAACCTGGCACCATCCCTACGGTGAAGCATGGTGGTGGCAGCATCATACTGTGGGGATGGTTTTCAGCGGCAGGGACTGGGAGACTAATCAGGATCGAGGGAAAGATGAATGGAGCAAAGTACAAAGAGATCCTTGATGAAAATCTGCTCCAGTGCTCAGGACCTCAGACTGGGGCGAAGGTTCACCTTCCAATAGAACAACGACCCTAAGCACACAGCCAAGACAATAGAGGAGTGGCTTTGGGACAAGTCTCTGAATGTCCTTGAGTGGCCACCAGAGCCCAGACTTGAACATGATTGAACATCTCTGGAGAGACCTGAAAATAGCTGTGCAGTGACGCTCCCCATGCAACCTGACAGAGCTTGAGAGGATCTGCAGAGAATGGGAGAAACTCAACAATTTACCCTTTAAATGGCCTTGAAATCACTGGTATGTTTGCAGCAAAATGGTTAATGTTATTTGGGATCCTTGGGAAGTCCCTACCCTAAACCATGAGAACTCGGTCCTCGTGCCCCCATGGGGTACACGTTTTAGTTTTTGCCCTACACTACACAGCTGATTCAAATGATCAAAGCTTGATGATTAGTTTATTATTTTAATCAGCTGTATAGTGTGAGGTCAAAAACCAAAATGTGCACCCCTTGGGGTTCCGAGGACTGAATTTGGGAAACCCTGTCTTACCCTAACCATAGCCATAACCATTTTAAATTTCAACTTCAGATGGGGTAGGAACACCCCAAGGATTCTGGACCTCAGGGACCGCAGCAAAACCATCAAAACATCCCAGAAACTATACGCCTCCTAGACCAGTAGAACTCAGAACGAGGTCAAATGTTAGGCCATTGAATCCTCACACCATCTCACTGGCCAAATGTCCACCAAAACAAGTACACAGGAGTCCACTTCCTGTCACAGTATATTGATTTTAACCTAGTTGTTTAGCCTAGATACTAGCCTAGGTGTTGAGCGAGTTATCAGCTGTGTAGGGAGAGAGCGCAGACAGAGTGCAGGTCAGCATAATATAGTCAATATTGAAACAAAAACCATGACGTTAGGAAGGTTGCATTCAAGCTGATAAATTCTGCTCCTAACCATCACAATCTCAAATGACATGAAGATTATGGTTCTCTTGATGCTTCTTGATGCTGTTTGTGTCTTGTAAAACTGTGTGACGTCGCATGCTTTTTCGGCCTCGTTTCCAGACAAGACTTTTATTCTCCAAACCGTTTCTCATGACATGCACACAACAGCACTCACCTTCTGTAGGCTGGTCGGGTTGAGCTGATTTTTGTCAATGATCTTTATTGCAACCTGAAACGTTGAGAGACAAATCATTACAATCAGTGAAATCAAAACAGTGACATATGTTTTGATTTTAATAGATCCCAAAGCTCAAACTCTAAAACAAACCAACAAGCTATAAGGCCCCATAAGTGGCTTAACAGCGTGGTTTGTCTCGGTCAAAGTGTGAGTGAGACTAGGACTGTAAATGTATATGGTTCACTACACACTGCTCTCCACATGATCCCATTCCATGTCATTGGTTTAACTTTTAACAACCCTGTGGAATTACGCACCTAAAAATGTGGGCTTTATGGGCTAACGTTACATTATGTTTACAACTACACAGGCCTTAAAAGTCATTACAGACTAGAATAACAAACCCAGTCTTGTTCTTTCCATAAGTTTCTCTAAAACTACAACTACCATCCATCCCTCCCACATGTTCCATGCTCTCACCACAACCAACCTGTCAAACGGCCTATTACAAACCTCATTGGCCGTGTGCACTATTCCTACCAGCCTAACCCCATTCTTCAGTCAAGTACCCACTTCTCTACCCCAGCCTCCCCCCTCAGTCTAGCCCATCCACACCACCAGCCCAGTCCAGTCTCACCTCTTTGCCCGTTAAGATATGCCTGGCCAGCTTGACTTTGGCGAAGTTGCCCTTGCCAATGGTCTTGAGCAGACGGTAGTTGCCGATGTGCGGCTGCTCGTCCGAACACGAGGCGATAGAGTTCCGGCATCGTGCTCCGAGTGATCTGCTCGACCAACCAGTGCTCTTCTCCGAGCGGCTCGTCGAGAGAGAGGTATGCTGGGAAAAGAGAAAGGGGTCATAAACAAAATTCAAAATCATCTAGCTGCATCGCATCTTGACATCAATGGTGTGAAATCACATTCTCTGCCAATAGATGATTCTAGAACAAATACAAACGATTTAAGCAGACATCAGCTAAGAAATTCTGGTGAACTAGAACCCCCAAATGTCTACACGTCTGAAACTACCAAAGCCAACATTTATAGAGGGCTTTGTGGAATGGAATTGTTAATGTCGAGTGTTGAGTGGCCATGAGTAATTCATCAAGGTCTGTTGTGAAAAACCTGTTAATGCTATTAGAGTAAGCTATTGGGCTGACAGTAAATACTGAACAGTGCCAAGCTAGCTAACAGGCTAACACATTAACACAGTTAGCAGTGGCTCATGAGGCCTATGGAAGCCAAGGAAGGCAGCTAATCTCATTCCACCCCACATTGCTGGCATTCTTCACATGCATGCTCCTCTGAGGTCATAAACTAAAGACGGGTGGCATGGTGCAACTCAGCATCTCCTAATCGATCTGCTCTGGAATGGCCGACACCACACTGTAGCGTACAGTTAGCTGCGTTTGCACGCCAACGCGACATAGCGGCTCAACATTCCTCCTACACGGTGCCTTGGCTCGATGGGTTACCCATCGCAGCATGTTCCAAGTCAACAAAGCATAAACGGAGAGTTTGGATAACACAATCTATGACAACATTTGGTTGAATCATTTCAAATCCCTAACGACGTTTAGAGAATAGTTTGGATAAGAGTCACAGCATGGTGTTCCTGAAGTAACAGAGTCATTTGAGAGAAATTACACTTCTCAACGTAGTATCAATAATGACCTTATGATACAGTGCCAATGCAGGAGCATGAAGAAAAAGAGAGAGAGGAGAGAAGGGAGAAGTGGAGGGACGAGGTAAAACTATTTTTAATCAACTGAATAATTTAGGCGAGGTGTGGTGAGGGAAGGGAAATGTGGGGCCCCTTATGGAACAGGGCAGGAGAGATGGTGGTTTCTAAGATATGGCCTTTTTTCCTTTCCTGGTGACTTTACCTTGACCTTATTTGAAAAGATCACAGTGTTCAAGGTAAAGAGGGGAGGAAAAGTCGCTGAGGAAAGGGGATAGCGTTTGAATGAATCTAACCATCCTCACCACTCCGATCTCACTAAAGCATGAATGAAGTAACATTTTAAGGATTTATTTATCCATATTTATTGAGGAACTCACTACAATGAAGATAATGATGATTTTGTGGTATTTAAATCGTGTTAAGCCAATGCTTCAGAGAACGCCCCGAAATTAGTTTCAACTGTCAAACCACGTTATTATACTTAGGCGGTGTTATGACGACATTAATCAACAACGCAGCCTCTACATCCTTGGCTAAAGAAGGTAGGTAAGGACTGATAGATCGTCCTTCCCTTGTTCAATACATTTGAAAGCGGTTTTCCTTGCAACCTGTCAAAAACTTCCAGCCTCAAATGCCTATTCGAATGCACCCAGAGAGATAGACGGTAGGATTGAAAAGACAGATGATCTCATCAGTAGCCCTAAGCACAACCAGTTCCCAGCTTCAGACCACAGCCATGTGTAGGCTAGCACAGGGAAGGCATACTGTATAATAAAGCATACTGTAGAACCTTCAGACAGAATAGTGCACCCTAACTCCCAGGAAAGATCCCGCTGCCTGACTGAGACAGTCTTTCTTTAAAACACATGCGCAGAGACACCAACACACACGCGCACACACACACGTACACACAGTATACTATCATAAATGTGCAATGCATATGCAAGAGCATAAGCCTTAACCCCAGATCAGCACATCAGGTGAAACAGAGCATTTGGTGCTGCATCAGACTACTCTTGGCAGAGCCCTTTCACCCCCTCCCCATCCCTCTCTCTCTCCCACCCTCCCCCGCCCTGCCGCAGTCCGGTTTATCACTCCTCTCATCCACCTGTTCCCATGTCGTGTCCCTCGCTCGTTCGCTCCCACAGGAAAGAGGAGAGCTCCTATTGGGCATCGCCTCCGACCGAGCCCCTATGTCCCGCCTGCATCCCCATCTCACTGGGTGTGACAAGCCCTCAGTTAGCCCCTCCCCTTCATATCCCCCTCCCCCAAAACAAATCAATTAGTCTCCCTCTCCTTTCCACACCCGACCCCGATCCCCTTGTGTCTAGTGTTGCTATCTTTCTCTAATTTTCAGCCAACCTCACAATCTGGGTTCTCTTCTCTTCCCACCCTTTTCCATTTGACCCTTTCAAGGAGAGCCCATCGATTCTCTCTCTCCATCCAATTGCCACGTCAATGTATTCAGATAGTGGGATGAAGTCTGAGGGCAGAGGGCTGGGTACGAGATGAAGTCACTGATACATACATAGACAGACTGGGGGGCAAGACTAGAGAGACATGAATGTGTGTTGTAGCAGTTCAACAGAGCAGGGTCACAGACAGGTCTTGGAGGTGAAACTGAACACCACAACAATAAAAACATGAACATGAAAAAACAAGTGACTATATGCATGTGATTTTTACTTGTTTGTTGCAACAACAATGTTCTGTGTGGGCCATGAGAACCCTGGAGGGTGAAAGCCAGAATAATCAAGTGTGAGAGATTGTATCCGTTTGAGTGTAAACAATAGGGAATGCATAGAATCGCAAATGTTCCACAAAATAACATTCAACCAGCTGAAATAAATGGAAGGTCCTGCTGGATCAAACCATAATTAGTCATAGTCAACTAGAGAGAAAGAGATACAGGTTATGTCATAGCACGCAACTATAACTACAACAGGAGGTGTGGTATGATAACACCAGTACACCCAACAAGTATGCCATTCTCTCACTCCACCATCTTCTTCTAAAGGGGTGGCAGGTAGCCAAATGGTTAGAGCATTGGGCCAGTTACCAAAAGATTGCTAGATCGAATCCCCGAGCTGACAAGGTAAAAATCTGTCATTCTGCCCCTGAACAAGGCTCAACCCACTGTTTCTAGGCCATCATTGTAAATAGGAATTTGTTCTTAACTGACTTTCCTGGTTAAATAAATAAATGAAATAAAGGAAGTACAGAGCTGGTAAACAGAGAGAGAATTTCAGGGTCAAGGCTACACCTCCTAAAGAGGAAAGTTGTCATGACCCAGTCATGTAATGGCAGCCTGGAGGCACACTCAGTTTCCTGTGCATCACTGGGTGAGGCCATCCCTGAAATACTAGGTCTGTATGGCAACCTACAAGTTATGTATTCAGGCCAATAAAAGCCTGTAGCATAGGTTAGCATGATTGCTAACCTATATAAGTAATTCTAATAGGCTACATGGCAATCTCTACTATTGTAGACAAATGTGAACCACTCTGAGTAAGGCTGGACAGTGCCTGGGGGCGGTTTGTGTCTATCTTTGCATCGGATCACATGACTGGTGAGCGGCAAAACAATAGGAGGCTGTGCTATGGGTTGAGGATGGGTCAGGGTTTCAACATCCCGTCCTTACACAATGCCCCCCATAACCTCCCCTCAGACTTCCTCTCTGTGCCTGTGATGACAGTTTTTCAGGCTGGATATGTCCATAGAGTAGAATCTCAATATGGTATATGGTAATTATGGTATAGGAAGTGTTACAAAATCTATGTCCCTTGTACATATGTGGATAGTTGGAATGTCTCTGTTCATAAATGTCTGATATATAGCCTAGCTAGCACCCATCTAACTGGAAGTTGTGACCGTAGCCAGCGTCTTACTGTCCTGAAGAGCACGTGACATGCCACACTGTCACATGTCATACACTGCTGTGCAGTGTTTCCTGGACTGGTTGACATGGAAATCCAGCTTGGTTAAAAAACAGAGTGTGAATAAGACAGCGTCCAAAACATATTATCCCAATAGAACCAACATTAGGCTACTTTATTCATTTGCACCAAGCTACTAGCTACATTCGGACAGATCTTTTGCTATGCGTGCAGAGGTCAGACTCGGAGCTGGTAAACTGTAGTTTCTTCTGCCAGTATCAATCCTCTTCAATAATTTTTAGCTCTACAGCAGTTACATTTCAGTACATTTTCACATAAAACTTGCTTTGCTGTTAATCCAGAGCGTTTACTGAACTTTTGGCAAATCCTGTTGTGTTGGTTGGGGGCAGATTAGTTTGCAGCAACGACCTAACATATCTATCTATTCTATCTATTCTTTGGGAGTCCCAGACAGTCTGCTCAGCTGCCTGCCAGTGAATTCAACAGCATGACTCATGACTGAATGAACTCTCCTCAGTCAGTCCAGTCGGTAAACTACCACTGGGGTTTTTACCAAAACCATGAGCAACACAGCTGAGAAGCGACTGGGGATAATGGCTTCAGAACACTAGAGACACAGCCACTGCAGCCAGTGTGGTTCACAGCACAAGTCTCACCTTTGTGTCAAACAAAACCTTGAAAGACCATATGCTTATGGCAAAGAACACTACAGCAGGAAAGGTCCATCCCCTCAGGGCTTGGAACCTAACCAATACAATGTTAGAAGAACCGAAAATATGGATGTCGATTATGGCAGCCCCCCGCACCTCTCTGATTCAGAGCGGTTGGGTTAAATGCGGCAGTCAGGGCGGCAGGGGAGCCTAGTGGTTAGAGCGTTGGACTAGTAACCGAAAGGTTGCAAGTTCAAACCCCCGAGCTGACAAGGTACAAATCTGTCGTTCTGCCCCTGAACAGGCAGTTAACCCACTGTTCCTAGGCCGTCATTGAAAATAAGATTTGTTCTTAACTGACTTGCCTAGTTAAATAAAAGGTTAAAAAGAATTACATGTGGAAGACACATTTCAGTTGAATGCATTCAGTCGTACAACTGACTAGGTCTCCCCCCCTTTCCTTTCCCTAAAGCTATCATCAGGATCATTCAATCCTAAGTATATCTCAGCAACTGAAGAGGTGAGAAGTCTTTCCTAAAGGTATTTGTATGAAGAGCAGAAGAGAATGCAGGTCAAACTTGAGTAATTTAACAATCTGCCTCTAAGAGTGCCTGAAGCTTTCTCGTTCAGTACTTCTTCAACAAATATGTTCTAGAACAAAATGGCCTTACACAAACAGACAGAGAGAGTATATCTCGCTTTCAAAGCAGGAAATCTTCCATCTCTCATAGGATTAAGCCTGTATACAAACTAAGCGAATAACAGATACAAATCTGGTCATGTTGTATTAGTAACAGGTTTGGGGAGTTGCACTCACTGTCATTTAACCCATTAATTAAGAGTGACAGGACAGACTCCCTCCTTCCTTTGAAGTTAATTTGTATCATTGCAACAGGTCTAATAATCCCCCACACTCATAGGCATGTGCTAGTGCACACAAACACACATCAACAAAGGCAGATGAACGGAGGGAACTGAACTCTACCAGCAAGCACTACTGCTTATTTATGTTACTTTATTTCTTCCTGTGTCGGATATCCCTCTCTCTTTCTCTCATCCTCTAGTGGACACAGAAACAGGGCGCCATGGCTCTCTGGTTTCACACACATACGACACACAAACCAAACACACACGAGTTCTCAGTCAGGTTCTCTAACCGATGTATCTTAGAAGCCTGAAATGAATTTAACTGATGCCCTTATCCAAAGCCACTTACAGTGCACTGCACAGCCTATACAGTTCATCTATACGGCACTGCCATATGAAACAGCCTAAACACCAGCAAGAACACAGGAGCACTGGCTCAGAGAAACAGGGCCATTAGTCTTCAATAGGAAAGTTAATTTTACTACAGTGTGCAACGTGTGAAACCAGAACATAACAAACTGCTTTCACTAGACTGGCCTAACACTGTAAGCCTACCATATCGCTTAGCTTTTCCAATTGTGCTCTGGTCATAGACCCACACAGGAGCCAAATACCTATCTGACCTTCTGCTGAAGACCCAAACATTCTTGATTGTGTACAGGACCTTGCTTAGTTTCATACATGAACAAGGCAGATGGCCCATGGGCAACTCAAGCACAGATTAAATAGTAATGAATGGCTCCATAGGGTCTGCTGGGGCTAAGTAGCAGGACTAAGGTCAGAGATATAACGTAATTAACTGCCCTAGATTAGCCTGTAGAGCAGATTCCCTGTCTCAGTCTCCATCTGTTTACTTACACTCTCACAGTGGATAGACAGAAGAGGTTTGCATACTCTGCCAGATCATTTTTTCGCAATTGACACTTGTGCTTCCATTTCCCGCTCCACTTCATTATTGTTGTTGTACTTATTACCCCTTTTCTCCCCAATTTCGTGATATCCAATTGGTAGTTACAATGTTGTCCTATCGCTGCAACTCCCGTACGGACTTGGGAGAGGCGAAGGTTGAGAGCCATGCGTCCACCAAAAAACACGGCCCTGCCAAGCCGCACTGCTTCTTGACACACTGCTCGCTTAACCCGGGAGCCAGCCGCTCCAATGCATCGGAGGAAACACCATACAACTGGTGACTGAAATCAGCGTGCATGCGCCCGGGCTGCCACAGGAGTCGCTAGAGCGCGATGGGACAAGGACATCCCGGCCGGTCAAACCCTCCCCTAACCCGGACGAAACTGGGACAATAGTACGCTACCTCATGGGCCTCCCGGTCGCGGCCGGCTGAGACACAGCCTGAGATTGAATACGGGTCTGTAGTGACGCCTATAGCACTGCGGTGCAATGCCTTAAACCGCTGCGCCACTTGGGAGGACTTCACTTTTGCAGAATCTCTGTGCAGTGCTGTGACATGTCATGCGACATTTCCAACATCAACAGACGCTCCACGCCGAGGCCAGGGGAGGACGAGCAGTACTGTGCAGTGAAACTAGCTAGGCTTATGTAAACAGGATAGATCCTACCACATTCTATGAGTCCACTATAATTTGTTGTATGAAACTAGGCATGAAATGAAACTAGGACTCATGACTCTACCATCTACTGCAGGGATCATCAACTAGATTCAGCCGCGGGCCAATTTTTGCTTGAGCGGATGGTCAGGGGGCCGGAACATTATAAAATAAATATTTTTTTGACTGCAAATTGACCACAAGAAGCCTCAACAGGTATAATATTTGATTAAAACATAATCATTTCAAACCTTGATTACATTTGGGAACATTGTCCGACGTAGGGTGCCATCTTTCGGATGGGACGTTAAAACAGGTGTCCTGACTCTGTGGTCACTAAAGATGGCGCTTACTGTAAGAGTAGGGGTTTTCACCCCGGTGTTCATGGCCACCTACTCATCCCCCTCATTCCTAATAGGTATATATCACTCCTCACCTCTCCACCTGATAGCTGATGTGTGGTGAGCGTTCTGGCACAAAAATGGTCGGCGTACATCACTGAGGTGGGTGCTACACATTTCCCCCCTCAGTTGGTAGAAAAGTGCTATATAAATCCATCAATTATTTTTATTGGTAAACGATCAAATATATCATTCTATTATGCATGGGAATACTTGGGAAAAGATTTCCAAATTAAAATCACTTGGAGCTGATTTCCTGGTGTTTTACAGTCTTTTATATCCAACAATGAAAATGTGAAACAAATAATGAGTAGCGGTCGAACACAGGAGTGGAATGCTCTAGCGCAGCCTAGTCGCTCTGGAAAGCGACAGTAGGCCCAGGTGAAACAGCTGTCTTATGCATCGCTAGGTAACCCACTCAGCTAGGGCTGGGCAATATGGACAAAATATCACATCACAATATGTTTCACGGTATGGCGGTATTTTAAGTTTCTGAATATTACAAGATCTTAATAAGTTCTAGAAGTAGTGAATGACTCTAGAAAGGCCACACGTTATTTCTAAGTGATTTCATTGGTCTTTCTAAGTTCTGATTGTTTTATACTCAACCAAACTAGGACAACATTGACAGTGAAAGTCAAATTTGTAGAACTTTGCATTTATTTAGCATTGTTTCAAAATACCTTTATAGACGGTATTGTAAAAATCCATACCGGTATACTAGTCTCCACGATATACAGTATCGCCCAGCCCTTTACTCAACCCTGGAGACGCACAGGTAAAGTGACACCAGAGTGCAACGGTTACGTAACAGTGCAGAGAGCTGTGTGCAAATGTTCTTGAAGCAATTCAAATAGACTCCTGTCCTGACAGCTTTCCAAATAAACCAGTTCAACACAACCAAAAACTAGCCTGATACTTAGGCTTGCTTGGTCATATAAATGGGAGTAAGTCAAGTTCCTTTCTACTAGACGATAGTCATCTTTACCAATATGAGCAGGTCATGTATAGCCCACCATTGATACGAGGTTCTGTTCAATGCAATTCAACAGACTGTGAACATTCCTACGTGACCTGCATGGCTCCAATCGGATTTGAGGAGTCCTTTCCATTTAGAGACAGCCAAATCATGAACCCATCAACAAGGGGATCCGACCACACCGGCCAAATCATGAATCCATCAACGCAAGGCCACACAATGGCTCTGTTCTGTGCCACCGGGAAAAACCTGTTCATTCATTCAGACCTGCATCTGGTTGCATTATACAGGCTTGTGAATTATTTGCAAAGGGGCCATAAACTATTGACAGGTAAATACAACAAAAAGTTTATATGCAAAATGTATGACTAAGAGTTTGTTCACAATATGGAGGGTTATTTGTATTTGGGCCGAATTTGCAAGCTGAGCTGGATAAGAAATGTATAGAGGTAAGTAAAGGTACTGATCAAAACAACAGAAACGGGGCCTACATGGGCTCCATTCACGGGACTGGCTGGGCAACTGGAGAGTGAGAGTAAAGGTCCCTCTACCAGATGGTGCTGATAGAAGCGAGAGAATGAGGGGCATACAGAGGATGTCACAATGCAGGGGGGTGCGAAACTGTACCAGCGCTAAGACAGCATTAGTGGCCTGACTCATAGCGACTTGGATCCCTGGGACATGCTGGAGCGGGAGGTGCGAAGCAAGTGCGATTATGCAAATCTCAAATCTGGATGACTAATGTGTGCCACCATGTGTGTTGTTAGGTTTATTATTCAAGTTATGATGATAGAGAGATAATATTCCATTGAATAAGTATCATTAGGCTGACCTACATAACAAATTCCTTTGCTTTACAGACATGGAATTACAATGATTAGGCTTACACAGATTGATGTACAAGGATATAGGAAGACGTCTTACACAAGGGCACAACACAAGTGAAACCCCATTTGGAGTTTGAACATCATGTCATCTTCTGGTTAGTCTTCTTCAATGTGTAGGCCTATCATCTATTCGAGCAGAAAAACTCATGTGAATATTGAAAATGGTGGTTGTATCAACTGTTTACTGAGCCAAATATGCTACCCTCAAGAAATTCTTCATTTTAGGCCAACAGCCTCACAGGTCTGGTTTGTTGTTACCAATGATTTACCAAAATGTTAAGTATATAAATGCCCCGTCCCACCCTACTGTGCACATATCCTGCCTGATACACTACGTCAACCTCCACGCAACACATTTTCACTCTCCCACACACCCCCAGGCTGTCCCAGGGAACGAGATCGAGGAAGACGATACAATCTAAAATCATTTTAATTACAGATGGGGCTTTCTGGGAGGTATGGTGCGGGCAACATAATATGAGGAGACCGGTGTGGGCTTTCTCATTTTACGCCACCACCTTTCACTCAGCATAGATGTCGAACTGGGAGGAAAGTGGACTGGGAAGCAAAACACTCCTGGGTTTCCATGGAGAGATTTCAAACAAGAGGAGCGTGTGACCCAGTTGACAGCAAGAGCAGGTCAATCATTTCGATCCCTGACCTGCAACATTTCTGTCACATAAAGGACAACCAACATGTGGTTTTTGTTAAAGGGCCAGTGCAGCAGAATATTGGATTTCCCTGTGTTTTACATACAGTTGAAGTCAGAAGATTACATACACTTAGGTTGGAGTCATTAAAACTCATTTTTCAACCACTACACAAATTTCCTGTTAACAAACTATAGTTTTGGCAAGTCAGTTAGGACATCTACTTTGTGCATGACACAAACAGATCCCTCACAAGTCCTCAACCGGCAGATTCATTAAATAGTACTCGCAAAACACCAGTCTCAACGTCAACAGTGAAGAAGCGACTTCGGTATGCTGGCCTTTTAGGCAGAGTTGCAAAGAAAAAGCCATATCTCAGACTGGCCAATAAAAATAAAAGATTAAGATGGGCAGAAGAACACAGACACTGGACAGAGGAACTCTGCCTAGAAGTCCAGCATCCCGAAGTCGCCTCTTCACTGTTGACGTTGAGACTCGTGTTTTGTGGGTACTATTTAATGAAGCTACCAGCTGAGGACTTGTGAGGCATCTGTTTCTCAAACTAGACACTCTAATGTACTTGTCCTCTTGCTCAGTTGGGCCTCCCACTCCTCTTTCTGTTATGGTTAGAGCTAGTTTGCGCTGTTCTGTACACAACGCTGTACAGCGCTGTTCAATTTCTTGGCAATTTCTCGTATGAAATAGCCTTCATTTCTCAGAACAAGAATAGACTGACGAGTTTCAGAAGAAAGGTCTTGTTTCTAGCCATTTTGAGCCTGTAATCCAACCCACAAATGCCGATGTTCCAGATACTCAACAAGTCTAAAGAAGGCCAGTTTAATTGTTTCTTTAATCAGAACAACAGTTTTCAGCTGTAATAACATAATTGAAAAATAGTTTTCTAAATATCAATTAGCCTTTTAAAATGACAAACTTGGATTAGCTAACACAACGTGCCATTGGAACACAGGAGTGATGGTTGCTGATAATGGGCCTCTATACGCCTATGTAGATATTCCATAAAATATTGCCGTTTCCAGCTCCAATAGTCATTTACAACATTAACAATGTCTATAATGTATTTCCGATCAATTTGATGTTATTATAATAGACAAAAAATAGCTTTTCTTTCAAAAACAAGGACATTTCTCAGTGACCCCAAACTTTTGAACAAATCACTGACATAAATCACTGACAGTGTCACCAGCAAAGCACCATCACTCCTCCTCCTCCATGCTTCACGATGGAAACCACACATGCGGAGATCATCTGTTCACCTACTCTGCATCTCACAAAGACACAGCGGTTGGAACCACAAATCTCAAATTTGGATTCATCAGACCAAATGACAGATTTCCACCAGTCTAATGTCCATTGCTCGTATTTTCAGGTCAATCGGGTTCAATTCCAGGCTCTGGCTGGGCCACTCAAGGATATCTCTGTACTTTGCTTTATTAGTTTTTCCCTCGATCCTGACTAGTCTAAGCAGTCACTGCCACTGAAAAACATCCCCACAGCATGATTCTGCCACCACCTTGGTTCACAGTAGGGATGGTGCCAGGTTTCCTCCAGGCGTGACGCTTGGCATTCAGGCCAAAGAGTTCAATCTTGGTTTCTTCAGATCAGAGAATCTTGTCTCTCATGGTCTGAGAGTCTTTAGGTGCCTTTTGGCAAACTGTCATGTGGACTGTCATGTGCCTTTTACTGAGGAGGGGCTTCTGTCTGGCCACTCTACCATACAGGCCTGATTGGTAGAGCGCTGCAGAGATGGTTGCCCTTCTGGAAGGTTCTCCCATCTCCACAGAGGAACTCTGGAGCTCTCTCGGAGTGACCATCAGGTCCTTGGTCACCTTCTTTCATTTAAAAATGGACTTGGGGACTGTCAATGACGCAGATTTTTTGGGGGGACACTTCCCCAGATCTGTGCCTCGACACAATCCTGTCTCAGAGCTCTACAGACACTTCCCTTTGACCTGATGGCTTGGTTTTTGCTCTGACACACACTGTCAACTGTGGGACCTTACATAGACAGATGTGTGCCTTTCCAAATCATGTCCAATCAATTGAATTTATCACAGGTGTATGCCAATCAAGTTGTAGAAACATCTCAAGGATGATCAATGGAAACAGGATGCACTTGAGCTCAATTTCGAGTCTCATAGCAAAGGATCTGAATACTTACAGTTGAAGTCTGAAGTTTACATACACCTTAGCCAAATACATTTAAACTCAGTTTTTCACAATACCTGACATTTAATCCTAGTAAAAATTCATTTTAGGTCCGTTAGAATCACCACTTTATTTTAAGATTGTGAAATGTCAGAATAATAGTAAAGAAAATAATTGACTTTTATTTCTTCCATCACATTTCCAGTGGGTCAGAAGTTTACATACACTCAATTAGTATTTGGTAGCATTGCCTTTAAATTGTTTAACTTAGGCCTCCCGAGTGGCGCAGTGGTCTAGCTGTGCCACCAGAGACTCTGGGTCCAAGCCCAGGCTCTGTCGGGGGCTGGCCGCGACCAGGAGGTCCATAGGGCGATGCACAATTGGCCTAGTGTCGTCCGGGTTAGGGAGGGTTTGGCCGGCAGGGTTATCCTTGTCTCATCGCGCACTAGCGACTCCTGTGGCGGGCCGGGCGCAGTGCACGCTAACCAGGTCGCCAGGTGCACGGTGTTTCCTCCGACACATTGGTGCGGCTGGCTTCCGGGTTGGATGCGCGCTGTGTTAAGAAGCAGTGTGGCTTGGTTGGGTTGTGTTTTGGAGGACGCATGGCTTTCGACCTTCGTCTCTCCCGGGCCCGTACGGGAGTTGTAGCGATGAGACAAGACCCTAACTGCTAACAATTGGATACCACGAAATTGGGGAGAAAAAGGGGGGTAAAATAAATTAATAATAATTGTTTAACTTGGGTCAAACGGTTCAGGTAGCCTTCCACAAGCTTCCCACAATAAGTTGGGTGAATTTTGGCCTGACAGAGCTGGTGTAACTGAGTCAGGTTTGTAGGCCTCCTTGCTCACACACGCTTTTTCAGTTCTGCCCACAAATGTTCTATTGGATGAGGTCAGGGCTTTGTGATGGCCACTCCAATACCTTGACTTTGTTGTCCTTAAGCCATTTTCCACAACTTTGGAAGTATGCTTGGGGTCAGTGTCCTCTTGGAAGACCCATTTGCGAACAAGCTTTAACTTCCTGACTGATGTCTTGAGATGTTGCTTCAATATATCCACACCCTCCTCATGATGCCATTTATTTTGTGAAGTGCACCAGTCCCTCCTGCAGCAAAGCACCCCCACAACATGATGCTGCCACCCCAGTGCTTCACGGTTGGGATGGTGTTCTTCGGCTTGCAAGCCTCCCCTTATTCCTCCAAACAGTTCTCCAAAAAGTGCAATATTTGTCCCCATGTGCAGTTGCAAACCGTAGTCTGGCTTTTATATGGCGGTTTTGGAGCAGTGGCTTCTTCCTTGCTCAGTTGCCTTTCAGGTTATGTCGATATAGGACTTGTTTTACTGTGGATATAGATACTTTTGTACCTGTTTCCTCCAGCATCTTCACAAGGTTCTTTGCTGTTGTTCTGGGATTGATTTGAACTTCTTCGCACCAAAGTACGTTCATCTCTAGGAGACAGAACGCGTCTCCTTCCTGAACAGTATGACGGCTGCATGGTCCCATGTTGTTGATACCTGCGTACTATTGATTGTACAGATGAAAGTGGTACCTTCAGGCGTTTGGAAATTGCTTCCAAGGATGAACCAGACTTGTGGAGGTCTGCAATTTTTTTTGAGGTCTTGGATGATTTCTTTTGATTTTCCTATGATGCCAAGCAAAGAGGCACTGAGTTTAAAGGTAGGCCTTGAAATACATCCACAGGTACACCTCCAATTGACTCAAATGATGTCAATTAGCCTATCAGAAGCTTCTAAAGCCATGACATCATTTTCTGGATTTTTCCAAGCTGGTTAAAGGCACAGTCAACTTAGTGTATGTAAACTTCTGACCCACTGGAATTGTGATACAGTGAATTATAAGTGAAATAATCTGTCTGTAAACAATTGTTGGAACAATTACTTGTGTCATGCACAAAGTAGATGTCCTAATCGACTTGCCAAAACTATAGTTTGTTCACAAGAAATTTGTGGAGTGGTTGAAAAACTAGTTTTAATGACTCCAACCTAAGTGTATGTAAACTTCCGACTTCAACTGTACATGCATAATTGCATTTGGGGTCACTTTTGATAATGGTGTTTTCCGCTAATGGAACATTCATGCTTACAGACTACTACCATGTGCGCATTGCTGTGCTTATAATGTGAAGAAATAGCCTAATAGTTTATTAACATTTTAAGCAAAACGTTCTGATCCGTTGCGTCTGTACTATGGGGGATAGTAGATTGACATAGCCTAGTGCTTTTGCTGTTCGTTAGGCCTACTCATCTTCTTGGCTGACAAAAAGTAAATGTGGACAGTTTTTCAAATATCTTCAATATTGTCACGCCCTGACCATAGAGAGCTGTTGGTTAGATCGGGTGTGATTAAGGGTGGGTTATATGGGGGAATTATATGTCTTATGTTGGCCTGGTATGGTTCCCAATCAGAGGCAGCTGTTTATCGTTGTCTCTGATTGGGGATCATATTTAGGTAGCCATTTCCCCATTGTGCTTTCAAGCAACTTCTTTCAAATCATTCGTCTCATCATGCAGCCTTACAATGTATTAAAAATCAAAACATAAGGCCCAACGTTTGTAGAACAACTAAAGTTACATTAAAAACTCTAAATTAAGCATATAGGAGTGCCTATTTCTTTGTTAGCTGCTCAACACAGAATAGCCGCATGAGTGCACTCCCTCAAATCGTTTTGAGAAAATGTTTCTATTTTATTCAGCTTTGTATTCTTCATACTATAAAATAATATAAAATAATGCCATGGAATTATAAGCAAAATTTGTCTGCTAAATGAACTAGTGTAGCCCACAACCATTTGGCATAGCCACATAAGGACAAGTATGCTATTCTTTTTTCTGAAATAGGCTTTTCAAAGTTTTCTTTAAACTGCATTGTTGGTTGAGGGACTGCCCAGTAAGTAAGCATTTCACTGTAAGGTCTACCTACACCTGTTGTATTCCGCGCATGTGACAAATAGCATTTGATTTTGTTTTGACTACATTTTCTTCATATCATGCTTTAAAACTGTCTTTGGGATTACAGACTAGGCCAGGCAAGGACAGATTGAAAATGTCACACTTGCCAACTGGTCTGCGCATGCTTTGAGAATATGCCCTGATATTCCGTCTGGCCTGGCAGCCTTGCGAGTGTTAACCTGTTTAAAAGTTTTACTCACTTCAGCCACGGAGAGCGAGATTACACAGTAATTTTGAACAACAGGGGCTTTCACACAAGACTCTGTGTTGTATTCCTCGAAGCGAAATTAAGAGAATCATGTTATCAAAAATGTACTCTCGTCTAGTCCTTTCTGAAGAGGACAACAAGCATGATCTGCTTCATGAATGTCTCGAAGATTTCTATGCCCTTTCTTTTAATAAATATTTTTGAAAAACAATGTAAGCTCAGGTCATGTATTGTAGTTGCGTAATATTATCCTAATTTAGCCCTGCACCCACACCAATCAACCAACATCATGACATGCCCTAATATTATGGATGAGGGTGGGCACAGCAGGGCTAGACAGACCCTACACCTCTCCGATATATCCACCTGTCAAAAATGCTTTGTCAATTCAACTCAAATGCTTTTGTAGTGAATCTATCTGCCTTTGATGGTGTCACTCTTGCATGCCATTCCTTCCAGGAAGCACCAAGTCAGTGGCATGATAATGTGAGACCTGCTTAGATATAGGATTTGAATGGATATTTATTGTAGCAGAGGATGATCAACAAATAAAAGCAACAACAATCAGAAGAACATAATATGCTATGTGGGCGTGGCATAATATAATTGTCTATCTATCTATTGTTCGTCTATGTAAATAAAGAAATAAACTGGGGCCCGTCCAATGGTGTGATCAAAATACAGGGTGGATTTTCACACTTCTAAAAGTGTCTGGCCGAGGATCCCTGTCAGTAAACATATAAAACGGTCTAGCTGTAAAGGGAAAGGGGGATACCTAGTCAGTTGTACAACTGAATGCCTTCAACTGAAATGTGTCTTGCGCATTTAACCCAACCCCTCTGAATCAGAGAGGTGCGGGGGGCTGTCTTAATCAACATCCACGTCTTTAAATGCCAGTCATCCGTCAAGAAGGTCTGTGCAAAACTGGTGAGCTACTTGTTATTTAAGCTCTGTTATTCTACAGCATTGATACTGTACTGAGCAGACTAGACTCAAGCCAAACATCCCCTTCATGATTGACGGGAATTAGAAGAGGTATAGAGCTTTTCGATGATGATTAACGGAATGTCCTCTTTTCACCATTCCTAAAAAAAAATGTGTGAAGCAAACAATGAAACCAAAGTGACATATCTGTGCCTGGGAGACTGTATACAAACCTGCCACTGCATTAGCTAGGCCACATGTGTCACATTGAATTGACATATTATTACATAATGGTATGACAGTGTTATAGATGTATCATTATTGATTTACAGACTTTCTAGGCGCAGCATGTGCTCTCTCTCAAAATTATGTATTATGGGTTATTCTGTTCACTTGAACAAAATGTACAGAGTGAATGAATGATGGTTTAAACAGCAGTGCAAATAGGCTACAGCCAGCCAGCAATCAATGATTGTATCGGCTTTATGCATCCTCCTGTCATTTTTTAGTACGTTGATATGTCACCTAGCTTGATTCCATGCCACTGTTCCATTTAAAGGGTGTAATGCACATGACAGTCAGACCTCTACAAAAGATTATACAAGACAATAAAATGTATTAAATACTTACTTGGTCCGATTTCCGCTCGTTCCCAGGTAGTGCTGCACGAGAAGACATTGTCCCTGAGGTATCCTTTCTATTAGGCTACTTGGTTTTTATGTAGGTAACAGTTATATACAGGATTATATTCTACCGAAGATAACGGTCGACATTGGCCGGTCCACCGCCTAGCCAGTGTTCCAAGGCAATAGACGCCTTTCCTACCGGCAACCCCAGGTTCGAGAGCAGTGAGACAGAATTGTATCCTCAAATACTCATTTTCATTGTAAAAAGCCAACACCGAACACGACAATTGTCTAGAAAACTGTCCGAATAGCCTTCTAGGCTATCCACTTCATGTTTGGTTGATTCTTCATGTGAAGAAAGGCATCAATGATATACCTCATTCTGGAATTAAAATGAACCCAAAATAGGTTTCTTGTCACTATCGCAACATTACTATACTAAAACAATTTTTTGAAAGCAATTCTGTGTTTCCAGTGATGAATGTGGGTGTATGTCAGGAACAGAGCAGTTTGTTATATCCGATAAAAAAAACAATTGTCAAAACAAAAAACATTGGTCAGGTAGCCTGCGCGTACCACGACCATGGGTGGATGTCTGTCGTTGAAAAATATGTATTTTTTGGGGGGTGCCAAATAATGCTCGCAAAACCAACCACTCCCAAGGCAAAACACTGAACGACTTAAGCCTAATTGCCAGCCCACATTTCATAGTTAATTAATAAATAATTAACCGTCAAAAGAAACAATACAACGACATGACAATTGCGGATAGAGCATCGGCGAATGTACTGTTACCCCCCTTTCTCTTTCTGCACGTGATGGACCACTTCCTGAAAAAGTAGCCGTCGAATAACACTCAACGTTCGAAAAATGATTTAACTTTGACTCTCACAGATATCCTACATAACTATCAATTGTAACATTTGCCTACAGAAAACGGCATCTCCAAACTGTATGACAAGAGCAAGAGGGAAGGACCTCAAGAGAAATAATAGGCAGGGCTGCGTCGGTGGCTCAGTTACACACCCTTCCCCCATATTCTTAAAGAGACAATCCCCCCATTCATTCATTGGTAGAACAGCAGTTACCAGCACCAGCCACACGTCAACCACGTTGGCAAGCAATATTCTGTACAGTAATGTCATCACTTGACGCTGCAGACAGCATCTCTTGGGCATTTGACAACAGGGGCGACAGGGCCCTGTCTGAAGAAGACACACTTTAACAAAGCAACAAACTACTGCACTTTTATGTAATTTTCCCTCCACTTGTAATTTATATTGTTGTGAGAACAAACCATCTGTTCTCTGGTGTATATAATTTATGTTTTAATCTATCTATATTATTCATGTCTATTTATTGATTATACCAAGTGGGTGATGACAGCAGAAGCACATCACCAAAGACTATAGTCTCACCTGTACAAATCGGACACGAGAGGGTCGGGCCCATGAACACCTCCTTCTGCTGTGGTCCCTGGGCACTCAGTATTTTGTTATTGAGATAGGCATATAGTGAATGTTGGTTTAGCTCTTTTCTTGGTTTCGCATGGGTGATAGAGCAGTGTGTGAAAGTGAGTCCTCAACATCAATTAGGCAGTCATTTGGGACCAAATCATTTGGGAACCACTTTATGTGGAATTTTCAATACTCGTAATGGGGTATGTGCGAAGGCAGGTAAAGTGTGGGCGTCAGATGATGCTGCTCTTTCCATGTACCATGGAGAGAGCCGAGACATGATTGTAAGTGATGTGTGCACACGGAGCGGGTGAGGGTGATCGACCAGGGCCCAGCCCCACCACTGCAACCCTGGCTGACCCTGAGGAACTGAACACAAACCACCTCCAGTCAGGTCTGCTGTCCAACAGAGCCTCCACTGTCTGACTCAAGACTCTTGGCAAATCTGATTGGATATAGCTTCATAAATGAATAGTATTAGTACTGTATTAATAACCCATTAGTAGCCCATTCATTCCAAACATACCTTCAGCTGACAGAGTATTGAACCATGTGAACTATTTGGCTTCTACATTATTATTAAAAAACATGCATACTCAGTGTAGACCTATACATCACATGGCAACATGAACAGTATCAGCTGTTATCCAAAATGCTTTACATATCCTCAAATGGAGGAGAGTTACAAACTACTGCAACTTCTCTCTATTCCAGTTGACCTACTGTATTTCAGACCTAGTCATCTCAATGCTCTAATTACAGCTGTTGGAAGGCAGTACCATGGCCAACCCCCCATGCCTCCCACTGCATTAATCTCTAATCTGGCAGAGATTATGATGTCTGGAGGCACATTGGAGGCTATGTTCTGCCCTTAATCAAGTGTCTGTCCAATCCTGACTGTCTTTGAACCCCAGGTTGTTGCTGTTCAAAGTTTACAAATACCTTTTTTTGTGAACAAAATCAGGCAATAGAATCATTATTATATATGATGAGACTTGGCTGTAATTCAAATATGCTTGAAGATGTTGTCCAACTTTTAATATGAATGCAAATTGTTAAAGGAATCAAATATATACAAATAAAGACCATTGATTGTATAGATTATGGGTTTCAAGAGTATATGGGCAACAGAATAATGCATTGGTTAGGTTAACATTGAAATAGGCAAGAGTGGCTTTTTTGGAAATAATTTTTTCTAATATCTCATATATAGTTATCATACTTTTGCTTGTTATGTTTACCTTGTTTGCTGATTGACATTTTTAAATAACATCTTGTTGGTGAGAAATTGCAATGTCATCCTGTTTGCTCTCTGTGCTGTGTTGCAAATTATGTTAGGTTATAGAGGGCCACCTAGTGGAGTAGTAGCCTCATCACGGCCAGAGGCATCCTTATTACTGTTGTGATGGCGTCATCTTGTGGTTGTCAATGATTCTGTTTTCTTTTACTTGTTATGTGGTGGCAGTGTTTTGTTGCATCATCAACAAACCCCCCTTTTTAACATTATAATTGTGACATGGTGATCGCCTGCTGCTTTGAGCCCGAAAACCCTCTTCCATTTGTGTAGTCTATATAAGAGAGAGGGTAGAGTGCAGCATCAGGAAATCAAAGTACTTCCAGTCTCCGAACTGGTGTGAGTTTGAACTGGAACCACAGGGAGGCCTATTCAAAACAGCCGGGGAAGCACATTGGCCTACAGTACTTTAATCTTTCATCCTTGTTTCAAGTTTCAGCATTTAGATGAACCTCTTGCCACATTTTGAGTCACAAATTGAATTGTCCCACTCTCTACCATTAACCTTTATGTCTGCATCTATTATGAGATCAAGTTGATCACAAAATGCTTAAAAGGGAGAAAATGACCAGAGCCACTCGAAAAAGAGCCTGGAAAGACATCTTACAAAAAGGTCTCACTTTCATCTAGCATAGCTTACTTGCCATGCTTCAAGGCTCTCAGATATATGCTTGGTGATTGAAACTAATACATTATAGAAGGAAAAAATAAATAGGAAGTGAATCAACTAAACAGACCATCGCTGCATTCTCTCCCTATCTTACTCTCTCTCTCTCTTTCTCTTTCGCTCTCTCTCTCTCTTACTAATACAAATACTATATTTCCCATCAAAATGTGTGTGCCTTTTGCATTTTCTACATTAGTGGTTCCCAAACTTTTTAAAGTCCCGTACCCCTTAAAACATTCAACCTCCAGCTGCGTACCCTCTCTAGCACCAGGGTCAGCGCACTCTCAAATGTTGTTTTTTGCCTTCATTGTAAGCCTGCCACACACACACTATACGATACATTCATTAAACATAAGAATGAGTGTGAGTTTGTCACAACCTGGCTCGTGAGAAGTGACAAAGAGCTCTTATAGGACCAGGGCACAAATAATAATATAATAATAATCAATCATTTTGCTCTTTACTTAGCCATCTTACATGTAAAAACCGTATTTGTTCCTTAAAAATTGAGGATAAATCACCACAAGTTAATGAGAAGGGTGTGCTTGAAAGTATGCATATACAGTGCCATGCGAAAGTATTCGGCCCCCTTGAACTTTGCGACCTTTTGCCACATTTCAGGCTTCAAACATAAAGATATAAAACTGTATTTTTTTGTGAAGAATCAACAACAAGTGGGACACAATCAAGAAGTGGAACGACATTTATTGGATATTTCAAACTTTTTTAACAAATCAAAAACTGAAAAATTGGGCGTGCAAAATTATTCAGCCCCTTTACTTTCAGTGCAGCAAACTCTCTCCAGAAGTTCAGTGAGGATCTCTGAGTGATCCAATGTGGACCTAAATGACTAATGATGATAAATACAATCCACCTGTGTGTAATCAAGTCTCCGTATAAATGCACCTGCACTGTGATAGTCTCAGAGGTCCATTAAAAGCGCAGAGAGCATCATGAAGAACAAGGAACACACCAGGCAGGTCCGAGATACTGTTGTGAAGAAGTTTAAAGCCGGATTTGGATACAAAAATATTTCCCAAGCTTTAAACATCCCAAGGAGCACTGTGCAAGCGATAATATTGAAATGGAAGGAGTATCAGACCACTGCAAATCTACCAAGACCTGGCCGTCCCTCTAAACTTTCAGCTCATACAAGGAGAAGACTGATCAGAGATGCAGCCAAGAGGCCCATGATCACTCTGGATGAACTGCAGAGATCTACAGCTGAGGTGGGAGACTCTGTCCATAGGACAACAATCAGTCGTATTTTGCACAAATCTGGCCTTTATGGAAGAGTGGCAAGAAGAAAGCCATTTCTTAAAGATATCCATAAAAAGTGTCGTTTAAAGTTTGCCACAAGCCACCTGGGAGACACACCAAACATGTGGAAGATGGTGCTCTGGTCAGATGAAACCAAAATTGAACTTTTTGGCAACAATGCAAAACGTTATGTTTGGCGTAAAAGCAACACAGCTGAACACACCATCCCCACTGTCAAACATGATGGTGGCAGCATCATGGTTTGGGCCTGCTTTTCTTCAGCAGGGACAGGGAAGATGGTTAAAATTGATGGGAAGATGGATGGAGCCAAATACAGGACCATTCTGGAAGAAAACCTGATGGAGTCTGCAAAAGACCTGAGACTGGGACTGAGATTTGTCTTCCAACAAGACAATGATCCAAAACATAAAGCAAAATCTACAATGGAATGGTTCAAAAATTAACATATCCAGGTGTTAGAATGGCCAAGTCAAAGTCCAGACCTGAATCCAATCGAGAATCTGTGGAAAGAACTGAAAACTGCTGTTCACAAATGCTCTCCATCCAACCTCACTGAGCTCGAGCTGTTTTGCAAGGAGGAATGGGAAAAAATTTCAGTCTCTCGATGTGCAAAACTGATAGAGACATACCCCAAGCGACTTACAGCTGTAATCACAGCAAAAGGTGGCGCTACAAAGTATTAACTTATGGGGGCTGAATAATTTTGCACGCCCAATTTTTCAGTTTTTGATTTGTTAAAAAAGTTTGAAATATCCAATAAATGTCGTTCCACTTCATGATTGTGCCCCACTTGTTGTTGATTCTTCACAAAAAAATACAGTTTTATATCTTTATGTTTGAAGCCTGAAATGTGGCAAAAGGTCGCAAAGTTCAAGGGGGCCGAATACTTTCGCAAGGCACTGTAACTCTGCAATGTTGGGTTGTATTGGAGAGAGTCTCAGTCTTTTTCCACACTCTGTCTGTGCCTGTATTTAGTTTTCATGATAGTGAGGGCCGAGAATCCACTCTCATATAGGTATGTGGTTGCAAAGGGCATCAGTGTCATAACAGCGCGATTTGCCAAGGCAGGATACTCTGACCCAGACCCCCCCCCCCTGAAGAGGACGTCTGTGCCAGGCCCGCCACGTCTGTTGACTCATCCAGCTGTAATGTATAGAATTCACTGGCTTGTATGCAAAGTAATTGTTTAAAACATCCCCTGCCATGTCACTGATGCATCGTGAAACAGGGTTGTTTGATGAAGGCATTGTCTGTATAGTTTTTTTGGCCTTTCCTCCAGCATTGTCCCAGCCATATCCACAGCAGCAGGAACAATTAGTCCTCCACAATAGTATGGGGCTTGCCTGTCATAGCCACTCGGTAGCTTATAAGACGCTTCTAGCCCTTTCTTATTAATGCTATCTGTTACTTTTATACATATCTTACTACTCGAAAGTCACCTTATATCTCGCTCAAATACTCCCGCAGCGTTTTTTTTTCAAATTGGCATGTTTTGTTTCTAAATGTCTGCGCAAGAGTGAAGGTTTCATTAAATTGTGAGATAGTACTTTTGCACTAATAACACACTGTGGCTGGGGAAAGGCACTACTCCCAATATAAGTGAACACCAAATCAATGTAGTTCTCATCATATTTGCACCTCTTCGAGGGTCCAACGTCCCTGTCTGTTGTTCAGTGCTTTCCCGGGTAAGGGGGCAGTAGCTCTTCAGCTGCATCATATTCACATCTGTCAGTGTCCATGCTAGCTGGGCTAACAACAAATGTAGAATTACTGATGCTAGCATTGGATGTGCTCGTGGAAGCAGAACAACTTGTGTCGTCGACAGGTGCAGGTGTAGTACTGCTGGTAATAGCAGTACTACCAGTAGAGCTGGTATGTGTCTCTATGGACGAGGGCCTTACTTTTTACAAAAAACATTTTAACCATAAATTTTCGAGCAAACGAAATGAGCAGCAGCTACGTTTGGCTACATACAGACTGTTAGTGGAATTCCCGTGAATTCCCGTTAATTATTTGACGAGGCTACCTGTATCTGACATTGTGTTGTTATTTCGCTGAACACTAGATAGTTTAATTTTAGTTTTGGCAGTGAAACGAGGCTACTCAGGTGAGAAAAAAACCTCACCCAGATGTATAGCCCTGTTGGAAAATATAAATGAACTGTTTGAAAATGTGATTTATTTATTATTATTTTTTTTTTACTCGGCATACCCTGATGGCATTCCACGTACCCCAGTTTGGGAATACCTGTTCTACATTATCAAACACAGCAAGATATTATCAGTATACCCTAGACACAGACTAGACTGATTGCAGTGCAGTCACAGACTAAGCTTTGAAGTGGTTTATTTAATTTTCTTGGTACTGACATGCATCTCTCACCTCTAGACACCTGCTTAGCTTTCTGTGGTAATCAAATATGAGACTGATCTGATGTCACAGATAGAGGCTCTAAACCACAACATTTGTGCTGACAAATTGTAATATTCTGAAAAAAAGTTTCCGACACCTAAAACCCTCACCTTTAAAAGCAAGTGCCTTTCACAATTTATGACTTCACTACAATCACATGCAGCACAAATCTCTCCTCCTCAAAGGTAAGTTGACTTATGATTAGTGAATAAAAATGTTGGTTAAATATTTGTATGCAACTGTGCATTTACTCTTACTTTCAAAGTGAGAATGAAATGCATGCACATATTTTACACTTTTGTCATTACTAAAATATGATAAACATGCAAGTCCTTAAAGGGGCAATTGGCCTTGCAACATTCATTTTTAGACTTTAAAATTAATGATATTATACCCATTGATTCTTGAAGAATATACAGTGGGGCAAAAAAGTATTTAGTCAGCCACCAATTGTGCAAGTTCTCCCACTTAAAAAGATGAGAGAGGCCTGTAATTTTCATCATAGGTACACTTCAACTATGACAGATAAAATGAGAAAAAAAATCACATTGTAGGATTTTTAATGAATTTATTTGCAAATTATGGTGGAAAATAAGTATTTGGTCACCTACAAACAATTAATGTTAAATTTCTGCAGCCCCATCCCTCAGCTTTTAACCAAAAGAGTGGCGGGGTGTCGCTTTGTTATTGTTTGAACTGCAGGTTGACCCTTAAATCTCAATAAAAGTTTTATTGATGGAATTTTACATAAGGGAATCTACTGTAAAGACAGATGGTGTCACTCCCAAGCAATCTGTTGGGTTCCATTTTATAATAAGTGACAGGGAAACTGTATATTTGTTAAGTTGGAAAAAGTTGGAAAGCACAGTGTAATTATATTGTACTCATTGCTACACAGTACTGATATGTTTATAGACAAACTTTTAATTTGGCTCTATACTCTGCCATTTTGGATTTTTGATCAAATGTTTTCATTCAGTACAGTATTTATGTACAGTACAGAATGTCACCTTTCATTTGAGCGTATTTTCATCTGTTTTATCATTTAGAAATGAAAGCACTTTATGTATCTTGGACTCACTTTTTTGTAAATGTGAATGCTACCATAAATATCGTGTTTTGGGGGCATGATCTTTTTGCACCTGTAACTTTTTCATTCATCATTATTCATGATTCATTCATAATCACAGTAACATCCACATGAATGTAGAAGTGTTCTGAAACAGATTAAATTCTAATTTACAATAAAAGTGATTCCGAAATGACACAATACATTATTTACCATTCATTTCTATTGGGCACAACATAATCTGAAACACAAACAAAACAAACTGCAAATGCGTCCAACAAGTTTGTAGTGTCGCAAGATTTTTACATAATTAACAAGACATTGTACTGAATATCCAAAGAAAGGAACAATGAAATGGCATAGATTACATGCTTGAGCAGGATGTGTACTGGTAAACAGGAATTATGTCACAACAGAAGTTTCATATATTTGTTTCAGATCTCACATTGACCCAATTTCTTTTCCTGTCATATCAACATTAGTTCCTCGCAATGTTGGTGAGTTTAAGCACGGTCATCATGGCCCTCATCTCAGTAGCTGCTACCTGTCCTGCCTCACCATGTGAATGTCTGGACAACATCACAGTCAGCTGCCCGGACAAGAGGCTGAAGAAGTTCCCTAACCTCCCAGATGGTACTGAGGAGCTTTATATGGCCCACAACCTGATCGAGGCATTCCCCACCAGTGGACTGGAGCAGCTGCAGATCCTGGATCTCACCAAGAACTGTCTCAATGTCTCCTTGACTTCCAACTTCATCTGGCCCAACATGAGCAGCCTGGTCAAGCTGTTTCTCAGGGGTAATTACCTGGGTTCATTGGGCCCTCGGCAGCTCCAAGGCCTCTCAGCACTCACCTTCCTGGACCTCAGCGAGAACAACATGGAGGCCCTGCAACCAGGATCCCTACAAGGCCTTGGTCAATTAAATACGCTCATTCTAACACTGAACCAGATCAACAGCCTGCAGTACGGGGCACTGGGTGGAGCCCCTGCACTCACTGACCTTCACCTGAGCAGCAACAGTATTGTGGAGTTTGAGGAAGGGGTGTTTGAGAATTCATCCAAATTAGTAAAGCTGATTTTGTCTAAGAACAACTTGGTTAGCATTGGGAATGGCACATTCAGTGGAGCAGTTAACCTGAGTCATCTGGACCTCAGTGGAAACAGGTTAGATTCTGTGCCCGTTGCTGCCCTGAAGGATGTGTCAAAGCTGCACAGCTTGTACCTCCAGAAGAACAGCATCACATTTTTACCAGAAGATGCTTTCTCTGAGCTAAGCCATCTAAGGATTTTGGTTTTGAATAATAACCATCTGAGCATAATGGCTAAGGACTCATTGAGTGGTCTAGCACATCTCGGTCAATTGGATCTGAGCTACAATAACCTTCAATCCCTTCCTTCTGAAGTGTTTCAATATCTATGCAGACTGGAGCTCCTGGATCTCTACCACAACAGGCTGACATACCTTCCAGAGAACCTGTTTCACAACCTAACTATGCTGAGAGAGCTGCAACTTGACAGCAACAATATCTCATACATACCACCAGGGCTCTTTCACATGGTGTCTAAGCTAAGGGAACTCCAGCTGGACAATAATCAGATAGCTGACCTCCACAATGCCTTGTTCTCCAGACTGAGAAGGCTACGGACACTCTACCTGGACAACAACGCAATAAGCAAGATTCCCAGAGGCCTATTCCACAAGACCAAGAGACTCAGGGAGCTACAGTTGAACAATAACCACCTCAGGTCTCTCCCTAAGTCCATCTTCCATGGTCTGGCTAAACTCCACTCCCTGAAGCTTTTCAATAACCGTCTCACAGCTCTTCAACCTGAGCAGTTTTCTACCCTTGGAAACCTGAGAGAGCTCCTGCTGAATGAAAACCTGATCGAAGATCTTCCCACAGGCATATTTTCTGAGCTTCGCAGCCTCAAGATGCTGGATTTGGATAACAACCACCTCACAGCACTGACTCCTGCAGGCTTTGATGGGTTAGGTACACTAAAGGAGCTTCATCTCAGCTTCAATCAGCTCCGTGATCTCCCATATGCAACCTTCCACTCCCTGGATGACTTACGTAGACTCCTTCTCCAGAACAACCGCTTGGCGGCCTTGCACCCTCAAGTCTTCGCACCCCTGGCCGACTTACAGGAGCTTGACTTAGACAACAACCAGATAGAACAGCTACACCCTGACATGTTTCAAGGCCCTCACCATCTCCAGAAACTTCACCTGAAATCAAACCGCCTCAGTACTCTTTTGAATGGGACACTGGAGCCTTTGCAGAGCCTGAAGGCCCTCCACCTGGAGGGGAACCCCTGGGACTGCTCTTGCAGATCACCCATCCTGTACATCAGTAACTGGATCATCAACAACACCCAGATGTTACAGGACGAACCCATGTGTTCCACACTCAACCGACCCATTTCACAGCCTGCACACCTTTTAAAGCCCTGTGTGAGCTTTGCATGCTTCCCCAGACACAAACTTCCCCTAGAGATGCTGACAGTGCTTACAGCTTGCCTTCTAGCTAGCGGTTTTCTTTGACGTACTTTTGCGGTTTCAGCATTGTGGTTTTGTTTCTTGTTTTCAGATGGTTATGCTTTCATGCAACTGTCTATTGCACATGCATTGTGAAGAGTAAGTGATATAGTATAAAGATTAAAATACCATGGAATGGTGTTAAATATTTGATTGAAAATTCATGCTTTTCTTTGAAATAAAACAAATTATTTAATTTAATTTCTTGATGGGTTACAATATCTGCCATGTGTGATCTTGATGTGAATTAGACTAGGAGTGTTGCTCAGAGTTAATAAACTTGAGGCATTTACTCTATAATCTATGACTAAACACCCATCCATGGATACAAAACATACTCTTTCCAACTCAAGACATGCAGTCGGACACTCAGAGATACAACTGCTTGTTCTTCGAAACGCCACTAGACATCACTGCGTACCCACTGTGCAGATTCAAGGATACATTAACCTACAAGTGCTGAGGGGCATTACTGCTGAGCATTTGTGAGTGAGCCTCGAGTCAACCTTTTGAGGTTGAATGTGATTAACCCTAAATGGAAAGAAATGTAGGTAACTGTGGAACACAGGGTCAGGTCAGGCTCCCGACAGCAGAACACAAGGTTTGGTCCCTCACCTCATGCACTGCATTCTAGGTGGGGTACTGCTGAAGAGTGGCTGGGTGGCAAGGAAGTTCCCCTTAATATATATATATGACAAGTTCTCTGCTATTATGTGCATGGAGTACATCAGAGAACATTGGGGAAAATAATTAAAGATCTTCATTTTTGGTGAGTTTGGTCTAAACATAGACATTATGCCATACCCATTAATGTGACTAATGTGACAGGGAACATATGTAGACTTGTGATTTTCAGGAATGAGGATTGGAGGGAAGGATGATCATAGATGGGTGCGAGGCAGACCACCAAAAACCACATATTAAATGAATTAATCAATGTGAAGTGTGCAACAATATTAGGACCATCTTTCATTGATTACCCTATGAGGATTTGCATATTTGAAGTGCCCAAGGTAACCCAACATGAATTATGAATATGCAGGCATAATACAGAACCATTTCATTCTACCACCGCACATTAACTTCTATTAGTGCTGAAGATAATCATCTTCTGGTCACATGTACACTTCCTTTGACATCACCAACAGTGTTGCCTTAGCTTATTCATAGATTTTTTTAAAACTTGTTTGGCTCCATTCAGGAAACTGTCTCACATCTACTGTACTTTTCTGTTGGAAGGGAAGAGAGCGTTGCACAGTTCTATCATAGTGACATTGGCTGAGGTATGGCTTGGGAACACAGTTACTGGTAATGCAGACATGTAGATGGGCGGCACACCACAAGTCCACAATCAAGAATCTGTTCTCTGAGGAATTCATGCATCGACACAATTCTAATTAATTTAATGTGAAATGGATGATCTGCTATTTCAGTGCCAAAAATGGACTGAAATACAGGTTTATTTTCCTGTTGTTTCTCCTTGTTATGTAATATCCATACGAGTCTTATCAGTCTCATCCGAGCCACTTCATACAAGGCGCCATAGAGGGACACCAACCCATAGGCACTCGATCATTTGCATTAATGTTATGTTGCAGCTGTTAGAGGGACTATATGCACGGATAGCAACAAACACACACACACACCAAAGGACTCATTTCAGGAGTTTTATTTACCATTGGCACACAAATACGAGATAACAGTAATAAAAGGTACACAAGACAAGAAAGGTTACAGATGTACATCCTTCTCAAATAAATTAGGCTCTGCTTCATTGAACAGTTACTGGACCACCAGCCAATCCACTCAAAGTATTTCTACCCCACAAAGGCAACTGGTTATACAAAATTAAATACTTTGAAAAAAAAGGCTTTTTTGGTAACCAATCTAATCAGTACACTTCTTATGTTAGTATGCCACTCACTGACCTATAAATGCATTTTTAATGCCGAGACAATTGTTCAAACCAAGTGTGGTCCATTGCAATAAGAGGCTATGCCTATTGGTTTTAGATATAGTAGCACTTGTGATCTTTCAGATTCCTCAGGTAGGAAAAACTCTTCCCGCATTTGTCGCACATGAATAATTTCTCCCCTGTGTGGATTTGTTTGTGGGCTTTGAGGCTGTTGCCCTGGTTGAAGCTCCTCCCACAGAGGTCACAGCTAAAAGGCTTCTCTCCAGTGTGTATCCGCTGGTGCCTGTTGAGGTTCCCAGTGTTGCTGAAACATTTCCCACACGTTTCACAGCTGAAAGGTTTCTCCCCAGTATGGACTGCCTGGTGGGTTTTCAGGCTGCTGTGTTGAGTGAACATCCTTCCACACACGTCACAGGTGAACGGTCTCTCCCCAGTGTGAGTTTTCATGTGTATGTTCAGGTAGCTGACCGACTTGAAGCTCTTGTTGCATAGGCCACAGCTGTGCGGCTTCTCCATAGTATGGAGTTGCTGGTGCGATTTGAGGTGAGTGAATGAACTGAGACTACTACCGCACACTGAGCAAATACAAGGCATCTCTGCTGTGTGAGCCTGAAGGTGTGTTTTGAGAGAGTTGACGCAAGCCAGTACTGTCCCGCACACCACACAGAGGAAGGCGTGCTCTCCTGCGTGGGTTCTTTGGTGCATTTTCAGAGCACTTCTTTGAATGAAACACTTCCCACACGTCTCACAGGTAAATGGCCTCTCTCCTGTGTGGATCCGCTGGTGTCCTTTCAGAGTGTCTGCCTGGTTGAAGCTTTTCCCGCACGTATCGCAACGGAACGGTTTCTCACCGGTGTGTATACGCTGGTGCCTGTGGAGATTTCCTGGTATGCTGAAACTCTTCTTGCAGATCTCACAGCTGTATTTCCTCTCTCCTGTGTGGACGATCTGGTGCATCTTGAGACCGTGGGCCCGGTTAAAGCTCTTGCCACATTCGTCGCAGCGGAACGGTCTCAACCCTGCATGGAGTCTCTGGTGATTCTTGAGTAGCTGCTTTAAGGTGAAAGCTTTACCACAATCGCCACAGGTGTGTGGTCTCTCTCCTGTGTGAAGCAGTTGGTGTGCATCCAAACTGCGTTTAAAGGAAAAACCTCTGCCGCACTGTTTACAGTTAAAAGGTTTCTCCGCTGCTGCATGGATCGCCTGGTGAGCTTTCAGCTGGATCAGTTTGCTGAATGTCTTCCTGCAGTGCTTGCAGCTAAGATGGTTCTCCTTTTTGGGCCTTGCCTGACGAGCCCCGGTGATCTTTGGCTTTCTCAAATGCTTTGGCCCTGCGGCGCCACCTCTGTCCTTTGGGTCCTCTGAGGGGTTCTCTGGGTCACTCAACTCCTGGGCGTGGCTCTCTAAAAAAGAACTTGGGTCTGAGGTGCTACTGTACAAGTAATCTTCTAAGCCTTCTTCTTTGATAATAACTGACTCGATCGTTTCCTCCATGTTGGAGTGCTGAGATGAGAGGGAAAGTGATTTAATGGAACGCAGGTTTAGAGACCCATCTATTTCTATCTACAGTACCAATCAAAAGTTTGGACACACCTACTCATTCAAGGGTATTTCTTTATTTGTACTATTTTCTACATTGATTTCTTCACTATTATTCTACAAGCTATGAACTAACACATATGGAATTATGTAGTAACCAAAAAGTGTTAAACAAACCCAAATATACTTTATATTTGATATTCTTCAAAGTAGCCACCCTTTGCCTTGATGACAGCTTTGCACACTCTTGGCATTCTCTCAACCAGCTTCATGAGGACCCTGGAATGTATTTCAATTAACAGTTGTGCCTTGTTAAAAGTTCATTGTGGAATTTCTTTCCTTCTTAATGCATTTGAGCCAATAAGTTGTGTTGTGACAAGGTAGGGGTGATATACATAAGATGGCCCTATTTGGTAAAAGACCAAGTCCATATTATGGCAAGAACAGCTCAAATAAGCAAAGAGAAACGACAGTCCAACATTACTTTAAGATTTGAAGGTCAGTCAATGCGGAAGATTTCAAGAACTTTTAAAGTTTCTTCAAGTGCAGTCGCAAAAAACATCAAGCGCTATGATGAAACTGGCTCCCATGAGGACCACTGGAGAGCTGCATCAGATGACCTGACCTCCACAATCACCCGATCTCAACCCAATTGAGATGGTTTGGGATGAGTTGGACCGCAGAGTGAAGGAAAAGCAGCCAACAAGTGCTCAGCATGTGGGAACTTCTTCTAGACTCTTGGAAAAGCATTGCAGGTGAAGCCGGTTGAGAGAATGCCAAGAGTATGCAAAGCTGTTATCAAGGCAAAGGGTGACTAATTTGAAGAATCTCAAATATATTTTGATTTGTTTTACACTTTATTGGTTACTACATGATTCCATAGGTGTTATTTTATAGTTTTGATGTCTTCACTATTATTCTACAATGTAGAAAATAGTAAAATAAAGAAAAACCTTTGAATGAGTAGGTGTGTCAAAACTTTTCACTGGTACTGCATATCTATACCTACAGTGGGGCAAAAAAGTATTTAGTCAGCCACTAATTGTGCAAGTTCTCCCACTTAAAAAGATGAGAGAGGCCTGTAACTTTCATCATAGGTACACTTCAACTATGACAGACAAAATGAGAAAAAAAATCCAGAGAATCACATTGTAGGATTTTTAATGAATTTATTTCAAATTATGGTGGAAAATAAGTATTTGGTCAATAACAAAAGTTTATCTCAATACTTTGTTATATACCCTTTGTTGGCAATGACAGAGGTCAAACGTTTTCTGTAAGTCTTCACAAGGTTTTCACACACTGTTGCTGGTATTTTGGCCCATTCCTCCATGCAGATCTCCTCTAGAGCAGTGATGTTTTGGGGCTGTTGCTGGGCAACACGGACTTTCACTCCCTTCAAAGATTTTCTATGGGGTTGAGATCTGGAGACTGGCTAGGCCACTCCAGGACCTTGAAATGCTTCTTACGAAACCACTCCTTCGTTGCGGTGTGTTTGGGATCATTGTCATGCTGAAAGACCCAGCCACGTTTCATCTTCAATGCCCTTGCTGATGGAAGGAGGTTTTCACTCAAAATCTCACGATACATGGCCCCATTCATTCTTTCCTTTACACGGATCAGTCGTCCTGGTCCCTTTGCAGAAAAACAGCCCCAAAGCATGATGTTTCCACCCCCATGCTTCACAGTAGGTATGGTGTTCTTTGGATGCAACTCAGCATTCTTTGTCCTCCAAACACGACGAGTTGAGTTTTTACCAAAAAGTTATATTTTGGTTTCATCTGACCATATGACATTCTCCCAATCTTCTTCTGGATCATCCAAATGCTCTCTAGCAAACTTCAGACGGGCCTGGACATGTACTGGCTTAAGCAGGGGGACACGTCTGGCACTGCAGGATTCGAGTCCCTGGCGGCGTAGTGTGTTACTGATGGTAGACTTTGTTACTTTGGTCCCAGCTCTCTGCAGGTCATTCATTAGGTCCCCCCGTGTGGTTCTGGGATTTTTGCTCACCGTTCTTGTGATCATTTTGACCCCACGGGGTGAGATCTTGCGTGGAGCCCCAGATCGAGGGAGATTATCAGTGATCTTGTATATCTTCCATTTCCTAATAATTGCTCCCACAATTGATTTCTTCAAACCAAGCTGCTTACCTATTGCAGATTCAGTCTTCCCAGCCTGGTGCAGGTCTACAATTTTGTTTCTGGTGTCCTTTGACAGCTCTTTGGTCTTGGCCATAGTGGAGTTTGGAGTGTGACTGTTTGAGGTTGTGGACAGGTGTCTTTTATACTGATAACAAGTTCAAACAGTTGCCATTAATACAGGTAACGAGTGGAGGACAGAGGAGCCTCTTAAAGAAGAAGTTACAGGTCTGTGAGAGCCAGAAATCTTGCTTGTTTGTAGGTACTTGTTTGACCAAATACTTATTTTCCACCATATTTTGCAAATAAATTCATTAAAAATCCTACAATGTGATTTTCTGGATGTTTATTTTCTCATTTTGTCTGTCATAGTTGAAGTGTACCTATGACGAAAATTACAGGCCTCTCTCCCACTTAAAAAGATGAGAACTTGCACAATTGGTGGCTGACTAAATACTTTTTTGCCCCACTGTATATATCCATATAATATCATAAAACAACAGAAATCTTCACAAAGGGATAAAATGCTTATTGTACTCACTTCCAATAATTAAATACCAAATGGTGTATAATGATACAGACAAGTAAATAGGTTATTACGTTCTGTACCCCCTAGTAATTCCAGACAGCTTTCCAAGATCTAAACTTCCCACAGAATATTGTCAGTTAGGCAAATAAGCCTACCTCGTTTACAGTTGAGGAAAGTCTCCCTTTCCACAGGTGGAGGATGGGGGATCGTTTCACTTCTGCATCACCAGCGCATACGCCTGAAAAAGATGGCAGTCAAAATCAAAAAGGTTTGAATTTAATTCAAAAGCACTGGTTTTAGTAACAGTGTACCAAAGCACTCTAAAACCAGATTGATGGCCTATCTGAAATAATGCCAACTCTCACCTGGGTGTGTGCCTTTTAACTGGTGGATGATCTTGACTTCACTGCAGCAACCATTGGCTGATGTGTTCTCTTGTCCTCCACTCCCCTCTAAGACAGTCCTCAGTTTGGTCTCAACCGCATCTAGCCTCTTCTTCAAGTCCTCATTCTCAGTTTGACTCCGAGACACTTCCAGATGCAGAATGGAGGAGCACTCGTTGAATAGCTTGCAGATTTGGTCCACAGCCTCCTTTGCCAGTATCTCCATGAATGAGGTCAACTGGGTCAACTGAGTGAAATTAACATAAGCAAGTTTAGGGCATACAGAACAAACTTCAGTTTACTTAACTAGCTAGCTTCCATTATAAACGTCTCTGACAAGTATTTCTGTCGTTTATGATAAATGCTTGCAGATCTAAATTATACAAACATGTTTCCAGTTGAGCCAACCCTGTGGTAAGTACTAGCGTAATGTATTAGCTAAATTAACCAGACGTAGAACACATACCCTAGGTCAGGGATGGGTAGCCTAAAAACCCAAAGCTGAATTTCATTTAATTGAGCATTTGGATCAGGAAGGTTTCCTCCCGACCTCTACAAGCCAGAATGTTGAATTAAATTATATTTTAACGTTACCGGTTGTCTGTGCGGTTGGTCCTTTTGCAGGTAGGAATGTGAGACAATATTTCCACAGGAAGGTATAATTAAATCAACTTTTCAAAGCGCTGGTAGTGTGTTAAGATTTCTATCACATGAAGCATGCGCAGAATGTGTAAACACATTCATGAGCTTGGCAAGTATGCATGCATTATATTATCATCTAGTGCTCATACATCAGGTGATAGACATCTGAACGCACTACCAGCGCTTTGAAAAGTTGATTTAATTATACCTTCCTCTGGATAAATTGTCACACATTCCTACCTGCAAAAGGACCAACCACACAGACAACTGGTAAAGTTCAAATGTAATTTTATTTCACATTCCGGCTTGTAGAGGTTGTGAGAGGAAACGTTGCTGATCCAAACGCTCATTTACGCCCGATGCTGATATAATGAAATTCAAATGTCAGGTCTCCAGGCTAAAGCAGGGCCGGCACCAGAACAAATCAGTTGTCGGGCATTTCATTTCCATAGGGGGCATGTTGTTTTTTCATGGGACCTCCTAGAACCATTGAGCCTTGAGGGACCCCCCCCCTTCAAGCTAATGAGCAGTCATTCTGACTGCAACATTCTAGCAGTGTAATTAATAAATTTCATATCCCCAATTCAAAAATAATCATTTGGTTGTGTCCATGAAGGTCTTAGGTAACAGAATGAACACATTTTGTTTTCAAATAACACAAAAGCATTTATTGGTTTGTTACTATAGGATACATTTCAACACAAAATTAAATAATAAAAAAACGCACAAGGTTTCAATCAATTGTACATGGAGTGCCTTTGTTATAACTATGAAAAAGAAAGCATGTGTTGGAATGAAAGTAACAGATAACTTATTAGAACCAAATAAAAATACCCCAACCACCGAGACGCACTGCCAGCAACATATGCGGTGGAATGATCTTCTTGCCATTGTAAATGATGCACGCCCTCACTGACTGTTTACCCCAAGTAGGCCAGAGTAGACTGATAGGACTGCTTGGATTCGGTGGACTGATTATAATTAGAATAGAGCAATACAATAGAATGGCCCGCCCTGATCTTCATTCACAATTGGTGATTACATAATTATGTGTCCGTGTCCTCTCAATCACCGATTCTCCCCATCATACTTTACTTAATTTATTTGATCTGTTGTGATAAGTGTGAAATTAGTTTTGGTATAGTTTAGGTTCAGTTGAGGCAATTATCTGGGCGATTATCAACTGGACATGGCACCTTCAACTATTGGGAGGGGCGCAGGCCCTACCGTCGGGAGGAGAGGCACCCTAAAACTGGTTATAATACCAGTTCTGTTTGTGAACAATGACAGTGTGTTTAATCGACTTAAGGAATAGTCAAGGATGGAGAGGGGCATGACTTTAAAAATGTATTGTGGGAAGCATGTGGAAGGCTACCTGAAGCGTTTGACCCAACAATTTAAAGGCAATGCAACCAAATACTAATTGAGTGCATGTCAACTTCTGACCCAGTTGGAATGTGATGAAAGAAATAAAAGCTGAAATAGATCACTCTACTATCATTCTGACATTTCACAATCTTAAAATAAAAATAAAGTGGTGATCCTAACTGACAGGGACAGTTAGGATCACAGCCTTAGACCACTGCGCCGCCCGGGATGCCTAACTGTATAATTTTTGTCCAAAAGGAAAAGGCATGCTGTCGCAAAAGGTTAGCATCTACAGTTATTTGACAAAGATACTGTAGATCAAATGAAGACGGCCGCATCATCGGCGTGACATAAAGGGGTCGCTCTGACCAAATTTGGTGTCCTATAGGATATGTAGGATGTATTTGGGATATATACACCCTTAATGATATAGTGAAGTCTGGTTACGTTCTAGGATCTCTGAGGAATACATATGAATGTGATTTGACTGGTTGAAACAACATTTAGGGTTAGATTTTCACAGATTCCTTTCTTTGCAAATTGAACGAGTGGAAATACAAACTCGATTCTACATGGACCTTTTTAGGATATGAAAAATGATTTTATCTAACAAAACGACACTTAATGTTATCTCTGTGTCGGATGATACACCGTGCACCTGGCAACCTTGGCTAGCGCGCACTGCGCCCGGCCCGCCACAGGAGTCGCTGGTGCGCGATGAGAAAAGGACATCCCTACCGACCAAGCCCTCCCTAACCCGGACGACGCTAGGCCAATTGTTACGACAGAGCCTAGGCTAATGGTATAATGATTCTCTACAAACAAGCAAGTATAGTCTATACTTAATTGTTTTGGTACAAACTAAAACTAGGCGAACTATGAAATGGCGGAGCGATTTCAGCATAGCGCATAACCAAACGGAACGAAATGGGTAGGTCTCTTCTTGAATTTGTCCAATAGAAACTCTTGTATGTTTTTTCCGTTTGGAGTAAACGGTTTCGGCGTAATGGTTGCGCCCCAGAGTGGAGTGGAGGCTGCTACGTCGGTGCAATTAAATAGCGGACTAGTTTACAAAATGCCTTACTTTACATAATCAGCAGATATACCTGTTCGTTTGGGGCTTCACTCGCGTTATCTCCCGTTGTTGGCACTTCAGACGAGGCAGAACCCTCGATAACTTTGCTAATTTCTGTAACAGTCGCTCTAACCATTATCTCCAAAATGGAGTCAATCTGTCCTTGCAAAACTGACATTTTTGTCAAAATCACAACGCACTTACAAATCTTCGTAAATACGCGCTATTGGCCAAGTTGGCCTAGCGCTATGTCACGTTAACTACAAAATAAGTGTAGCTAGTGCTGTTAGCAGTGTTGTTGTCCGACTGACCTGAAACAACTCGACCGGCATAGGTCACATGTTCTTCCGGGTCGAGGTATGGGTTTTCATTGGTTTTCACTAGTTACTGCAACCACTAAGTCAGAGTGACTATATCATAAAAATTAATTAAAACAAACATTTGCTTTTTGGTCTTAATTTAATAAGTTTAAAAACCCAAGAAGATAAATTGTACAAATGGGCGGGGTTTATGACTTTGTGGCTGTTGTGTGTTGTGACAACAGTTTTTAGTCTTTCAAAATAAAAGTAACTTTGTTTTCACTTATAAATTAGCTATATGGGAAATAGTGATGTTTGGTGGCAAATGTACTGGTAGATTGTGATTATTGTGTTACAGAAAAATAATTTGTACACTACAAAAATCGCAGAAATCATTACAAACAAATGCATCAAAAAGTCATCAGTCATCGCCAACAGAAATTTTTATTTTGACATAAGTGAAATGTACTTGCACATCCAAAGAATCCAGGGATTGCTTTGCAGGTGTGTAGGGAATGTTAATGTAGGTTAGGGACAGATCGAAATTTACTGGGGGTGGGGGGTGGGATTGTCCAACCCAAGATGTCATTAAAAAAATTATGCACCCCCCTCCCCAACATTAACATTTTTTTTCACATGAGCCTCCCCTTGTACTGTAAAATAAATGGAACACCCTCCCCCTTCATAGAAATAACTAAAAAACAATGTTTACGACCAAAATTAACAATAACTGTAGCTACCATGTCTTTATAAATGTATATAATGGATGGATAATGGATAATGGATAATGGATATAACATGCTTTTGTGGCATTTTCTGTCAATGCCACACAGGGCTAGGGGCTTGAAGGTTGAGGGTTCGCTGACCACCGCAGACGAGACTCTCCCTGCCTGTTTTATTACTTCACGATCAGAGCCGGCTAGAGACAATGATCAGCTAGGGGGAAATCAGATGTACATTTTGATGCCATATTTATAATTCTATAAAACCTATGCAACAAATTTTCCAACCAACAGGTTTCTGTGCCAATGCACCACACAACCAATAAACAAAGTATACCGGCTACTTAGAGCACTTCAATATCATGGCTTGCATTTTAAACACCAAAATAAATAGATTATGTCAATCTCAACAAACGGAAAATACATCCCTCCCTACCTTGTAGGCTTACCCAGTATTGAAGGCTTGGCTTGACAATCTCCGAATGTCTTTAAACTTGGTGTTTTGTAACAGATGTCTCTTTTCATTCATCAGTTGGCTGCTGCACAGTTTGGATTGATTGATTCATTTTATTAGTCAGTTAAAATAATACATACAGTGCATTCAGAAGGGATTCAGACCCCTTGACTTTTTCAAAATGTTGTTACATTACAGCCTTATTCTAAAATTGATTAAATCGCCCCCCCCCCCCCTCATCAATATACACACAATAACACATAATGACAAAGCAAATACAGATTTTTTGACATTTTTACAAATATATTACAAGTAAAAAACTGAAACATCACATTAACATGAGTATTCACAACCTTTACTCAATACTTTGTTGAAGCACCTTTGGCAGCAATTACAGCCTAGGGTCTTCTTGTGTATGACGCTACAAGCTTGGCACACCTGCATTTGGGGAGTTTCTTCCATTCTTCTCTGCTGATCCTCTCAAGCTCTGTCAAGTTGGATGGGGAGCATCGCTGCACAGCTATTTGCAGGTCTCTCCAGAGATTTCCGATCAGGTTCAAGTTCGGGCTCTGGCTGGGCCACTCATGGACATTCAGAGACTTGTCCCGAAGTCACTCGTGTATTGTCTTGGCTGTGTGCTTAGGGTCGTTGTCCTGTTGGAAGGTGAACCTTCACCCCAATCTGAGGTCCTGAGCAATCTGGAGCCGGTTTTCATCAAGGATCTCTCTGTACATTGCTCGGTTCATCTTTCCCTCAATCCTGACCAGTCTCCCAGTCTCTGCTGCTGAAAAACGTCCACACAGCATGATGCTGCCACCACCATGCTTCACCGTAGAGATGTCGCCAGGTTTCCTCCAGATGTGACGCTTGGCATTCAGGCAAAAGAGTTCCATCTTGGTTTCACCAGACCAGAGAATACAGAGGTCCGAGTCCTTTAGGTGCCTTTTGGCAAACTCCAAGTGGGCTTCATGTGCCTTTTACTGAGGAGCGGCTTCCGCCTGGCCACTCTACCATCAAAGCCTGATTGGTGGAGTGCTGCAGAGATGGTTGTCCTCCTGGAAGGTTCTTCCATCTCCACAGAGGAAATTTGTCAGAGTGACCATCGGGTTCTTGGTCACCTGCATGACCAAGGCCCTTCTCCTGCGATTGCTCAGTTTGGCCGGGCGGCCAACTCTAGGAAGAGACGTGGTGGTTCCAAACTTTTCCATTTAAGAATGATGGATGCCACTGTGTTCTCATGTGAGCTAAAATTTCTAATGTGAGCTAAAAGAGTCTTATAGCAAAGGGTCTGAATACTTATGTAAACAAGGTATTTCTGTTTTATATTTTGTGAAAATGTCTAAAAACCTGTTCTTGCTTCATCATTATGAGGTATTTTGAGTAGATTGATGAGGATTTTTTTTATTTAATCTATTTTAGAATACGGCTGTAACGTAACAAAATGTGGAAAAAGTTAAGGGGTCTGAAGAGTTTCCGAAGGCACTGTATGTATACAGTACCAGTCAAAAGTTTGGACACACCTACTCATTCAATGGTTTTTCTTTATTTTTACTATTCTATACATTGTAGAATAATAGTGAAAACATCAAAACTATGAAATAACACATATGGAATCATGTAGTAACCAAAAAAGTGTTACACAAATCAAAATATATTTTATTTGAGGTTCTTCAAAGTAGCCACCCTTTGCATTGATGAGAGCTTTGCACACTCTTGGCATTCTCAACCAGCTTCACCTGGAATGCTATTCCAACAGCCTTGAATGAGGTCCCACATATGCTGAGCACTTGTTGGCTGCTTTTCCATCACTCTGCGATCCAACTCATCCCAAACCATCTCAATTGGGTTGAGGTCTGGTCATTGTGGAGGCCAGATTATCTGATGCAGCAATCAATAACTCTCCTTCTTGGTCAAATAGCTCTTACACAGCCTTGAGGTGTGTTGGGTCATTGTCCTGTTGAAAAACAAATGATAGTCCCACAAAGCGCAAACGAGATGGGATGGTGTATCACTGCAGAATGCTGTGGTAACCATGCTGGTTAAGTGTGCCTTCAATTCTAAATAAATCACTGACAGTCTTACGAGCAAAGCACCCCCACACCATCACACCTCCTCCTCCATGCTTCACGGTGGGAACCACACACGCGGAGATCATCCATTCACCTACTCTGCGTTTCACAAAGACAACGAGCTTTGGTCTCATCAAACCAAAGGACAGATTTCCACCGATCTAATGTCCATTGCTCGTGTTTCTTGGCCCCAGCATCTTCATCTTATTGCTGTCCTGAAGTAGTGGTTTCTTTGCAGCAATTCGACCACGAAGGCTTGATTCGCACAGTCTGATTTTGAGATGTGTCTGTTACTTGAACTCTGTGAAGCATATATTTGGGCTGCAATTTCTGAGGCTGGTAACTCTAATGAACTTATCCTCTGCAGCAGAGCTAACTCTGGGTCTTCCTTTCCTGTGGTGGTCCTCATGAGAGCCAGTTTCATCATAGCGCTTGATGGTGTTTGCAACTACACTTGAAGAAACATTCAAAGTTCTTGAAATGTTCCGAATTGACTGACCTTCATGTCTTAAAGTAATGGTGGACTGTCATTTCTCTTTGCTTATTTGAGCTGTTCTTGCCATGATATGGACTTGGTCTTTTACCAAATAGGGCTATGTATACCAACCCTACCTTGTCACAACACAACTGACTGGCTCAAACGCATTAAGGAAAGACATTTCACAAATTAACGAGGCACGCCTGCTAATTGAAATGCATTCCAGGTGATTACCTCATGAAGCTGGTTGAGAGAATGCCAAGAGTGTGCAAAGCTGTCATCAAGGCAAAGGGTGGCTAATTTGAAGAATCTCAAATATAACATTTTGATTTGTGTAACACTTTTTTGGTTACTAAATGATTCCATATGTGTTATTTAACAGTTTTTATGTCTTAACTATTATTCTACAAAGTAGAAAATAGGTTAAAAAAAAGAAAAACCCTTAAATGAGTAAGTGTGTCCTATATACACTGCTCAAAAAAATAAAGGGAACACTAAAATAACACATCCTAGATCTGAATGAATGAAATATTCTTATTAAATACTTTTTTCTTTAAATAGTTGAATGTGCTGACAACAAAATCACACAAAAATTATCAATGGAAATCAAATTTATCAACCCATGGAGGTCTGGATTTGGAGTCACACTCAAAATTAATGTGGAAAATCACACTACAGGCTGATCCAACTTTGATGTAATATTCTTAAAACAAGTCAAAATGAGGCTCAGTAGTGTGTGTGGCCTCCACCTGCCTGTATGACCTCCCTACAACGCCTGGGCATGCTCCTGATGAGGTGGCGGATGGTCTCCTGAGGGATCTCCTCCCAGACCTGAACTAAAGCATCCGCCAACACCCTGGACAGTCTGTAGTGCATGGATGGAGCGAGACATGATGTCCCAGACGTGCTCAATTGGATTCAGGTCTGGGGAACGGGCGGGCCAGTCCATAGCATCAATGCTTCCTCTTGCAGGAACTGCGGACACACTCCAGCCACATGAGGTCTAGCATTGTCTTGCATTAGGAGGAACCCAGGGCCAACCGCACCAGCATATGGTCTCACAAGGGGTCTGAGGATCTCATCTCGGTACCTAATGGCAGTCAGACTACCTCTGGCGAGCACATGGAGGGCTCAAAGAAATGCCACCCCACACCATGACTGACCCACCGCCAGACCGGTCATGCTGGAGCATGTTGCAGGCAGCAGAACGTTCTCCACGGCGTCTCCAGACTCTGTCACATGTGCTCAGTGTGAACCTGCTTTCATCTGTGAAGAGCACAGGGCGCCAGTGGCGAATTTGCCAATCTTGGCGTTCTCTGGCAAACGCCAAACGTCCTGCACGGTGTTGGGCTGTAAGCACAACCCCCACCTGTGGACGTCGGGCCCTCATTACCACCCTCATGGAGTCTGTTTCTGACCATTTGAGCAGACACATGCATATTTATGGCCTGCTGGAGGTAATTTTGCAGGGCTCTGGCAGTGCTCCTCCTGCTCCTCCTTGCACAAAGGCGGAGGTAGCGGTCCTGCTGCTGGGTTGTTGCCCTCCTACTGCCTCCTCCACGTCTCCTGATGTACTGGCCTGTCTCCTGGTAGCGCCTCCATGCTCTGGACACTACGCTGACAGACACAGTAAACCTTCTTGCCACAGCTCGCATTGATGTGCCATCCTGGATGAGCTGCACTACATGAGCCACTTGTGTGGGTTGTAGACTCTGTCTCATGCTACCACTAGAGTGAAAGCACCACCAGCATTCAAAAGTGACCAAAACATCAGCCAGGAAGCATAGGAACTGAGAAGTGGTCTGTGGTCCCCACATGCAGAACCACTCCTTTATTGGGGGTGTCTTGCTAATTGCCTATAATTTCAACCTGTTGTCTATTCCATTTGCACAACAGCATGTGAAATCTGTCAATCAGTGTTGCTTCCTAAGTGGACAATTGGATTTCACAGAAGTGTGATTGACTTGGAGTTACATTGTGTTGTTTAAGTGTTCCCTTTATTTGTTTGAGCAGTGTATATATTTTTTAAACTCTGCATCCCTGCCCAGCCTGGCAAGAGTAGCCAAAAGAGTGTTTTGCAAACCCAGTAGCTCTGCAAGAGCGGTGAGGATATTCTTCGATGCTGGCATGCTCTCCCAGCACTATTGCAAGATCCTAAAGCCAGACTCTGGCCAAACTGGTGTTTCTAAAAATGTATTCAAAGTCACTGTTTAATTTGTATTTAATTATAAGTAACACACAGCCTATATGCGCAATTTATAGACTATAATGATTTAATACAACAAAATGTTTTTTAAAAGCTCAGCATTTAATGTCCCTGACTCCCCTACCAGCCTATTGTGTCGCACTTGCAAATGCTTCACAATGTATTTCTTTGTAGGCTATAGCGTCTGCTATGCAGCTATAGATGTACATACGGAGGCCAATTTGTAGATTTTCAATCAGAATATTTTTGATGAAGATAAGCATTATATTGTTAGATTATAGGAGTAAACTCTGGTAGACCTGAAATAGACCTCCTCACCTCAAATTGAACTGTCAGTCAGTTGGAGCTCCGGGGCGCACTGCCTTCATATCATAGGCTTGCAGTAGCTAAAGCGTAATTATAGCCACATCATACCAAACCTTCACAAACATTTGAAAAGTTTATTAGTGTAATATCAAATGTTCTTCCGCAAGCCATTGTCTATAGGGAAAATACATGCAGAAGAGCGAATGTAAACCAGGGAGAACTCCCCCCCCCCAAAAGAAACACACTACCCTCCCCTTTGCCCAATAAAAAAACCCACACAACCCTCCCCAAAGCAAACAAATGTAATTGACAACCCTCCCTTATTTTGGACCACCCCTCGCCCAGTACATTTCTATCTGTCCATTAAAGAAAAAGCTTATGCAATTTGATAAAAGTGCTAAAAGAACAAAATACGTTTTGCTACAAATAAATAACTTCTAATACTGAGACCATGTCATCTTCCTGCTCAACAAATGCCCAGATATCAGTCTACAGCATCATCAACCCTAAAACTAAGAGATTTCATTTTTAATGCCCACTCTCTTAATAATAATAATAATAATAAAAGTTGATCCTCACTTGTCAACCATGTAGGCACCCCAAACTACACATGTTGTGATACAATCCTCACAAGTCTGCAAATGGTTATCTACTGACACACTTGTGTTCCTTGAAATTTCTTACATAGGCAAAGCTTTTTCCACAATTGTCACATGAGTATGGCTTTTCTGCTTTGTGCACCTGCATGTGAGCTTTGACATTATTAGCTTGGCTGAACATTTTCCCACATACTTCACAGCTAAAGGGCCTCTCTCCTGTATGAACACGCATATGCCTTTTAAGGTTACCGCTGATACGGAAGGTCATCCCACAAGTTTCACATGTGTAAGGTTTCTCGCCAGTGTGAATTCGTTCATGTAGTCGAAGACTGTTTGGCAAACTGAAGCTCTTCCCACACACGCTGCACATGTGAGACTTCTCTCCAGTGTGAACCTTCTGATGTATGACACAAGCAGCTCGCTGGGTGAAGGTTTTCCCACATGTGGAGCAAACAAACGGCTTCTCACCTGTGTGAAGCAGCTGGTGTATTTTAAGCGTCCCAATGGAGCTGTAGCACTTCCCGCATATCTCACAACTTTGTGGTTTCCTGTGCTTGTCCTTCTTTTCGTCATCCATGTGTGTCTGCTGGTGGTTTCTCAGAGCGTAATTGTATACAAATGTTCTTCCACAAATGTCACACATAAAGGGCTTCAATCCTTCGTGTACCTGCATGTGTCCTTTGAGGGTGCTGGATTGGTTGAACTGCTTTCCGCACACCTTACAGCTGAACGGTTTAGTCCCTGTGTGAATCAGACTGTGTCTTTTAAGGTTGACCTCGTGACCAAAACTGCTTCCGCATATCTCACATTTAAATGCCTTCAGTCCTGTGTGCACTACCTGGTGAGATTTCAATGCCCGCTCAGTCATGAAACCCTTTTGACACTGAGCACACCTAAATGGCTTGTCGAGGGAGTGTGTTCTCTTATGTGTCGTGAGGTAACTGGATTGTGCAAAACTCTTTCCACACATAGTGCAGCTATATGGTTTTTCACCTGTGTGAATTCTCTGGTGCACCATAAGACTGTTTCTTGTTGTGAAACCCTGTCCACAAGTCAGACAGTTGAATGGTTTTGCCTCTGAATGAACAAACTCGTGGGACTTTAGTGCTCTCTCCTCACGGAACGTCTTTCCGCAAACTGTGCAGCCAAAAGTCCTCCCTTTTGAGTGACCCAAGACATGCTTGTTGAGAGAAGTTAAGTATATAAACTTCTTTCCACATTGGCCACAACAGAAAGGCTTCTCTCCCGTGTGAACTCGCTTGTGCTGTTTCAGCAAGCTGCTCAGATGAAAACGCCTCCCACACTGGTCACAGTTAAAGGATTTCTTCCTTTTGGGAAAGATCTGCTTTGTTCTGGGGCAGCTGTGCTCTGTAGTTTCTGTTACATCAGCAGATGAAACTTCTTCATTTGTTCCATTGCCCTCTGTTTTGACTAGTGGGCCAACAGTGAGAGCATCATGGATGTGTTCAACGCCAATTTCCGGGTCTCTTGATGTGGGCTCTGTTTTTACTTCCTCTCGGTCTCCTGCAGGGGGGTCACTGTCTGTGCCTGAACTCTCTCTGCGTGCATTATCAACATCTGCAGGACCTAAGGACAAATAGAGTGCAAACACAAAGAAAGCCACATAAACCTCTGGTCAATTGCAAAATAAGTATCTAAATACAGTTGAGAAGTATACTGAGCAGAATTACTGAGATAACACAATCAAAGAGTTTTACCCTCTCCTCTGGTTGATGTCACATTGATTCCTGAGATATCACACTCCTTGATGGAACAGTCGATTGAGTCATCCTCCTGCCAACAGACAAATACACACACAGTAAAAACAGACTTACTGTTACAATGATTTCATTTGGCATGTTTTGACGAAATACAATCTACCCACCTCACAGTCTTCCTCTGATGATGCAGAAGGCTCCCCATCTTTCATTGCACTGGCAGGAGACACAACATAACCTAAAAGAGAAATGGAAATAAGTGGAATTATTTCAACCCGGTTTCTCTTTCATATGAAACCAGATTAATATGTTTACATAGTCCAGTGTATCTAATGCTCTGCATGGTATTCTAACTATTTAGATTTTAACGTTGTATTTCAGATTTTCACAATCTGAGGTTTCCTGTGGATTTCAGACACACTCCCAACTAACCAAACTGATTACTCTTGGTCAACACAGAATTACTCTTTTTTCAGATCTCACCCTTTTCCAGTGGTGTCACCATTAATTCCAGTTTATTCTTCAGGGTCTCATTTTCATTTTGTAGAATTGTAGTACACTCTGTGAATAACCTACATAACTTTCGAATGGCTTCCTTCATCAACAGGTGCATGATGGAGACAAGCCGTGCCTGATGGAAATGGGAAGAAAATCATGGCGAAGCAATATTAGGCTACCTAATATCACAACCACATCATGTACTTATCTCCCAGTTTGATCCTACAAAACTAAAGCCAATCTCCAACCGTTTGATCCTAATTAACAACACCCCATCTCCAACCGTTTGATCCTAATAAACAACACCCCATATCCCACATTTTGATCTTTAGTGTGTTATGGGGGGGGTCTAGTAAAGCAGTGTTTCCAAAACCAGTTTGGGCTGTTGGCCATCATACCAGTGAGTGTCGAGTCCTCCTGACCCCTGAAGTTAGGACTTGGCCAGTGAAATGTATTAAATGATCATCGGAACGTTGAGATGTAAGGCTAATGAACAACTAGCTATCTTGGAATAGGCTACATTAGGTACTGTTATGCAAACTGAGTCCAAACTAGTTAACTGGCTACGTAGGAAGACACCCACCCCTGTGTTGACATTTTGATCACCATCATCTCCAGTGCAAGATATTTCACTACATGATGCCATGATTGACGCTTCATGCTCAACTCTGCACATTTCTGCCACGGACGCTTCAACAACAATAGCCAAAATTGAAGTTGCTTGTGATTGAAATGACTCGTAATCCATTGAAATTGTCTCCTCAATCTAATACTAAAATTAACAATTTTGTTCGACTTCTTTAGTTCCAGTAAGATAGCTAGTTGAATCAAAAGTTGATTGATGGCCCCTTTGCACGTCTCAACAGACAAAAATGGCAGCCTTGGTACTTCTAGAACGTCTCTAATACGTCATATATAGATAGACTTAATGTGCCTTTTCCAGTTTCAAAATAAAAGTCCAACAAGTGAGATAATTGGAAATGTACATTTTAGTGATTTAGCAGACGCTCTTAGAGCGATTTACAGGAGCAAATGTGGTTAAGTGCCTTGCTCAGGGGCACATCGACATATTTTTTCACCTAGTCAGCTCGGGGATTCGAACGTTTCAGTTACTGGCCCAACGCTCTTAACCTCTAGGCTTTATATCCCACTAACATCCGAATATATGTACAACAATCACCAGACATCAGTCAGTAAAGATTTCGAACAGGATCTATAGAATAAAATATACAACAATAAGGCATATTGAACAGAAAAGGCAACGCATCTATGTCTCGTGTGTCTATCAGGATTGCGGCTAAATTACCATTAAACTCAGGTCAAGTTTATAGATGTTGAAGCCATTTGGAAAGAAATTAGATTGTTTATATCAAACAGCACGCCCCCAAGTATAAACATCAGATGGTGCTGATCTGCTTTCACACACAATCTTTACTTTCCCCTCATTTGTATTGAGTGTGGTTTAAAACCACCACTAGGAGGCAGCAATCAGTTACACAAAGATTGGAAACTAACTATCCGGTTTGCACGTTTTGGTTTTTGCCCTAGCACTACACAGCTGATTCAAAAACCAAATCACGTGCACCCAGGGGGGACCCCAGGACCGAGTTTGGGAAACCCTGAAGTAGGGTGCAAGGAGAGTCCACCAAACGTCAAAACAAGTCATATGAAGGGTTAATCTTTGATCAAAAGTTCGAGTTGTTGAAGTCCATAGTCCATTGCTGTGCCTATTCTGCCTATTTACATAATTTCAACACAATTTCTGAATGATATAGCTTTCCTCAGCAAATTATTTAATACAGGTCTGTATCTGTCTCTGTCCTAAAACTGAAAAGAACTGCATGTAGCCAGCCTAACATTAGGAACAAGAGTATTGGTTGCTCCTGTCTATTCATAACCAATAAGCGCAGTGTTGCTATGCATTATCGCTGTATTGGTTGGCGGACACGGCTGTCAATTTGTCTCCAGACGAAGTACAGTGTGGTTTTGTGCAATTACATCAAACTCGGTCTGGGCACCGCGCGCTTGAAAGCATTGCGTCTGCACGACTTTCCAGGCTGGAGAGGAAATTTACCTCGAAAGGAATGCGAAGAAGGTTTTAGGTTTGGCATTGCTACGAGGAAAACGTGGAGGTGTGACTTTTTAAGTGATCAACATATATTTTTCTTCTATTCAAAGGTAAATCTATGTAAATCATTGCCATAACGTGTGTGTGTAATATATATATATGTTATATATATATATACACACACACACACACACACATTTGTGTTATAATGGGGAATCGTTTGCTGTCATAATAATTCTTAAATTAAATTTCAGTTGCATAATGAAATGTTTGACCGTTATGGTGGAATAGGCTTTTATAATTGAATTGCCCAATGCGGTTCAGAATGTTGCAAGCTGGTTGTTTATGTTGCGGGCATGGATGGGATGGCAAGGTCTGCAGTGGAGCTGGTTGTTATTATTATTACACGTTACGCGTGGCCTGATACTGCACCACCAGCAGTCGCAGGCAGGAATACCGTATGGGAGAATCGAGTGCATTAACATAATCTAGCCTGCTGACAATGTCAATATCATCATATACAGTGGAGTAGCGCAAATTCCGAGCAAAACAAAAAAAAAGTGTTGTACAAATCAAAATATATTATATATTTGAGATTCTTCAAAGTATCCAACCTTTGCCTTGATGACAGCTTTGCACACTCTTGGCATTCTCTCAACCAGCTTCATGAGGTAATCACCTGGAATGCATTTCAATTAACAGGTGTGCCTTGTTAAAAGTTAATTTGTGGAATTTCTTTCCTTCTTAATGTGCTTGAGCCAATCAGTTGTGTGTTGACAAGGTAGGGTTGGTATACAGAAGATAGCCCTATTTGGTATGGCAAGAACCGCTAAAATGTTTTATTTAATTTTTTATTTCAGCTTTATTTAACCAGGTAGGCCAGTTGAGAAAAGTTCTCATTTACAACTGCGACCCGGCCAAGATAAATCAAAGCAGTGCGCCAAAAACAAACAACACAGAGTTATACATAAACAAAGGTACAGTCAATAACACAATAGAAAAAATCTATGTACAGTGTGTGCAAATGTAGAAGAGGGAGGTAGGCAATAAATAGACCATAGAGGCGAAATAATTACAATTTAGCATTAACACTGGAGTGATGGATGTGCAGATGATGATGTGCAAGTAGAGATACTTACCCTCTTGCTCTTTTGCACCCCAGTAATAATATGGGGGTGTGCTATTTACAGATTGTCTGTGTACAGGTACAGTGATTGGTAAGCTGCTCTGACAGCTGATGATTAAAGTTAGAGAGGGAGATATAAGACTCCAGCTTCAGTGATTTTTGCAATTTGTTCCAGTCATTAGCAGCAGAAAACTGGAAGGAAAGGTAGCCAAAGGAAGTGTTGGCTTTGGGGATGACCAGTGAAATATACCTGCTGGAGCACATGCTATGAGTGGGTGTTGCTATGGTGACCAGTGAGCTGACATAAGGCAGGGCATTACCTAGCATAGACTTATAGATGACCTGGAGCCAGTGGGTTTAGTGACGAATATGTAGTGAGGGCCAGCCAACGAGAGTGTACAGGTCGCTTTAGTGACAAAACGGATGGCACTGTGACAGACTACATGCAATTTGCTGAGTAGTGTTGGAGGCTATTTTGTAAATGACATCGCCGTAGTCAAGGATCGGTAGGATAGTCAGTTTTACGAGGGTATGGTTGGCAGCATGAGTGAAGGAGGCTTTGTTGCGAAATAGGAAGATGATTCTAGATTTAATTTTGGATTGGAAATGCTTAATGTGAGTCTGGAAGGAGAGTTTACAGTCTAACCATTCATATTCTGAGTCAGAACCGTCCAGAGTAGTGATGCTAGTCAGGCGGGAGTGGCAGCAATCGGTTGAAGAGCATGCACTTAGTTTTACTTGCATTTAAAAGCAGTTGGAGGCCTCGGAAGGAGTGTTTGTATGGCATTGAAGCTCGTTTGGAGGTTTGTTAGCACAGTGTCATAAGAAGGGCCAGATGTATACAGAATGGTGTCGTCTGAGTAGAGGTGGATCAGAGATTCACCAGCAGCAAGAGTAACATCATTGATATATATAGAGAAAAGAGTCGGCCTGAGAATTGAACCCTGTGGCACCCCCATAGAGACTGCTAGAGGTCCGGACAACAGGCCCTCCGATTTGACACACTGAACTCTATCTGAGATGTAGTTGGTGAACCAGGCGAGGCAGTCCTTTGAGAAGCCAAGTCTGCCGATAACAGTGCGGTGATTGACAGAGTCGAAAGCCTTGTCTTTTATCAATGGCAGTTATGATATCGTTTAGGACCTTGAGCGTGGCTGAGGTACACCCATGACCAGCTCGGAAACCAGGTTGCATAGTGGAGAAGGTATGGTGGTATTCAAAATGGTCGGTGATCTGTTTGTTAACTTGACTTTCAAAGATTTTAGAAAGGCAGGGCAGGATGGATATAGGTCTATAACAGTTTTGGTCTAGATTGTCTCCCCCTTTGAAGAGGGGGATGACCACGGAAGCTTTCCAATCTTTGAGGATCTCAGACGATACGAAAGAAAGGTTGAATAGGCTAGTAATAGGGGTTGCAACAATTTTGGCTAATCATTTTAGAAAGAGAGGGTCCAGATTGTCTAGCCCAGCTGATTTGTAGGGATCCAGATGTTTTTTTTAGCTCTTTCAGAACTTAAGCTGTCTTGATTTTGGTGACGGAGAAGCGGGGGGGAGGGGGGCTTGCTGCATGGGGTGCTAAGATGTTGGCCAGGGTAGGGATAGCCAGGTGGAAAGTATGCCCAACAGTATAAAAATGCTTGTTGAAATGATCAATTATCGGATATTTATCGGTGGTGATAATGTTTACTAGCCTCAGTGCAGTGGGTAGCTGGGAGTAGGTGCTCTTATTCTCCATGGACTTTACAGTGTCCCAAAACGTTTTGGAAGTAATGCTACAGGATGCAAATTTCAGTTTGAAAAAGCTAGCCTTAGCTTTCCTAACTGACTGAGTATATTGGTTCCTGACTTCCCTGAAAAGTTGCATATCGCATGGGCTATATCTGTTCTTAGTTCTACATTTTTGAATGGGGCAGGCTTTTTTAAGATGGAGAGGAAAGCACTTTTAAAGAGGAACCAGGCATCCTCTACAGACAGGATGAGGTCAATATCCTTCCAGGATACCCGGGCCAGGTCGGTTACAAAGGCCTGCTCGCTGAAGTGTTTTAGGGAGCGTTTGACAGTGATGAGGGATGGTTGTTTGACGTCGGACCCATTACGCACACAGGCAATGATCACTGAGATCCTGTTTGAGGACAGCAGAGGTGTATTTAGAGGGCAAGTTGGTCAGGTTGATATCTAAGAGGGTGCACATGGTTACGTATTTAGGGTTGTACCTGGTAGGTTCCTTGATCATTTCTGTGAGATTGAGTGCATCTAGCTTAGATTGTAGGACCAGGGTGTTAAACGTGTCCCGGGTTAGGTCACCCAACAGTGCGAGCTCTGAACATAGATGGGGGGCAATCAATTCAGATATGGTGTCCAGGGCACAGTTGGGGGCTGAAGGTGGTCTACAACAAGCGGCAACGGTGAGAGACTTGTTTTTGGAAAGGTGGATTTTTAAAAGTAGAAGCTCGAATTGTTTGGGCACAGACCTGGATAGTATGACAGAACTCTGCAGGCTATCTCTGCAATAGATTACAACCCCGCCCCCTTTGGCAGTTCTATCTTGTCAGAAAAAGTTAGCGTTAGGGATGGAAATTTCAGGATTTTTGGTGACTTTCCTAAGCCAGGATTCAGACACGGCTAGGACATCCGGGTTGGCAGAGTGTGCTAAAGCAGTGAATAAAACGAACTTAGGGAGGAGACTTCTGACGTTAACATGCATGAAACCAAGGCTTTTACGGTTACAGAAATCAACAAATGAGAGCGCCTGGGGAATGGGAGTGGAGCTTGGCGCTGCAGGGTCTGGATTAACCTCTTCATCACCAGAGGAACAGAGGAGGAGTAGGATAAGGGTACGGCTAAAGGCTATAAGAACTGGTCGTCTAGTGCGTTCGGAACAGAGAGTAAAAGGAGCAGGTTTCTGGGTGCGGAAGAATAGATTCAAGGCATAATGTACAGACAAGGGTATGGTAGGATGTGAATACAGTGGAGGTAAACCTAGGCATTGAGTGAAGATGAGAGGTTTTGTCTCTAGAGACACCATTTAAACCAGGTGAGGTCACCGAATGTGTGGGAGGTGGAACAAAAAGGCTAGCTAAGGCATATTGAGCAGGGCTGGAGGCTCTACAGTGAAATAAGACAATAATAACTGACCAAAACAGCAATGGACAAGGCATATTTACAATAGGGAGAGGCATGCGTAGCCGAGTGATCATAGGGTCCAGTGAATAGCTAGGCGAGCTGGAGACATGGCGATTCAGACAGCTAGCGGGCTGGGGATAGCAGGTTAGCAGAAGGGCCTTAGGGGAACTTTGCGATGGAAGAGTCTGTTGGAACCCCCTAAGACGTTTTTTCGGCAGAACAGTCGTGATGGATCGGTGGGGCTCCATGTCGGCAGTAAAAGGGTCCAGGCCAATTGGCAAAATAGGTATTGTAGCCCAAGAAGTGGTTGATGGACCTCTTCAGCTAGCCGGGAGATAGGCCTAGCACGAGGCTAGCTCCAGGCTAACTGGACAGAGTCGTTAGCCAGGAGTAGACACTCGGATAGCAGCTAGCTAGCTGCGATGATCCAGGTGAAAAGGTTCAGAGTTTGCGGTAGGAATCCAGAGATGTGGAGATGTGGTAGAGAAAAAGCAGTCTGATATGCTCTGGGTTGAATCGCACTGTGCAGACTGGCAGGAGTTGACCAGGCTGAGGCTAGCTGATGACTTCTAGCAGTGGCTAACTGACTACTAGCTAGTAGCTAGTTAGCTGGCTAGCTTCTGTTGGGGGTTCTGGTCCTAAAGTATAAAAAATTGCAGATCAATACCACATTGGGAGAGGCGGGTTGCAGGAGAGTATGTTGAAGTTGAGGTTAAAAATGTAAAAAATATATTCAAAATATATACGAAGAAAAAATAAGATATATACACGGGACAAGACAAGACAAATACGTCTGACTGCTACGCCATGTTGGATTGCAAATAAGCAAAGAGAAACGACAGGCCATCATTACTTTAAGACATGAAGGAAGGTCAGTCAATCCGGAAAATTTCAAGACCTTCTAAAGTTTCTTCAAGTGCATTCGCAAAAACCATCAAGTGCTATGATGAAACTTACTCTCACGAGGACCGCCACAGGAAAGGAAGACCTAGAGTTACCTGTGCTGCAGAGGATAAGTTAACTGTACCTCAGATTGCAGCCCAAATAAATGCTTCACAGAGTTCAAGTAACAGACACATCTCAATATCAACTGTTCAGAGGAGACTGCGTGAATCAGGCCTTCATGGGGTCGATTTGCTTCAAAGAAACAATTACTAAAGGACACCCATAAGAAGAATAGACTTGCTTGGGCCAAGAAACACGAGTGATGGACATTAGACAGGTGGAAATCTTTGGTCTGATGAGTCCAAATTAGAGATTTTTGGTTCCAACCACCATGTCTTTGTCATACGTGAATGGATGATCTCTGCATATGTGGTTCCCACCGTGAAGCATAGAGGAGGAGGTGTGATGGTGTGGGGGTGCTTTGCTGGTGACACTGTCTGATTTATTTAGAATTCAAGGCACACTTAACCAGCATGGCTCCCACAGCATTCTGTAGCGATTTGCCAAAACACACATTCAGGCTGTGTAAGGGCTATTTGACCAAGAAGGAGAGTGATGGTGCTGCATCAGAAGACCTGGCCTCCACAATCACCCGACCTCAACCCAATTGAGATGGTTTGGAGTGAGTTGGACCGCAGAGTGAAGGAAAAGAAGCCAACAAGTGCTCAGCATATGTGGGAACTTCTTCAAGACTGTTGGAATAGCATTCCTCATGAAGCTGGTTGAGATAATGCCAAGAGTGTGCAAAGCTGTCATCAAGGCAAAGGGTGGTTACTTTGAAGAATCTCAAATATAAAATATATTTTGATTTGTTTAACCCTTTTTTGGTTACTGATTCCATATGTGTTATTTCATAGTTTTGATGTCTTCACTATTATTCTACATTGTAGAAAATAATGAAATAAAGAAAAAAGTGTGTCCAAACATTTGACTGGTACTGTATGTCTGCCCCTCGAAGGCTCATACAGATCAAATAAGGGAAAACCCCAATAACTGTCCACCCTCAAGATCAGATAAGAGGATTTGAGATTCAGTCTGCTGCAGTCAGTGATGTAACTGTATGTATGCTGTCTGTTGCCCCTGAAACAACAAGAGAAAGAGAGAGAGAGAGGAAACTACATAAAGCCTCCCATTGGCGCTGTGGAGCTGTGTGCTCTGAAGGACAGCTACAGTAGGGCCCCAAACACAAGGACGCACGCTCCCCAGTCCGTCTCTATCTCTCTCTCTCTCAGTCCCCTGGCTGCTATCGCTATCATTGTCCCTCTGACTGTTCGATGCAGCAGCAGTTCCTCTCCGGTTACATAAGCAAGGTTGTTGTTGTGATACCAGGGAGGACCTTTGGCTGGTAAGTGATGTGGCATGTAGTCTGGCACCCAGACTATACCAATACCATTCAGCTCAGCACATCAGCCTTCAGGGGCGATGATGTGTCAGAAAAACACGCCGGCAGTTTTTGCAAGCTCAGACAGCTTTGGCGGATCCTATCCATATTATATTTGAATAATTATTTTACAGGGAGAGAATTTGTGTTTTGGTTAGTCTTTGGGCTTATTCTTAGCTGTCTTAGATTTTCTTCTGTGATATGAAACAAAGAGACTTTGGTGCAAAGCAGGGTAGGCCTCTACGTGTTGTGCTGTGTTGTTATAGTGGCTTCATTTAGTCTACAAACAAATGCTGGGTCTTGAAAGAGATCCTTTTCTAGATGGGCGCATCAAAAGATGATCTGGTGTTTGAAAATGAGTGAAGGATTCTTCAATGTGTCGGTCATCCTCTCACCTAAGAAACAACAGGTGCAACACATGTTGAGTTGAAGAATAAAATGTTAGATGCAAGTGAATATACAGTGCATTCGGAAAGTATTCAGACCCCTTGACCTTTTCCACATTTTGTTATGTTACAGCCGTGTTCTAAAATTGATTACATCGTTTCCCCCCCCCCCCCCCCCATCAATCTACACACAACACCCCATAATGACAAAGCAAAAACAGGTTTTTAGAAATGTTTGGAAATGTATTTAAAAAAAAATGGAAATATCACATTTACCCTTTACTCAGTTCTTTGCTAAAGCACTGTTGGCAGCGATTACAGCCTCGAGTTTTCTTGGGTATAACACTACAAGCTTGGCACACCTGTGTTTGGGGAGTTTCTTCCATTCTTCTCTGCAGATCCTCTCAAGCTCTGTCAGGTTTGATGGGGAGTGTCGCTGTATAGCTATTTTCAGGTCTCTCCAGAGATGTTCAAGTCCGGGCTCTGGCTGGGCTATTCAAGTACATTCTGAGACTTGTCCTGAAGCCACTCCAGCATTGTCTTGCCTGTGTTTTTTAGATTCGTTATCCTGTTGGAAGGTAAACCTTCACCCCAGTCTGAGGTCCTGAGGGCTCCGGAGCACGTTTTCATCAAGGATTTCTCTGTACTTTGCTCGGTTCATCGGTCCCTCGATCCTGACTAGTCTCCCAGTCCCTGCTGCTGAAAAACATCCCCACAGCCAGGGTTGGGTAGGTTACTTTCTAAATGTAATCCGTTAGTTACTAGTTATCTGTTCAAAATTGTAATTAGTAACATAACTTTTGGATTACCCAAACTCAGTAACGTAATCTGATTACATTCCGTTACTTTTAAATTACTTTCCCCTTAAGAGGCATTAGAAGAAGACAAAAATGTATGTTACCAATTGAACAAAAGCTATTGCAGGATAAATCAATGTTAAAGTTTACATAGCTGGCCATATATGGATGTTACATTTTACTTTATGGGTTGGTTATGTAGGCTTCTTCTAACCCATCAGTTTCTACTACATATAATAATACAATTTAAATGATATCTTTACATTAAAAAATGAAGTCTATCAGAATTCCAGTCATTCCAATAAATGTTGTACCCCTTGATCTTCAAGAATAGGACTTAGAAATATGGAAGTATAGATTAGACTAATTGTTTTATCTGAGCATGACCCCAAAACTAAGGAATTATTAGCCAGCCCAACTCTGTTGTTTATGATTTTGTTGTCATGGAGGAGTGATTGGGCTCATTGATTCAAGTCTAAAAATAAATGCTGCCCTCATGGAATGACATGCTTTGAGCACTACTGAAAAGTGCTATTTACATGTGAAAAATGAATGCCATATGCTGCATTTGCTATAGGCCTATTGTTGACCTTTTTGTTGGTGACACTTTGATATCTTGATAATATGCAGCTGTTTAAAGGGCAAATCCACAGATAAAACAATAACAAAACGGCTGTCCTGCCTCTGTTTTGGTTAAATGCTGAGGGATGGGCCTAGAGAAATGTAACCACTTAATGGACAGAGCTATGGATGCAAGGACTGGCCATCCATGGTATCAACATTATTGTTTGAACCATGTTATGAGGCTATACAGTGTTTGTTTACATTTACAATGTTTACAAACATTGAAGAAAACAATCTTATATTTTTGGTTCTCATGGAGTGTGACATTTGAACTCATGAGGCATTTATAAGTTATATTCTTCAAGAATCAATACAATCAATCAATACAGTACCAGTCAAAAGTTTGGACACCTACTAATGCAAGGGTTTTTCTTTATTTTTACTATTTTCTACATTGTAGAATAATAGTGAAGACATCAAAAGTATGAAATAACACATATGGAATCACGTAGTAACCAAAAATGGTTAAACAAATCAAAATATATTTGATATTTGATATTCATCAAAGTAGCCACCCTTTGCCTTGATGACAGCTTTGCACACTTTTGGCATTCTCTCAACCAGCTTCACCTGGAATGCTTTTCCAACAGTCTTAAATGTGTTCCCAAAGGTGTTCCCATATGCTGAGCACTAGTTGGCTGCTTAATCCTTCACTCTGTAGTCCAACTCAACCCAAACCATTTCAATTAGGTTGAGGTCAGGTGATTGTGGAGGCCAGGTCATCTGATGCAACACCATCACTCTCCTTCTTGGTCAAATAGCCTTTACACAACATGGAGGTGTGTTGGGCCATTGTCCTGTTGAAAAACAAATGACAGTGTCACCAGCAAAGCACCATCACACCACCTCCTCCATGCTTCACGGTGGGAACCACACATTTGGAGATCATCCGATCACCTACTCTGCGTCTCACAAAGTGTGCGAGTTTGAGTATATGTCCATTAGGCCTATGGATTTATTTGTTTTATCAGTAAGAATTAGATTGAGCAATAAAAGCCTCACTTTTATTACATAGGCTGGGATCCGCACTATGCAGCTGTTGCAAGAGCACATTTTTCACTGGTTTAAAAACACATTTGGTGTGTTTGATGGATCATGGGAAAGAAGTTTAAAGCCGGATTTGGATACAAAAAGATTTCCCAAGCTTTAAACATCCCAAGGAGCACTGTGCAAGCGATAATATTGAAATGGAAGGAGTATCAGACCACTGCAAATCTACCAAGACCTGGCCGTCCCTCTAAACTTTCAGCTCATACAAGGAGAAGACTGATCAGAGATGCAGCCAAGAGTCCCATGATCACTCTGGATGAACTGCAGAGATCTACAGCTGAGGTGGGAGACTCTGTCCATAGGACAACAATCAGTTGTATATTGCACAAATCTGGCCTTTATGGAAGAGTGGCAAGAAGAAAGCCATTTCTTAAAGATATCCATAAAAAGTGTTGTTTAAAGTTTGCCACAAGCCACCTGAGAGACACACCAAACATGTGGAAGAAGGTGCTCTGGTCAGATGAAACCAAAATTGAACTTTTTGGCAAGAATGCAAAACGTTATGTTTGGCGTAAAAGCAACACAGCTCATCACCCTGAACACACCATCCCCACTGTCAAACATGGTGGTGGCAGCATCATGGTTTGGGCCTGCTTTTCTTCAGCAGGGACAGGGAAGATGGTTCAAATTGATGGGAAGATGGATGGAGCCAAATACAGGACCATTCTGGAAGAAAACCTGATGGAGTCTGCAAAAGACCTGAGACTGGGACGGAGATTTGTCTTCCAACAAGACAATGATCCAAAACATAAAGCAAAATCTACAATGGAATGGTTCAAAAATAAACATATCCAGGTGTTAGAATGGCCAAGTCAAAGTCCAGACCTGAATCCAATCGAGAATCTGTGGAAAGAACTGAACTGCTGTTCACAAATGCTCTCCATCCAACCTCACTGAGCTCGAGCTGTTTTGGAATGTTTCAGTCTCTCGATGTGCAAAACTGATAGAGACATACCCCAAGCGACATACAGCTGTAATCGCAGCAAAAGGTGGCGCTACAAAGTATTAACTCAAGGGGGCTGAATAATTTTGCACGCCCAATTTTTCAGTTTTTGATTTGTTAAAAAAGTTTGAAATATCCAATAAATGTCGTTCATGATTGTGTCCCACTTGTTGTTGATTCTTCACAAAAAACAGTTTTACAGTTTTACAGTTTTATATCTTTATGTTTGAAGCCTGAAATGTGGCAAAAGGTCGCAAAGTTCAAGGGGGCCGAATACTTTCGCAAGGCACTGTATGTCAGAGTGACCATTGGGTTCCATTCTCCCGCGATGGCCCAGTTTGGCCGGGCAACCAGCTCTAGGAAGTATCTTGGTGGTTCTAATCTTCTTCCATTTTAAGAATGATGGAGGCCACCGTGCTTTTGGGGAACTTCAATGCTGCAGACATTTTTATGTACCCTTCCCCAGATCTGTGCCTCGACACAATCCTGTCTCGGAGCTCTACGGAAAATTCCTTCGACCTCTTGGTTTGGTTTTTGCTCTGACATGCAACGTCAACTGTGGGACCTTATATAGACCGGCGTGTGCCTTTCTAAATCATGTCCAATCAAGTAAATTTACCACAGGTGGACTCCAATCAAGTTGTAGAAACATCTCAAGGATGATCAATGGAGACAGGATGCACCTAAGCTCAATTTTGAGAGTCTCATAGCAATAGGTGTGAATACTTGTTTTATTTTCAATACATTTGCAAACATTGCTAAAAATCTGTTTTCACTTTGTCATTATGGGGTATTGTGTGTAGATGGATTAGGGGAAAAAATGATTTAATAAGGCTGTAATGTAACAAAATGTGAAAAAGTAAACGGGTCTGAATAATGTCCGAATGCATTTTATTCACCTGCTATTTCTATATCTGTTACTCTCTTTCTATACATATGTTACATGGAGATGTAATATCTCTTAAAGCTGAGAGACTTGGACAAATCATTTTCCATATCTGAGTCGAGGATGGAAAATCATTACTAATGGAGGTGATTTGGAAGGCTAATGTGATTTTGAGACTCAGCTCTCATTTCATCTCTCGAGTCACTGACTTGCATTGGAAAAGCTTGGGAATGGATCCTTTGGATGGAAAGTGGGAAAGTGACTCAGTGAGTCAAAAGGCAGTGACATAAGGTTTCTCTTTCACAACACTTTATTTCCCCATGTCAACATACTATATCAACACTGCTGTTGTAAGTGTGTGTTTCTATGTGTGTGCGTGAGTGATATCCCCATGAGACAGAAATAGACCTAGATAATCAAACGATCCGTTACAGAGTGTGGTTGACTCGTCATCCATTAGCCACGGAACATATTGGATTCATAGAGTACATCACTGCTTTGATGTAAACTGTAACTAAATATATTGGAGCTGCATTTAGCTCCATATTTCAAGATAATGTCAGGGCAGGCCTTGAACCTGCTAGTTGACAGATAAAAATGTCTCTCTCTAAAGCTGTTTGACTAGATGAACCTCATTACACCCAGGGTTTACTGCAGGGTTGGGGTCAATTCAGGAAGTTCCCATTCCAGTTTTCCTTAATGTGTTTCAATTAGGTAAATGTAGAATTGGAATTTATAGTTTACTTCCTGAATTGACTGAATTGAAATGGAATTGACCACAAGCCTGGTTTAGAGTAACAACCTGTTCCTAATTGGAGTCTATGGAGATTGTGGAGATTACTTGGATCTGTGCTAAGCTGTGCTTTAGCCTTATCCTCACATTTTTGTCCTAAAATGACAGAGAGAAAGGAAAGGCTTTGGTGTTAAATTATGTGTGCTTGCGTGTGTGTGTGTTAGTGTGCACGCAAGACCTCTGAGTGGTCTCTTTATGCCCTGGTCCCACACTGTTGGCTCAGAGGCAGAAGCCGACAGAGAAAACAAGGGCATGTCTTAAAAAGGCTTATAGCACACAGCTTTCCCCTACAAGCCTCTTTGTGTTAACAGTCTAGAGTGAAATCATTTTAAAGCCACTGTCTCTCAGTATAATACAAGGATCATGATATCACAGTCTATGCTTGTTGACATTTGTCATCCATCATAGGCTACACACACATTCATGTTCTGTCATGCTCCACTGCAAAGTAATTTGCCTACTGTACTTCATATGCAGAGAACATATGGAGGCAAACAGATTTTCTTATTTTACACACAATGATATGTATTATGCAGCAATATAAAGTTATCCCTGTGGGAGCTCATATATATAAAAAAAAATCCAAGGTACTCAAGTTAAAATGTCTTTATATCCACACACGGATTATCCTGGACCCAGATCTGTTTGTGCTGTGTTGCCAACAACCTACACAGGGATTAGGTCAAAAACAGCAACGAGGTTTCGAGTATAGACCACCTTCATCAGAGTGTGCTTCTCCTGTGCTCCGCTTCACCAGGTGTGTGCCTCCCACCCCGCCCCCCACCACGGCCCTCACCTGTGTATTGCGGTGCTTCCCCTGCGAGCCTAGCTGGGCCGGCAGCCCTTTCCTGCACCGCCCCCCCACCCCGCCCCACCCGATGGTCAGGATGACACGCTCCAAGACCTTCCAGGCCTACCTGCCCAGCTGCCACCGAACCTACAGCTGCATCCACTGCAGAGCGCACCTGGCCAACCACGACGAGCTCATCTCCAAGGTGACTGTTTAACATACCGACCACAACCGTCCATCCCCTAATGACACTGCTTGCTCTAATAGTGTTTCCCTCAATCTATTCCACGTTTCCTTTAAAGAGCCACAGAACATGGCGATTGGTATGTTTTTCTGTTGCTCATTAGAAAAACTAGATTTCAGTCCTGGATGTGTGTTTCCTGACCGATTCCGCATTTGGTTAATGATGTTTAAGATAACTCAAGAAAAATGTAATTCGTTTTGACATTTTTGCCTAGGATATTTTAGTCACGCAATTTTAGATCTAACTAAGGTGGTTGGTGCAGTATTTCTCAAGTAAAAACATGATTGACGTGTTGTCTTATGTAAACAGTTGGATCTGCTGGGTAGGTCTGTCTCACTGTCTATGCTATTGGATTGAGAGAAATCACTGCAGCTGTTCACCCAATGTTAGTGGGCAAATGGACATCTTCATTTACCCGTTGTGACTCACGAATGTTCCAAACTGAATTTTAGACAAGACTTATCCTATTTACACTTTGTAGTACATTTTTACACTAGAATAACTGTTTCTGACTCATATCCGTTTTCAAAGGGATTTGTTGCTTTATAAAGGCAGTCACTCTTTAAAGCCCAGCACTAACACAACTGGGTGGTGTTCATCAGGGCATGCAGCGGAAAACATTTAAAAAATGTTTTACAACAGAAAATAAGAGTATTTTTTGACAAATCCAGGTAGACACTCCCTTTTTCAGTCCGTTTACTTCTGTTTTGTGCCGAATTAATTTGACCCTGAATCTACTAATCAAGAGTTTGGTGATATTGAATCCGGTATGTAAGGGAAACACTGCCCTAATATGCAAGTCATTCCCAAGAGAGAGCATGAGAGAACATGCTACTGTTAGGCTCTAGGGCTTACTTGAAAGAGAGGTCCATCTTAACGTGACTTCCCTGGTTAAATAAAGGATATTCTGTATAAATACTGTAGTTTTTACAGATTAATTAGAATTTCAATGCATCGCACAGTAATAACTGTAAAGGTATTGAGTGCTTGCTGCAGCTGTCTTTAAAGCTCTGCTAGCTGACTCCTTCACACTTGGACCTAGTATTACAGCTGACGCTGCCCTTTGAGACGGGAAACGAGCCTACTGCACCTCTGTGTCGCTCATTTCACAGCCATCTTACTTCTACAGCTTGTGTGTGTGTTTGTGTGTTAGAATATGACTTTGTCCTTGTGTTACACTATGTAAAGTAAACCCTCACCTGTACAAAAAGCACGTGTCTGTCTGTCTGTCTGTCTGTCTGTCTGTCTGTCTGTCTGTCTTAATTTAAAGGCAAAATCTGGGATATTTCCTGCTGTTCAATGATCATGTCATTGAAGTGGCGGGTGTCACGGATTCTCCCGGTACTGCAGCTCATTCCGTGCACCAGTTCCGGAGGTCTACGTCACCGGCCTCTAGGCGTCAATGAACTGTTTCATTACGCACACCTGGTTCCAAATCCCTTGCCCTTAATTAGTAATTGTGTACAGTAGAAGTCGGAGGTTTACATACACTTAGGTTGTAGTCATTAAAACTAGTTTTTCAACCACTCCACGCATATCTTGTTAACAAACTATAGTTTTGGCAAGTCGGTATTGACATCTACTTTGTGCATGATACAAGTAATTTTTCCAACAATTGTTTACAGACAGATTATTTCATTTATAATTCACTGTATCACAATTCCAGTGGGTCAGAAGTTTACACACACTAAGTTGACTGTGCCATTCCAGAAAATGATGTCATGGCTTTAGAAGCTTCTGATAGGCTTATTGACACCATTTGAGTCAATTGGAGGTGTAACTGTGGATGTATTTCAAGGCCTACCTTCAAACTGAGTGCCTCTCTGCTTGACATCATGGGAAAATCAAAATAAATCAGCCAAGACTTCAGAAAAAATATTGTAGACCTCCACAAGTCTGTTTCATCCTTGGGAGCAATTTCCAAACGCCTGAAGGTACCACGTTCATCTGTGCAAAGAATGGTACGCAAGTATAAACACCATGGGACCACGCAGCCGTCATACCGCTTAGGAAGGAGACGCGTTCTGTCTCCTAGAGATTAATGTATTTTGGTGCGAAAGTGCAAATCAATCCCAGAACTGCACATGGGGATAAAGATCATACTTTTTGGAGAAATGTCCTATGGTCTGATGAAACAAAAATAGAACTGTTTGGCCATAATGACCATTGTTATGTTTGGAGGAAAAAGGGAGAGGCTTGCAAGCCGAAGAACACCATCTCAACCGTGAAGCACGGGGGTGGCAGCACCATGTTGTGGGGGTGCTTTGCTGCAGGAGGGACTGGTGCACTTCACAAAATAGATGGCATCACAGAGAAGGAAAATTATGTGGATATATTGAAGCAACATCTCAAGACATCAGTCAGGAAGTGAAAGTTTGGTCGCAAATGGGTCTTCTAAATGGACAATGACCCGAAGCATACTGCCAAAGTTTTGCCAAAATGGCTTAAGGACAACAATGTCAAGGTATTGGAGTGGCCATCACAAGGCCCTGACCTCATCCTATAGAACATTTGTGGGCAGAACTGAAAAAGTGTGTGCGAGCAAGGAGGCCTACAAACCTGACTCAGTTACACCAGCTCTGTCAGAAGGAATGGGCCAAAATTCACCCAACTTATTGTGGAAGGCTACCTGAAACGTTTGACCCAGGTTAAACCATTTAAAGGTAATGCTACCAAATACTAATTGAGTGTATGTAAACTTCTGACCCACTGGGAATGTGATGAAAGAAATAAAAGCTGAAATAAATCACTCTCTTTACTATTATTCTGACATTTTACATTCTTAAAATAATGTGGTGATCCTAACTGACGTAAAACTGGGAATTTTTACTAGGATTAAATGTCAGGGATTGTGAAAAACTGAGTTTAAATGTATTTGGCTAAAATGTATGTAAACTTCTGACTTCAACTGTACATGTGCCATCTGTTCGCCATTGTCTCTTTCGGTTAATGTTTCCATGTCCGTTGGTCTTGTGAGTACATGTGTTTTGTTGTTTTGTCTTTCGTGCTGCGTCTATTGTGTACTCGTTATTACGGGTCTCGTCCCGTGTGTTGTTATTACGGGTCTCGTCCCGTGTGTTGTTATTACGGGTCTCGTCCCGTGTGATGTTGTTACGGGTCTCGTCCCGTGTGTTGTTATTACGGGTCTCGTCCCGTGTGATGTTGTTACGGGTCTCGTCCCGTGTATTTATTAGAGGTTTAACCTCGCTCTTTTGTTTGGGTTTACATCCCTGTGTTTTTGTATACGTGTTTGTTTTGGGCTTCGTCCCCGTGCCTTTTCATGGCGTGGAGTATTAAAACCCCCTATTACGTATTCCTGCTCCTGTCTCCAATCAGTTATACAACGTGACAGGCTGAAACATAAACTCCAGATTGTGGCTTTAATGCTGACTGCTGAGGATACTCCTCCTTTTTAACCTACTTATCTTCTTCTCCTGCAGTCTTTCCAGGGGAGCCAAGGCAGAGCTTATCTGTTCAACTCAGTGTGAGTATCCCGGTGTCTGCATGTAGTTACAGTACAGCCATGATCCAGTCCTCAGCCCGCGAGCACAATCACAATCAGTATGAAATGAAGATGCTCATTCCTACTGTATGAACATGGTCCCTATCTAGCTCAGTATGAAGTGCCTTCTGGGTAATATTATCTAGTGTGTGAGTGGGCGTGTTATGACTCAGTATAGATAGGCAACCTTTACGAATCGAGCAGCTTATGAGCTCGCTCTCTCTCTCTCTTTCTCTCTCTTTCTCTCTCAGGGTGAACGTGGGGTGTGGGCCGGCGGAAGAGAGAGTGTTGCTCACGGGGCTCCATGCTGTGGCAGATATCTACTGTGAGAACTGCAAGACAACTCTGGGTTGGAAATATGTGAGTGTAAGAGTGTGCACATTTTGGGGGGGGGGGGGGTAGAACAATGGCAGATACTATATCTAGAGTTGCAGATACTGTATCTAGAGTGGCAGATACTGTATCTAGAGTGGCAGATACTGTATCTAGAGTGGCAGATACTGTATCTAGAGTGGCAGATACTGTATCTAGAGTTAGAGCGGATAGGCATTGGCACATTACCTTCATTAGTAATACCTTTATTACCTTATTAAATCGTTGTAGGATTGAAACACTGTGAACTAATAAAGGTTTTGGATCAATTGAGTGTGTAGGCCCTACTTCACTCTTCATGTTATCTTATTGACATGGATGAGTTCTGGTTTTAATTTTGGACCATGAGACTATTTTGGACCCATCATTCCTAACATCAGTGTAACATTACAGACTCATAGGGATTCCTTGCAGTCCCAATCTGGATCTAAGGGGCATATTTCTCATGATGTAGGCCTATACATTTTCTAAGTACTCAACCAACCAAACTTGACCCCCTTCCCCTAGTTCAGAGATGGTGGTCATTCATGATGGACCAGAGCTGGGCTGTCCACACTGAGATAACTATAGTGATTCAAGACCAGTTTGACCAGCAACAAGAACAACTGCTTATCCAATCACAAATTAGACAAAGGGTTAGAATGCATTCAAAAAAAGATCCATTTTTATGTATACAGAATAAGTAGGCCCTATAAATAATGTAGCCTTTATACAGTATAATGTAGCCTATATATAATGTAGCCTATATATACAGTGCCTTGCGAAAGTATTCGGCCCCCTTGAACTTTGCGACCTTTTGCCACATTTCAGGCTTCAAACATAAAGATATAAAACTGTATTTTTTTGTGAAGAATCAACAACAAGTGGGGCACAATCATGAAGTGGAACGACATTTATTGGATATTTCAAACTTTTTTAACAAATCAAAAACTGAAAAATTGGGCGTGCAAAATTATTCAGCCCCCTTAAGTTAATACTTTGTAGCGCCACCTTTTGCTGTGATTACAGCTGTAAGTCGCTTGGGGTATGTCTCTATCAGTTTTGCACATCGAGAGACTGACATTTTTTCCCATTCCTCCTTGCAAAACAGCTCGAGCTCAGTGAGGTTGGATGGAGAGCATTTGTGAACAGCAGTTTTCAGTTCTTTCCACAGATTCTCGATTGGATTCAGGTCTGGACTTTGACTTGGCCATTCTAACACCTGGATATGTTTATTTTTGAACCATTCCATTGTAGATTTTGCTTTATGTTTTGGATCATTGTCTTGTTGGAAGACAAATCTCAGTCCCAGTCTCAGGTCTTTTGCAGACTCCATCAGGTTTTCTTCCAGAATGGTCCTGTATTTGGCTCCATCCATCTTCCCATCAATTTGAACCATCTTCCCTGTCCCTGCTGAAGAAAAGCAGGCCCAAACCATGATGCTGCCACCACCATGTTTGACAGTGGGGATGGTGTGTTCAGGGTGATGAGCTGTGTTGCTTTTACGCCAAACATAACGTTTTGCATTGTTGCCAAAAAGTTCAATTTTGGTTTCATCTGACCAGAGCACCTTCTTCCACATGTTTGGTGTGTCTCCCAGGTGGCTTGTGGCAAACTTTAAACAACACTTTTTATGGATATCTTTAAGAAATGGCTTTCTTCTTGCCACTCTTCCATAAAGGCCAGATTTGTGCAATATACGACTGATTGTTGTCCTATGGACAGAGTCTCCCACCTCAGCTGTAGATCTCTGCAGTTCATCCAGAGTGATCATGGGCCTCTTGGCTGCATCTCTGATCAGTCTTCTCCTTGTATGAGCTGAAAGTTTAGAGGGACGGCCAGGTCTTGGTAGATTTGCAGTGGTCTGATACTCCTTCCATTTCAATATTATCGCTTGCACAGTGCTCCTTGGGATGTTTAAAGCTTGGGAAATCTTTTTGTATCCAAATCCGGCTTTAAACTTCTTCACAACAGTATCTCGGACCTGCCTGGTGTGTTCCTTGTTCTTCATGATGCTCTCTGCGCTTTTAACGGACCTCTGAGACTATCACAGTGCAGGTGCATTTATACGGAGACTTGATTACACACAGGTGGATTGTATTTATCATCATTAGTCATTTAGGTCAACATTGGATCATTCAGAGATCCTCACTGAACTTCTGGAGAGAGTTTGCTGCACTGAAAGTAAAGGGGCTGAATCATTTTGCACGCCCAATTTTTCAGTTTTTGATTTGTTAAAAAAGTTTGAAATATCCAATAAATGTCGTTCCACTTCATGATTGTGTCCCACTTGTTGTTGATTCTTCACAAAAAAATACAGTTTTATATCCTTATGTTTGAAGCCTGAAATGTGGCAAAAGGTCGCAAAGTTCAAGGGGGCCGAATACTTTCGCAAGGCACTGTATCTATGGTATAGATGTGGACAGCTTTATATTTGCACTGAAATATAATTGTGCCTCCATGTTCAGTACTTAGTAAAGGTGATATTTCTAGCAGCAGGTCAATGTGGAACACACAACCGCTCCACATACCAGCTGTCCCGTTAATCAGCATGGCTTTATGCCCGGTTGTCACTGCCACTTCCTCCAGATCTGTGGGAGGGGGGGGGGGGTCGTTATAACTCACACATACCTCACACGTCTGCCCAGATATAACGATAGCAGGACGAGGCCATTAATATCTCTGAAACGGTTGTTTCTACACCGCCGTCCAAGTTCCACAGACGCTTGACCCAGTAGACTTCCAGACCGTGTAACCTGATAACTCCTCTCTTCGCTTGAATAGGAAAGACTAAACAGGATATTGAGATGTACAGTAAAAACACATTTGACTACATTTGTAATCTGCAGTAGCCTGCAGCACTTTCTGCAATGCTCCATTATATAAAGTGGTTCAGAGGTGAAATCAGAGTACAGTGTTTTCAATGGCAATGAGTGTGAAGTTTATCATCCTGGAAAAGCCTAATCTTCTCTCTCCCCTTCCTCCTTCTCTCTCCCCTTCCTCCCTCTATCTCTCCCCCTCTCTCTCCCCTTCCCCTCGCTATCCCCTTTCCCTTTATCACTCCCCCCTTCTCTCTCCCCTTTCCCTCTCTTTCCCTCCTTCTCTCCCTCCTCATATCTCCCCTTTCCCTCTTTTTCCCCTCCCCCTATCCCTCCCTTCCTCTTTCTCCTCCCTCTGTCTCTTCCAACACCCTGACAATCCCCTACAGGAGCATGCCTTTGAGAGCAGTCAGAAGTACAAGGAGGGGAAGTTCATCATCGAGCTGGCCCACATGATCAAGGACAACGGCTGGGACTGAAAGACGAAGCGTCATCCGTGACTCGGTTTGGGGTTGAATGGGGGTGGATGGGAGGGAAGGAGCCGAGTGTGGGTGAGTGTGCGACTTTGATTTACCATGGACCTCTGTCCTCCCCTCCTGATGACACACCAGCAGCCTCCAGGGTGGAGGTAGTAGGGGAGTGTGTGTGAGAGGCTGTAGTAGCAGCCTGGCCTGCCCCTCTGGGCTCTGTGTGTGTCTGGACTGGAGGAGGATGTCATTGGGGATGGATGGACACCACCAGACACACACGCAATGGCAAGCATACACACACACACACACACACACACACACACACACACACACACACACACACACACACACACACACACACACACACAGCCATGCATGTCCCAGACCAACATCCAAGCCTGATGGGTAGCTCTTTAGATAGAGAGCCAGGCCAAGGCCAGTAATGTTATGTTACTATCTATGTTAGGGCGGGTTGACCTGCAGTGTGAGGAGAGACCAGGCCCTGGCAGGGTCAGTAGCCTTGGGTTAAACAGCTGATGGGAGCTCTCGTCTGTATGTGAATGAGATGGCCTAAGATGATTATCCCCAAATCCAGCTGATCTGATCCACCCAAGGCCGTGCCAGCTGGGACAGTGATGAGGCCTGGTGTTAAGGTTTGGCACTGAGGACTGTGGGGGCTGGGCGGGGGAAGGGTTGAGGGGAGGCGGGTCAGGGAGAGGGCAGGTCCTGATTCTGGATTCTAGTCCACCCTGGTTGTGGGGTTGTAGGTACAGCTGGTTGCACAGCCGTGTGATCCACTCCAGGTCTTACCGGCAGCAGTTTTTGTTGTGTGAGTCAGGATGATAGGGAGTGTGAAAGGATTCAAGGATACGTATAAACTCTGAGAAGAATCTGATCAGTCAGTGCTTTGGCTCTCTCCATCATCCGTAGATGCCTGAAATCATGTCTTGCGATGTTTGGATACTTCATGTGTTGTGTCTGATGTAAGTTAAGATACATCTACCATCACCACTTTGGATTCAATTTGAACTATAGAGTTAAACATCTTTGACTTTTGAAACTCTGATTTGAACAGGCTTGGAGATTTGGTTCTAGTGTTTTGGCCTGGTATGGTAACTGAATGCAGTTGGGATGTGGAGGCCTTTAGGAGATGCTCTTATGAAGTTCTGAAGCTTTCTTTCAGTCTTGGATGATCATAGCAGTTCATAGATTGTTACACACACTCTAACTTACAACCTGGCCCTCACATAAAACACTGAACAGAAAAGCCGTACAGTAGACCTGTGTATTTTTCTAAACAGAAGCCAACTAAGCAACACAACTAATCAAACCAATCTCCCTGGTATCCACGGCAACTGACTGGCAGTCCAGAATTCCAATCAGAGGCTGTAGAAGTCCCTAGCACAACCAAAGAACACACCCATCTACAATAAATTGACCAAACACAAGATACATTTTTTTTGCTTGGGTCAAAGTGTTGCACAACATGGGGTTGAGAATTGTTGTTGAAAGCCAAGGTTATGGATAGCCTTTCTGTGATATAATGCATTATGATTTTTGTAAATGACAGATCTTAATATATACATATATTATAATTTATGTCAATCTCTGTGTTACTAAATGTAAATAGTAATATGTGATGTCTCTTATCTATGATCGTCATGATTATGAATATGATTTGGATTCTTGCCATGCTTTCTCTCTGGTATATCCCTCGTCGGTTGAACAATATTTACTACTTTTTTACTCTTTTGAAAATGTTTCAATTTTAGTGTCTTTTGTAAAGGAGATAGGAGTGACAATATCATTGGAACTTGGTCAATTAAAGCATCACCTTGGTACCTGTATTGGATGTGTTCTGCGTGCTATGTTGGTCTTGGATATACATCACCATAATGTATCAATTATCAGGGTCAATGTTATTTTGTATAGAACGGAATAGGATAGTGACGTAGAATATGATAGTGACGTAGAATATGATAGTGACGTAGAATATGATAGTGACGTAGAATATGATAGTGACGTAGAATATGATAGTCACGTAGAATAGGATAGTGACGTAGAATAGGTAGAATAGGATAGTGACGTAGAATATGATAGTGACGTAGAATATGATAGTGACGTAGAATAGGATAGTGACGTAGAATAGGATAGTGACGTAGAATAGGATAGTGACGTAGAATATGATAGTGACGTAGAATAGGATAGTGACGTAGAATATGATAGTGACGTAGAATATGATAGTCACGTAGAATAGGATAGTGACGTAGAATAGGTAGAATAGGATAGTGACGTAGAATATGATAGTGACGTAGAATATGATAGTGACGTAGAATAGGATAGTGACGTAGAATATGATAGTGACGTAGAATAGGATAGTGACGTAGAATAGGATAGTGACGTAGAATATGATAGTGACGTAGAATATGATAGTGACGTAGAATATGATAGTCACGTAGAATAGGATAGTCACGTAGAATAGGATAGTGACGTAGAATATGATAGTCACGTAGAATATGATAGTGACGTAGAATATGATAGTGACGTAGAATATGATAGTGACGTAGAATATGATAGTCACGTAGAATAGGATAGTCACGTAGAATAGGATAGTGACGTAGAATATGATAGTCACGTAGAATATGATAGTCACGTAGAATAGGATAGTGACGTAGAATATGATAGTGACGTAGAATAGGATAGTGACGTAGAATAGGATAGTGACGTAGAATAGGATAGTGACGTAGAATATGATAGTGACGTAGAATAGGATAGTGACGTAGAATAGGATAGTGGCGTAGAATATGATAGTGGCGTAGAATATGATAGTCACGTAGAATATGATAGTGACGTAGAATAGGATAGTGACGTAGAATAGGATAGTCACGTAGAATAGGATAGTGACGTAGAATATGATAGTGACGTAGAATATGATAGTGACGTAGAATATGATAGTCACGTAGAATAGGATAGTGACGTAGAATATGATAGTCACGTAGAATAGGATAGTGACGTAGAATATGATAGTGACGTAGAATATGATAGTGACGTAGAATATGATAGTCACGTAGAATAGGATAGTGACGTAGAATATGATAGTCACGTAGAATAGGATAGTGACGTAGAATAGGATAGTGACGTAGAATAGGATAGTGACGTAGAATAGGATAGTGACGTAGAATAGGATAGTGACGTAGAATAGGATAGTGACGTAGAATAGGATAGTGACGTAGAATAGGATAGTCACGTAGAATAGGATAGTGACGTAGAATATGATAGTCACGTAGAATAGGATAGTGACGTAGAATAGGATAGTGACGTAGAATATGATAGTCACGTAGAATAGGATAGTCACGTAGAATAGGATAGTGACGTAGAATAGGATAGTGACGTAGAATAGGATAGTGACGTAGAATAGGATAGTGACGTAGAATAGGATAGTGACGTAGAATAGGATAGTCACGTAGAATATGATAGTCACGTAGATTATGATAGTCACGTAGAATATGATAGTGACGTAGAATATGATAGTGACGTAGAATAGGATAGTGACGTAGAATAGGATAGTGACGTAGAATAGGATAGTGACGTAGAATAGGTAGAATAGGATAGTGACGTAGAATAGGATAGTGACGTAGAATATGATAGTGACGTAGAATAGGATAGTGACGTAGAATAGGTAGAATAGGATAGTGACGTAGAATAGGATAGTGACGTAGAATAGGATAGTGACGTAGAATATGATAGTGACGTAGAATAGGATAGTCACGTAGAATAGGATAGTGATGTAGAATAGGATAGTCACGTAGAATATGATAGTGACGTAGAATAGGATAGTGACGTAGAATAGGATAGTGACGTAGAATATGATAGTGACGTAGAATAGGATAGTGACGTAGAATAGGATAGTGACGTAGAATAGGATAGTGACGTAGAATAGGTAGAATAGGATAGTGACGTAGAATAGGATAGTGACGTAGGCTGAAGACAGACGAGATCTATATATACAGCCATTTGCAATAGCCTACATCTTGTATACATATGCTATATGGATTTAATTATACTTTTTTTCCTCATCAATCTACACACAATACCCCATAATAACAAAGCTAAATAATTAAAAAATGATATCACATTTACATAAGTATTCAGACCCTTTACTCAGTACTTTGTTGAAGCACCTTTGGCAGCGACTACAACATCGATTCTTCTTGGGTATGATGCTGCAAGCTTGGCACACCTGTATTTGTGGAGTTTCTCCCATTCTTCTCTGCAGATCCTCTCTGTCAGGTTGGATGGGGAGTGTCGCTGCACAGCTATTTTCAGGTCTCTCCAGAGATGTTCGACTCGGTTCAAGTCTGGCTGGGCTACTCAAGGACATTCAGAGACTTGTCCCGAAGCCACTCCTGCGTTGTCTTGGCTGTGTGCTTAGGGTCGTTGTCCTGTTGGAAGGTGAACTGTCACCCCAGTCTGAGGTCCTGAGCGCTCTGGAGCAGGTTTTTATCAAGGATCTCTCTGTACTTTGCTCCGTTCATCTTTCCCTCGATCCTGACAAGTCTTCCAGTCCCTGCCGCTGAAAAACATCCCAACAAAATGATGCTGCCACCACCATGCTTCACCATAGGGATGGTGCCAGGTTTCCTCCAGACGTGACGCTTGGCATTCAGGCCAAAGAGTTCAATCTTGGAGAATTTTGTTTCGCATTGTCTGAGAATCGTTTAGGTGTCTTTTGGCAAACTCCAAGCCGGCTGTCATGTGCCTTTTACTGAGGAGTGGCTTCCGTCTGGCCACTCTACCATAAAAGCATGATTCGTGGAGTGCTGCAGAGATAGTTGTCCTTCTGGAAGGTTCTCCCATCTCCACAGAGGAACTCTGTCAGAGTGACCATCGGGTTCTTGGTCACCTCCCTGACCTTCTCCCCCGATTGCTCAGTGTGGCCGGGCGGCCAGCTCTAAGTTTGATGATTCCAAACTTCTTCAATTAAAGAATGATGGAGGCCACTTTGTTCTTGGGGACTTCAATGCTGCAGAAATGTTTTGGTAACCTTCCCCAGATCTGTACCTCGACACAGTCTTTGAGCTCTATTGACAATTCCTTCGACATCATGGCTTGGTTTTTGCTCTGACATGCAACGTCAACTGTGGGACCTTTATATAGACAGATGTGTGCCTTTCCAAATCATGTCCAAACAATTTAATGTACCACAGGTGGATTCCAGTCAAGTTGTAGAAACATCTCAAGGATGATTAATGGAAACAGGATGCACCTGAGCTCAATTTTGAATCTCATACCAAAGGGTCTGAATATTTATGTAAATACATATGCAAAAAGTTCTAAAAACCTGTTTTCGCTTTGTCATTATCGGGTATTGCGTGTAGATTGATGAGGAAAAAATGTATTTAATACATTTTTGAATAAGGCTGTAACGTAACAAACTGCGGAAAAAGTCAAGGGGTCTGAATACTTTTCGAAAGCACTGTACATACATATAAATAGATAAGCTTCACCTTATCTATAGCAGCTCTTGAGGACTGATTATACATCACCACTTCTAGCCTCATCAAAAACAAATGTGATCATTATTTTAGCTCGAAACCCATGCTGTTTTCGTTGGGAGGGAAACAGATTTCATGGGAGAATGTGTGGGCTGATGCCACGCCTGCAATTTGTCTGTTTTCTGCATCTCTCTTATCTATCCCTATGCTTTTCCTCTCTTCCGTCTCTTCTTTCACTTTCCCTATCTTCTCCCTCGCCTCTCTCTCGCTTTCCTATCATTCCCTCGTTCTCCTTCCCCTTCAACCCCTCTCCCAAGGGGAGGGGTTTCCAGTGGAAGCTTGGTGCCAGGCTGAGAGGGGGCTCTGCTGCATGGTCAGTCCACCTCCCTCTTAGATCATTGCAGCAGATGTTGCTGTGTATTTGGCCAGTTCTCTTAGCAACCGCACAGGCTCTATTTTGTGGAGGTGTGGCACATTGGTAGGAGCTGGTGTCGTGCACCGTCTGTCTGTCTGTCTGTCTGTCTGTCTGTCTATCTGTCTGTCTGTCTGGACCCCGCCTTTACTCCCAGCCTCAGACCAACGGGCCATGAATATGGCGTTGTGAAACAAACGCATAGAGTTTCTCTGTACTATGAATAAAGTAAGAAAGAAAGCATTTGCTTCTCCCAAGTGCTTCAGTTTAACCTGTGGCTGCATTCAACTATTGGCCCAAAACTTTTATGAAAGTATGTGAGCCATACTGTCTCACTCACAGAGCCTTCGTGAAGGTACTGTGTTGCCTACTACACATACTGTACCACCTGATTACAGAAAGAGGATGCACACACCTGAAGAGGTTGAATTAATGATTGGACTTGTTCATTCATATCATTGTGTGATCATCGCCTCCCCCGATCCTCCCATCAGCTTTCTCATGAACAGACCTCGGCCGACCCAGAGGGCGAGTTAGGACTCACTTCTTGACATTCCCTGCTCCGGCCTGAGGACAGAAACCAACCCACACAGACTGGCTGTCTATAGCAGGGATAGAAGAAAACACAATGAATGCAGTTCACACTCCTACTTAATTCATGGCCTTGTTTGTTTGTGTCTTTTAGCCATACAAGGCTTCATTACAAACCCACAAGCCTCAAATCATCTTTCTGTGAACAGATTGAGAAACAACACTCAAACGGTCCTATGCCTGTGAACTGTGAACTGTGACTATAGCTGTAGCTGGGAACTCCCCCCCTGTTCTTAAAGATGTATGCTCTTTATTGGGAGTTAATAAAAACAAACAGCAACACTGCTTTCCTAGCTGTTTAAGGGTATATTGGTGTGATATCTCACCATAAGGTCACCGGGGACTCGGCTAACCTCTAAAAGCTGTCCAATGAACAGCTCTGCTCTGTCTCAGTCTGTGTTGGTGAAAAATCATCGCCCCTGAGAAAGCAGTATCATTTGCCGTTTTGTTTGTTTGCTTTCAAGAACCACAGCCCTTAGAGGAGAGACCGAGAAAAGGAAAGCTCTTTATTTTATTGTCCAGTGACCACGTCTGTATTAGTCACTTATAGAGATACTTCGGGATTTTGGCATTGATGCCCTTTATCTACGCCCCCAGTCAGATGAACTTGTGAATACCATTTCTATGTCTATGTGTCCAGTATGAAGGAAGTTAGCTTACGAAACTGCCTCTAACGCTGACTAGCGTTAGCATAATGACTGGTGTTCAACGTGCAAGGCAAGAGAAAACAATGTAAGCAAAGGCCTCCAGTGAGGCAGGCTGGGTTTGATCATAGTTTATTGTTCCTATGGCTGACACCCTTATTCACACAAACATTGGAACAGTGATTACATTCACATGGCCTGGCTTCACAATAAGAGTCCTTAACAATAAGGGCTCCTTTTTAGAGCTTTAACCCTGTAAAGGCACACAAAGACTATAGCTCCTCCTGGCTTCAAGTAGATGAACAGGTCAACTCCACACTAAAGTCTTGTGATGCGGGTAGACCCAAGACATTTTCCTGGTCAGGTCATGTGGTCCCAAATTTTTTTTCAAAAATACCCGATTGATAACAGATCACACGCATCCTATGAATGACCTAGCATGTGATGATTCGTTAGATTCCATCTCATATTGTGATTCTGCACATGCTGTTATGGGCATCGTTCTACTGTTATTGTCCAGTTTTCCTCAGTGGAATATATCATTTTCCCCTCCTATATCCAAAGCACTATGCATCAGAACCACAGTCACTATCTGATAAATAAAATGACAATGTAAAGGACCCAGACCTTGTTTACTTCAGCGGAATAAAAAAATAAACAGCCCTGTCAAGATTAACATCTGTGATGAGAGCAACCGAGGGGGCTGTAGTGTGTCTGAATGGATGTGTTGTTTGTTTGGGATGTGGGGGTGGGGTCCGTCCAGGCCTCATGACGAGAACCTCAGTCATCGGAGTATAGGGGGAGAGAGGCCGCTCTCACTCTCGCCCTCTGCCAGGGGACCTGATGGAGCCTAGTGCCTGCTCAGCTCCCAACCAACCGCAGGGAACTAAAAATAGCTCAGCCTCACTTGGAGCCATGGAATCACTCCTCCCCTCCCTGCTTGTAATGGATTAGAGAGGACACAACACGGCATCAGCCTACAACACAAATCAGCCAAACAACAGCCGAGCAAACAGCATCCTCCACATTGTTGTACAGGACATTGATAATGAACAATTGGAAATAAATTAATACATTGGGTAAACTCTTTAATGTAAAAAAAAAAGCCAAAGAAAAATGAATACAGACACGGTGGTGTGTGTGTGTGGTCAGTCTGGTCAGATGTCTTCGCTGGGTGCTCAGGTCTGGACTCAGGAAGAGATCCCAACACAGATCACCCATAGCTGAGGCCAACAGTACAGTACACAGCACAGCATAGGGGGGAAGGAATGTTTACCTCTAGTTGCTCAGAAACACCCACAGAGAGAGGACAACATGTAGGGCCTGACACCTGTTAACAATGAAGACTGAAATAAATAAACCAGCATGCTCTCCTGGCACCAAATGGGAGAAAATGGACAGAAACAGGGAGGGACTAAATAAGAAACATTTGCCTTTGCATTCTGTTGAAAAACGCTGTGTACCCTAATGAACACAACTCCGTAGTGTTCGATTAGCAATAAATGGTGGGATTCACTGGTACTGTACGGCTGTCTGTGTATGCAGTATAGAAGTGTGTGTGGCAGATAGAAAACAGGTCCAGGAGTTACTGTAGGGTCTAATCCCTCTAGATTAGAGTTTGCTGTTTCAGATTTCAGATTATACAGATTGATTCACACTCAATTTCCATTTTGAAAATGTATATTTTTAGATTGTATGTGCGAGCGTGTGAAAGGGACTCATATACACATGTAGAACTAAGTCTTCCCTCCAGGACTGAAGAGGGCTGAGAGTTCTATGGAATTGCAGTGATCCCCAGATTGAGAGATTGATTGAGACTGTCGGACTTCCTTGCCATGCAGTCTACCTGGAAAATAAACTAATCAAAAAAAGAAACGGCCCTTTTTCAGGATAAGTCTCGTAAAGTCTCGATAATTCGTAAAATCCAAATAACTTCACAGATCTTCATTGTAAAGGGTTTAAACACTATTTCCCATGCTTGATCAATGAACCATAAACAATGAATGAACATGCACCTGTGGAACGGTCGTTAAGACACTAACAGCTTACAGACGGTAGGCAATTAAGGTCACAGTTATGAAAACATAGGACACTGAAGAGGCCTTTCTGCTGACTCCGAAAAAATCCCAAAGAAAGATGCCCAGGGTCCCTGCTCATCTGTGTGAATGTGCCTTAGGCATGCTGCAAGGAGGCATGAGGACTGCTGATGTGGCCAGGGCAATAAATTGCAATGTCCGTACTGTGAGATGCCTAAGACAGTGCTACAGGGAGACAGGACAGACAGCTGATCGTCCTCGCAGTGGCAGACCACGTGTAACAACACCTGCACAGGATCGGTACATCCGAACATCACACCTGCAGGATGGCAACAACTGCTGGAGTTACACCAGGAATGCACAATCCCTCCATCAGTGCTCAGACTGTCCGCAATAGGCTGAGAGAGGCTGGACTGAGGGCTTGTAGGCCTGTTGTAAGACAAGTCCTCACCAGACATCACTGGCAACAACGTCGCCTATGGGCACAAACCCACCGTCGCTGGACAGAACTGGCAAAAAGTGCTCTTCACTGACTAGTCGCGGTTTTATCTCACCAGGGGTGATGGTCGGATTCATGTTTATCATCGAAGGAATGAGCATTACACCGAGGTCTGTACTCTGAAGTGAGATCGATTTGGAGGTGGAGGGTCCGTCATGGTCTGGGGCGGTGTGTCACAGCATCATCGGACTGAGCTTGTTGTCATTGCAGGCAATCTCAACGCTGTGCGTTACAGGGAAGACATCCTCCTCCCTCATGTGGTACCCTTCCTGCAGGCTCTTCCTGACATGACCCTCCAGCATGACAATGCCACCAGCCATATTGCTCATTCTGTGGGTGATTTCCTGTAAGACAGGAATGTCAGTGTTCTGCCATGGCCAGCAAAGAGCCCGGATCTCAACCCCATTGAGCACGTCTGGGACCTGTTGGATTGGAGGGTGAGGGTTAGGGCCATTCCCTCCAGAAATGTCCGGGGACTTGCAGGTGCCTTGGTGGAAGAGTGGGGTAACATCTCACAGCAAGAACTGGCAAATCTGGTGCAGTCCATGAGGAGGAGATGCACTGCAGTACTTAATGCAGCTGGTGGCTACACCAGATACTGACTGTTACTTTTGATTTTGACCCCCCTTTGTTCAGGCACACATTATTCCATTTCTGTTAGTCACATGTCTGTGGAACCTGTTCAGTTTACGTCCCAGTTGTTGAATCTTATGTTCATACAAATATTTACACGTTAAGTTTGCTGAAAATAAACTCAGTTGACAGTGAGAGGACGTTTCTTTATTTGCTGAGTTGATAATGAAGGGCTATCAGAATAGGATAGACTGATCATTACGCTGGATACAGGGGTCTATTTCATGATGTGAAACGTTCAGAATGTTGCAGACAGAAACATAATGAATAGAGCAGACAGACACGATTCCCTGTTCTACATGACAGGCAACCCCACAGAAGCCTTGTGTTACAATAAGGAGCGGTGTTCAAAGAATGCAAAAGACAAATGCTAAACGGCTGTACATAACTTTAACCAACAGTGTACTTACTTGGGCATTGATGTTGACAGCAAGGTCCTATACAGACGTCAAGGAATTGACTTTAATCAGGTATGACTCTCGGTATTTGTAAACAGGTCTTTCTTTAATGAGTGGAAAAGACAGCAGGATATTGGTGCATTAGTCTACTCAGATCAATTGGAGAGTTAATTCGACCACAACTTTGTTTTCCATGCAATAAATCAAATCAATACTCTCCATAAAGGCTATAACTGAACATTGAAAGAGGATATGTTCTTTCTCCAGTCCAGGCATAACGTAATCTTATTGTGTATAGTATAGTATAGTATATATAGTATAGCAGTAACAATGGTAGGAATGGAACTGTGTAAATACTAGGGGCCTACTATTCAATACTGTGCTGAATAGATTGAGTGATATGAAAGATATGGTTTGACACAATGTAATTGTTTTGTGATATTGTGGGCTCCCTCACATAGTAGAAACCTTATTATTGAGAAGAGGGAGACATTTCTCCACAACACTGGTAAATACTGGGTTAATTTTGACTACTACTACCCCCCCTCCCCCTCCCGCCATCTACCTTTAGTGCCATTGTCTTGAGATTGAACAACACAGTGTTCCGGGCCACAACTAATCACACTTATATAACAGTATTACTGTACAACTCACACAGAAGGAATTTTGGTAATCTTCCTACATTTAAACAATAATTAAATTTTAGACATTAATCCACGCTAGACAGTACAGAGAAAGATATCCATCCTACAGCTCCTGTATCAATCACAATGATTAAAAAGGTCATAATAATTATCCCCATTTTCCCCAGCGCATTACATCTCATAGAATCCTTAGAAAGAGTACATGATGAGATAGCGTCCTACAAGAGGAATGGGACGGGCTATCTGGAAAGCCTACGAGTCTCTCACTTAATCATTTGAATGATACATTTTCCTAATCACTTAAGGGTTCATGAACTAATTAAATATGAACTAATTAAATATTCATGAACATTTCAAGGACTTTGAAAAAAATGCAGCAGCTTACCTTGACCAGTCCTCATCGAAGTGAGCAAAATAACTAAACAAACAAGCTTTGGTCATATTAATGAGTTGAAATATTTATTTTAAAAACTGAAAAAATAAAACAAACCCACATACATAGTTTTTAGTATATCATAAAAAGACATTATTTCAAATGTTATTTTGAGTACTGTTTGTTTCTCATCGACTACAGTGAGCGGCAGTTTGAAAGGCTGGCTGAGCTGGTTGGACTACAGACACAAACCAAAGGGTGAGAGGTTAATAACCAGGAAGTAGTGACGGAAGTACACCGCTAAATCGTCATTAAATACCCAGTGTCACAACTTTTTATATAAAACAGCCAAAAGCATAGCAGAATATTAAATACTCAAAGGGGCATTAAGACACACAGGAAGACAAACTCAAAGAGCATCACACACAGAGAAAGTATGCTATGATTAAACCAGATCTGGGTCCAAATAGGATTCATACATTTTTGAATTGCATTGCTTTTCATTGAGCCTGGACTGGAGTGCCAGATGGGCGTGTTTTGAAGCACATTTGGGACTATTTCATTGGTTCCATTGCGCCAGGCAAGCTCAAGAGAAGCTAAAGTACTTCAAAGGAAAACAAATACTGGATGAAACCCTACTAACCTAACTCATTGTGTACTCGACAACATACGATGTTCCCATTTCTTTTCATAAAGCCAGATTGAAGAGCACTAGTGTCCACTGGCAAGAGAGAGGTGGAGGAGAATTCATGACGAGTCTCCGTAATGTAGTAGCTCTGCTGTGAAACACTGCCCTCTTGTGTCAATGTAACTTATTGGACAGGTCTAGATATATACTCCCCGTTTCAGTTTTCTTCCGTTTGGTGCCTAATGAACACGGCCCAGGTGTTATTGCTACTGTAGACAGATGGAAGTTGTCGGTTTCTCTGTCTTTACAGCTACGTCGTCTGGTGAAGCTGATGAGAACCCAGCAGTGTGGGTGTGTATGGCTGCATTCCAATTCCCTGCCTTTCTGCTTATTACTTGCTCACTCCACCATCTTTCTTAAGTCCATTCCTTTCAAATCAATGTGGGGGAGCCCCTGGGGGAAAAAATAGTAAATTATCAGACGGCAGCTTATTGAAGTCCATTTTCCAGCTACGTTACAGAGACCAGGAAGCTCACAGCCACACAGCCAATCAACGGTCCAGCATGATCAGGGTCGTGTTCAATAGGACAAGGTGTAGGATACAGTTTTGCAAAGGAAAACGAAAACAAGTGTTTCTTATTGGACACATTCAGGTAGTACCTTTTAGATTCACTCCGTTTTCTTCCGTGTTGTGCCTAATGAACACAACCAGGGGTTCAAAGCAGCCCCAGAGCATCACACACCACTTCAACGTCAGCAGCAGTCCTCTCTGGTCAGACACACCACACTACTGTCTTTAGAGAACCTAAACCCCATTCATTTCAACAGACAGAGCTCACTTCAGGGACAGATCTATTTCTAGTGTATCCTCAGGGTAGCTGGGTGTCTAAACAGTCAACTCTAATAACAACAACAACAGTCATCATGGTCTTTAAACCAGGAGGCGAAAAGGCAGAAGTCCGTATCTCGGTGGGCATATAGCTCAGACGGGGTTTGGGTTAGAGAGGTAAAAGCTCACAGTGAGAGGAAAAAGAGGACCCAGGAGAAACTGGCGAGGGCAACAACTCTACGACTTAGAATAACAACGCAACAACTGTTTAGTGGGAGAAAAACACACACGCCTGTTTTTGTTGCACTGATGAGACATTGGGTGGGCAAGGGGTGGGGTCTAACTGGCAATCAGTCAAGTCTCCCTCTGATGAGGGATTGGGCCTTGTGCAATGCATTGTAGGATGTCTGGTTGTGAAGAACTTGTGCTCGTGGTTGGTCGCTCCACACACACACAGCAGTGGTGCTCCCACTGGGACAAAACGAACCGTTGGTAGAAGACAAAGGATCCGTGTGCTATTCCTCAACAGTCGAGGGGGAGGGGCCAGGGGAGGTAGTCAATCCATCCCCCGTCACTTTCCCTCATCATCACTGTCCCATTGGAAGCCACCGGGAGCAAGAGGAGCATTTTAAAAAAGCACCTTTTTATTTGGCTTTCATAAAAATAAAAAAATAAATAGGAAGAGAAAGACTGAAGAGTGTATAAATGGGGCAAGAGGCAGAGCGAGAGAGAAGTCAGTCTTGTGGTTGGAGGAGAGGTGGGGAGCAGACCTCAACCTGTACCTGTGAGAAGAGTAGAGGGATATTAAACTGGGCTTCAACACAACCAAAAGGCCAAAAAGAAATCACACACACAACCGCTATTTCTGCCATAGTGCCTCTGAGTAATCATGTTGAGACACACATACGCACCTTCGTCCTCCTCCCCCCAGCCCTCGGCCACCCCGGCCAGCTCGTAGTGCTTCTTCCTTAGCTCTCCTAGACGCTCTCGCTCCTTCTGCAGCTTTGTCTCCAGCTCTAGAACCGAAACCTGACAACACACACAAAAACACAGTTTACTTAGACTTGTAACACACACACAAAAACACACGCACACGCACACGCACACACACACACACACACACAGCTCTTACCTGTGAGTCCATCTCCTGCCTCTTGATCTGAGTGAGGGTCATACTGGAGAAATCCATGGTGTCTGAAGCACACAGTCATAGGAGGGAGAGAGAAAGAAAAAAATTCAGCATTCAGTCACAAAACATTAAGTCAATACATGTCATGTTGATCTCTCACTGTAAATCCATGGCCACACTAATGTTAATCCACTCACCTTTCTCCTCGATCTGGGACTTCCCGGACTTGGTGGAGGCTACAACTCCGGCGGTGGCCTGTGTGACCCCTTTGGATGCCAGCTTCAGGCGGCCCAGGTTGGCGTTGTCTTTGTCTGCCTTCACCTGCCCAACAGACCAGAGAGTGGCTGGGTTACCAACACGAATGGGTCATGGGTGTGTCTTAAACACATGTAGAGATATGGTTGACACACCAAGTGATGAGAGAGATGTAGGTTGGCATATGTACATCCGGTTGTGAGTGTCTCACGCACACATGCACAGTTTCAGTTACCACATGGTAACGTGGTTGGGGTTTTATCCTGCCTGTTTGGCCCTGTCCGGGGGTATCGTCAGACAGGGCCAGTGTCTCCCGACCCCTCCTGTCTCAGCCTCCAGTATTTATGCTGCAATAGTTTATGTGTAGAGGAGCTTGGGTAAGTCTGTCATATATGGAGTATTTCTCCTGTCTTATCCGGTGTCCTGTGTGAATTTAAGTATGCTCCCTCTAATTATTTATCTTCTCTCAGAGGACCTGAGCCCTGGGAACATGCCTCAGGACTACCTGGCATGACGACTCCTTGTTGTTCCCAGTCCACCTGGTCATGCTGCTGCTCCAGTTTCAACTGTTCTGCCTGCGGCCATGGAACCCTGACCTGTTCACTGGACGTGCTACCTTGTCCCGGCCCTGCTGTTTTGGACTCTCTCTCTACCGCACCTGCTGTCTTTAATGCTGAATGATCAGCTATGAAAAGCCAACTAACATTTACTCCTGAGGTGCTGTCCTGTTGCACCCTCTACAACCACTGTGATTATTATTATTTGACCCTGCTGGTCATCTATGAACGTTTTAACATCTTGACCATGTTCTGTTATAATCTCCACCCGGCACAGCCAGAAGAGGACTGGCCACCCCTCAGAGCCTGGATACTCTCTAGGTTTCTTCCTAGGTTTTGGCCTTTCTAGGGAGTTTTTCCTACCCACTGTGCTTCTAACATCTGCATTACTTGCTGTTTGGGGTTTTAGGCTGAGTTTCTGTACAGCATTTTGTGATATCGGCTGATGTAAAAAGGGCTTTATAAATATATTTGATTGATTGATATCACTACACAAGAAGTACCGTCTCACCTTGGATGCGGCCACCAGTTGTGCAGTGCTGGCTGCAATCTCATGCGAACACACCATCAGCTCCTCGTACTTGCCCTTGCCCTGCACCACCAGGTCTGCTGCATCTCTATGGGAAACATTACACAGAGCATTATGGGTAATGTAGTACATCATGCTACTATTTCAACGGTTATAGGCTATACAGTAAGGGGCTGGAGTCATGTAGTCAGGAAAAACCTCTGGCCTAAATGAGTGTATTCCAGAATACCATGGTGTTGTGGAGTAGTAACACTGCTGTAACAGTGCTCCGGGGCAGTAATACGAGGTTACGTTAGAAGAAAAAGTGTGATACTACTTACACCATTACCGTGGCACCCCAGCCCACGGCTTTGGAGGCTGAGATCAGGCCTTCAGTCCAGCGAGAGTTCTTGACATAGAACTCCTTCATGGATGCTGCCCCCTGGTGGAATATTGGAATATACACTGAGTGCGCAAAACATTAGGAACACTGAAGTTTCCCCCTCCATGTCAATGAGGGGGAAGCAGCAGTGGGAGCACTGAGCAGAAGCTATATAGGCAACAAAGTGGGCAGCAGCTACATTTAAAAATACAGCACATGCGCATTCATCTCTGCATCAATAGCGGAGTTAGCCACTCCGTTTATATTATTATACATTATGATGCACATATGATAGGTTTCTGTTTCTCACCCTGCCACTATCCACAATGTCCCTTTGCAGATCTTTGGAAGACAGAACGAGCTCTTTGATGGCCTGCATCAGGTCTGTACAGGAGGCCAGGATCCTATGGGGGGCGATAGAGGACACATTAGTTCGGCAGCTCCACATCTTGATCTGAAACGTTTCACTCATTTGAAAGTTATGTGATTCTCAAAGCCAGGGTTGTGTTCATTAGGGCACGCCATGGAAACGTTTTAAAAAGGGGACGAAAAAAAAATGAGCTTTTCTTACTAGACATGTCCAGGAGACTCACCTCTCGTTGACCTCCATCTTAACCCCTGTGTCGACTGCACGCGACTTGTTGAGCATATCCTGTCAATGGAATAGAACAAATAGAGGAAATTAGACACCTTTTGAAAAATGAAACCAGAGGGTTCTTTTCACACACACATACACACTTCTGTTTTTGTCTGGATCCTCCTTGGTGATGATGGTGACACATATTGACACAAATTGAGCTGGTTACCTCTATCCTGGCGGCTGCTGACTCCACGGCGGCTGATGTGGCAGCCATTTCCTGCTCCACCAGATCTCCCAGCTCCCCCTGCTGCAGCTCCAGACCCCGAGGACGCAGTTTCTACAGACCAGAGAGGGAGAGAGAAAGAGTGTGGGGGAGCTGACCTGTGCCTGAAGGTCAACTTCGAGTGTTGTGATTTCCCCTCCACGGGTCACATACTTTGTGAAAGGATAAGAAGCACTGAGACTCATCATGATGACATCCCCTGGTTTAAATGTGCACAAATAGGCATTATGAAGACGTTGAGGTTCTCAGTATGATTGCAGGGTGTGGACTTCCACTAAATTTAGTAGACCTATGTCACAACCATGTCAGAGAATTTCACAACCATGGCAGGTCAGCACAAGAGGTTGACCGATTAATCGGAATGGCCTATTAATTAGGGCCGATTTCAAGTTTTCATAACAATCGGAAATAGGTATTTTTGGAGACCGATTTGGCCCCCAAAAATTGACACCTTTATTTAATCTTTATTTAACTAGGCAAGTCAGTTTAAGAACACATTCTTATTTTCAATGACGGCCTAGGAACGGTGGGTTAACTGCCTTGTTCAGGGGCAGAACGACAGATTTTTACCTTGTCAGCTCGGGGGATTCAATCTTGCAACCTTACAGTTAACTAGTCCAACGCTCTAACCACCTGCCTCTCATTGCACTCCACGAGGAGCCTGCATGTTATGCGAATGCAGTAAGCCAAGGTAAGTTGCTAGCTAGCATTAAACTTATCTTGTAAAAAACAATTAATCAATAAATCATAATCACTAGTTAACTACACATGGTTGATGATATTACTAGTTTATCTAGCGTGTCCTGCATTGCATATAATCGATGCGGTGCGTATCATTGCTCCAATATGTACCTAACCATAAACATCAATGCCTTTCTTAAAATCAATACACAGAAGTATATATTCTTAAACCTGCATATTTTGCTTAAAGAAATCCAGGTTAGCAGGCAATGTTAACCAGGTGAAATTGTGTCACTTCTCTTGCGTTCATTGCATGCAGAGTCAGTGTATATGCAACAGTTTGGGCCGCCTAATTTGCCAGAATTTTACGTAATTATGACATAACATTGAAGGTTGTGCAATGTAACAGGAATATTTAGACTAATGGATGCCACCCGTTAGATAAAATACGGAACGGTTCCGTATTTCACTGAAAGAATAAACGTCTTGTTTCAGAGACGATAGTTTCCGGATTCGACCATATTAATGACCTAAGGCTCGTATTTCTGTGTGTTATTATGTTATAATTAAGTCTATGATTTGATAGAGCAGTCTGACTGAGCGATGGTAGGCACCAGCAGGCTCATAAGCATTCATTCAAACATTCAAACTCAAATTTTGCCAGCAGCTGTTTATGACTTCAAGCCTATCAACTCCCGAGATTAGGCTGGTGTAACCGATGTGAAATGGCTAGCTAGTTAGCGGGGTACGCGCTAATAGCGTTTCAAACGTCACTCGCTCTGAGACTTGGAGTAGTTGTTCCTCTTGCTCTGCAAGGGCAGCGGCTTTTGTGGAGCGATGGGTAACGCTGCTTCGAGGGTGGCTGTTGTCGATGTGTTCCTGGTTCGAGCCCAGGTAGGGGCGAGGAGAGGGACGGAAGCTATACTGTTACACTGGCAATACTAAAGTGCCTATAAGAACATCCAAAAGTCAAAAGGTACATGAAATACAAATCGTATAGAGAAATTGTTCTATAATTCCTATAATAACTACAACCTAAAACTTCTTACCTGGGAATATTGAAGACTCGTGTTAAAAGGAACCACCAGCTTTCATATGTTCTCATGTTCTGAGCAAGGAACTGAAACATTAGCTTTCTTACATGGCACATATTGCACTTTTACTTTCTTCTCCAACACTTTGTTTTTGCATTATTTAAACCAAATTGAACGTTTCATTATTTATTTGAGGCCAAATTGATTTTATTGATGTATTATATTTAGTTAAAATAAGTGTTCATTCAGTATTGTTGTAATTGTCATTATTACAAATAAATAAATAAATACAACATTTAAAATCGGCTTTTTTGGTCCTCCAATAATCGGTAGCGGTGTTGAAAAATCATAATCGGTCGACCTCTAGTCAGCACTAATTCTTCTTATAAAGCATTATGTTATAAAACTTCCATGTGACGTGGCTGTGCCATAAAACAAAAACACTGGTGGATGCCAGTCCCCAACAAATGCTGGGACTACCAGTGGCGTAGTGACATTTCTTTAGGTGCCGCCTCGCAAAATAAATGTATGACATCACTGTTTCTCAAACAAAGTTTGTACCGATGTAGACCATTGAATAATACGCAGAAATGCATCATCTGCCTATACCAACACATATCGGCTCAAATACATACTGTCAATTGTGAATGATAATTCCTCTGGTTTTACCGGTGAAACGCCCAAGCTGCATCTGCATGCCAACCATTTGCTCTCAATCAGTTTCATGGGAATATGAATTTAGATCTTCTACTGTTTGAGCAAATATACGAGCAGATTGTGTTAACGTGCTACAGCATACACTATACATACACAAGTATGTTGAAACCCCTTCAAATTAGTGGATTCGGCTTTTTCAGTCACACCCATTGCGGACAGGTGTATAAAAATCGAGCACATAGCCACGCAATCGCCATAGACACATTGGCAGTAGAATGGCATTACTGAAAAGCTCAGTGACTTTCAGAGCTTGTCAAATGTATGCCCTGCTAGAGCTGCTCCGGTCAACTGTAAGTGCTGTTATTGTGTAAACTTCTAGGAGTAACAACGGCTCAGCCACGAAGTGGTAGGCCACACAAGCTCACAGAACGGGACCATCGAGTGCCGAAGCCCGTAGCACTTAAAAATCATCTGTCCTCGTTTGCAACACTCACTAGAGTTCCAAACTGCCTCTGGAAGCAACATCGGCACAATAACTGTTCGTCGGGAACTTCATGAAATGGGTTTCCATGGCCAAGCAGCTGCACACAAGCTTTCCATGGCCAAGCAGCTGCACACAAGCCCAAGATCACCATGTGCAGTGCAATTTTGGGAAGGCCCTTCCCTGTTTCAGCATGACAATGCCCCCGTGCACAATGCGAGGTCCATACAGAAATGATTTGTCGAGATCGGTGTGGAAGAACTTGACTGGCCTGCACAGAGCCCTGACCTCAACCCCATCAAACACCTTTGGGATGAATTGGAACGCCTACTGCGAGCCAGACTTAATTGTCCAACATCAGTACCCGACCTCACTAATGCTCGTGGCTGAATGGAAGCAAGTGGAAAGCCTTCCCAGAAGAGTAGAGGCTGTTATAGCAGCAAAGGAGAGCATATTAATGCCCATGATGTTGAAATTAGCTGTTGGACGAGCAGGTGTCCACATACTTTTGATTATGTAGTGTACCTGTATTTTGTTTCAATTAACACAACCATTCAGTAAAATCATCCTAAAATGTTATAAGAAATTACATGTTGTTTTTGGTCTAACATTAACGTTAAACTATACTATTAAATTGGGTCTGTTGTGTAGAATACTAATTAATCATTAAGTGATCTTGCCAAAACATTGATTGACCTTTGATCTAAACTTTTACCCAGACTATTAAACAACCCAAATTCTGAGTAGTGGCGGCGTTTTGCTCCGGTGCGGTACAGCAGCACTAGAACCCTGGACCTAACATTTTCTGGAACTTACGTTACCGGGAAAGAAAACTACTACCCCCCCCCCCCCCCCCCCCCCCCCCCCTCTCATTATTACCAAGACAATAAACATGGGATCAGCAGTTTCAGCAGAATATCAGAGTTTGCTTCTCATCTCAATATCAGTAACTGGTTGAGTAAGTACTGTTGTGACACACCAAAATTATTCTATAAAATGGTGAGATGGAGATGAGATTTGCACTCCTGATCATCCGGATTCCAGCATCCTCCAGCTAAGATTCTAGCTACACCAACATTCACCATGGACAGAAAAGGCCTGGTTTGCTCTGTCCTCCTGTTGCTGTCCCTGCTCCTAGTCTCTTCAGCCATCATCAGAGAACTCCAATCAATCAATGAACTGAGAACCATAGAGTTTGGCCACAGCTATCCACGTCACGGTCTCAAGCTGCTCTACTGGTTCGCTCAACAGCTGACCATCCATGCCCGCACAGACGCCATTTCTGTTGGTTTCAATGCCGGCTGGAATATGACCTCTATTCCTTTGGAAACACAGAGAGGCTACCCCCAGCAATTAATTACACCACACGACTCTACTTTGCAGTGGGCAACCTCAATACAATAAGCAGCCTGCCAAATTATGTTGTTTATGATAACAGACAACCCTTTACTCCCGAAAATAACATGGATCGGATCATTGTTAAGATCCCCTACGACCAGCTCGTTGTGGAAGACGTGTACATAACACAGCACCAACCGGCAGCCGTTCGGGGAGACGAATTCTACGACCAGGCGAATAGTAACAAGATCAGTGTCGGCCTCTTGAGAGAGATACGCAGACAGAGAGAGAGATACGCAGACAGAGAGATATCGCAGATTTTTTGCTAGCGTTAGGTTGTTGCTAGAAACCAGGGCTGAAAGCAGATTGATATCCTTGCCAGTAGGTATAGTACAGATTGCTAAAAAATCATTTGAACACGTAGTCAAATTGTGATTGTTCTTTTTCGATTGTGATTCTTCTGATGAGAGTGTTTAATGACAGCCTCATTGTTTACTTTCTGTAGATCACCTTAAGATCAACTGGACATGTAGCCTATTCTAGTTTATCCATGAATCCCTCCGTCACTGCAGCCTGACTGAGGTTTACAATGGTTCTGTATCATCAGTATCAACGTCAGAGACCTCCTCCTCCCTTTAACTCGCTAGTAATTGTGTAATAATCTCATGTTTTCATGAAATCAAATGACTGTAATTTGCACCTAAACTGTACTATGTACTCACATTTACTCTTAAGAATAAAGCAATAACAACTAAACTTGTATGACCATAAAGACTGGACTGACCTCTGCGGTGGCCAGGATGCCCTCCAGTGCTGCCCTCAACGTTGCGCTGTCTACCGTAGCCAGGCTTTCCTGCTCCTTCATCTGACCCAGCAGGGCCAGAGCTTCAGCCCCACACGCCTTCACACTGTCTGACAACGCTGTGGAAAGAGACGGGGGACAGAGAGGACGGTCAGAGATGCACACAGTACGGCGACTTAGAGGAAGTGAGTGGCTAACTGCTATCCTGGTCCTTCATCTGTTTGTGCCGTCCTCCCAACTCCGGCACCCGGTGACAGACAGCACAAACAGATAGGGAATCAGGCTATCGTTGCCTGTCTGCGCATTATCAGTACTTCTCTAACATGTATATAGGGACGTAGTGGTTTTTATAAGACATGGATCAAATCAAACTTTATTTAAAATCATGGCGCATTCCTGTCCTGTCCTGTGAGTGCACATTTCAGTTGAAAAGACACAGGGACAGCTCACACTCACCGTCCGCTTGCTCCACTGGCACCATGTGAGATGTGGCACTGCCCTGAACAATGGTGTCGCCCACCAGGTGGGCAAGATGGGTCACTGCCCGCACCAGCTCCGACACACCTGGAGAAGCAAGGGTCAAAGGTCAGACTGATAAATGTCTATATACAAATAAACAGGATATGCCACTTTTATATAAAGTACTTGAAGGCTGTAATGCTGAAAAACACTGTATTTGAACAATAAAATACACATTTTTACCACAGCACCAGTCAAAAGTTTGGACAGACCTACTCATTCCAGGATTTTTCTTTATTTTTTACTATTTTCTAATTTAGAATAATAGTAAAGACATCAAAACTATGAAATAACACGTATGGAATCATGTAGTAACCAAAAAATATATTTTAGATTCTTCAAAGTAGCCACCCTTTGCCTTGATGACAGCTTTGCACACTCTTGGCATTCTCTCAACCAGCAATGATTGTCCCACAAAGCGCAAACCAGATGGGATGGTGTATCGCTGCAGAATGCTGTGGTAACCATGCTGGTTAATTGTGCCTTGAATTCTAAATAAATCACTGACAGTGTCACCAGCAAAGCATCCCCACACCATCACACCTCCTCCTCCATGCTTCACGGTGGGAACCACACATGCGGAGGTCATCCGTTCACCTACTCTGTGTCTCACAAAGTCACGGCAGATGGAACTAAAAATCTCAAATTTGGATTCATCAGACCAACAGACAGATTTCCACCGGTCTAATGTCCATTGCTCGTGTTTCTTGGCCCAAGCAATTATCTTCTTCTTATTAGTGTCCTTCAGTAGTGGTTTCTTTGCAGCAATTCAGCCAAGAAGGCCTGATTCACACAGTCTCCTCTGAACAGTTGATGTTGAGATGTGTCTGTCACCTGAACTCTGTGAAGCATATATTAGGGCTGCAATTTCTGAGGTTGGTAACTCTAATGAACTTATCCTCTGCAGCAGAGGTAACTCTGGGTCTTCCTTTCCTTTGGCGGTCCTCATGAGAGCCAGTTTCATCATAGCGCTGGATGGTGTTTGCGACTACACTTGAGGAAAGTGAAAGAAGTTCTTGAAATGTTCCGAATTGACTGACCTTCATGTCTTAAAGATGGACTGTCATTTCTCTTTGCTTATTTGAGCTGTTCTTTCCATAATAATGACTTGGTCTTTTACCAAATAGGGTTATCTTCTGTATACCAACCCTACCTTTACCTTGTCACAACACAACTGATTGGCTCAAACACATTAAGGAAAGAAATTCCACAAATTAACTTTAAACAAGGCACACCCGTTAATTGAAATGCATTCCAGATGACTACCTCATGAAGCTGGTTGAGAGAATGCCAAGAGTGTGCAAAGCTGTCATCAAGGCAAAGGGTGGCTACTTTGAAGAATCTAAAATCTATGATTTGTTTAACACTTTTTTGGTTACTACATGATTCCATAATTTTGATAACTATTGTTGTAGAAAATAGTAAAAATAAAGAAAACCCCTTGAATGAGTAGGTGTGTCCAAACTTTTGACTGGTACTGTGTAATACACACACACACACACACACACACACACACACACACACACACACACACACACACACACACACACACACACACACACACACACACACACACACACACACACACACACACACACACACACACACACACACACACACACACACACACACACACACACACACACACACACACACACACGTTCTTCCCGTTAATGTTGCCGAGTTAATTACTGTCAAACTGCACTGCGACCTTTTGACCTGCTACACAAGAACGACAACGGCTTCGATAGGTGCCTGAAAGTAGATTGTGTGTGTGATGGCACAAAGCTGACTAAGGGAGTAAGAGAGCAGATCTGAATCTGACCTGTGTTGTCTGCCAGGTAGCCGTCTCTGGCAGAGTGAAGTCTGTCCATACAGTCCAGAGATGCCTGACACCTGGACGCCAGGTAGTCTACACACAAGGAGGGTACACAGTAAGGGGGAGGCATCTTCCACCATACAAACACACCACTATGAAGGGACATCATCCAACATCACACACAGCACGGGTTTCACAATGTAGCATCATCTCAGACGGTCGGAGGGACAGACAGGAACAAAGCTGTAATCAGGTGTGCCTAAGACAGAGGTTGGAGAGGGTTAGAGGCTGACCTGCAGAGCTGGTGCAGCTGATATGTGCCGGGTCGTCAAGCTGGGCCAGTGAGTCCTGGACTATCCTCTCTGCCTCCTCCACAGCCCCCTGTAGGGTGGACCAGCGGGCTGCCACCAGCTGGCTCTCCAGGGCCTGCTCCCTGCTCTCCTATCCACACAGGGTCAGTGAGAGAATCAGATATCACACACGCTCACTGAGAGGCTGAAACACAGGCCACACGCACACAAACAGCTACCTCCCCTGAAACGCACCTTCTCATTGAGTTGGTTCTGTAGGGCCTCGGCAGTCTTCACTCCACTTTCCCTCTCACTGGCCAGGCTGCTCTGAACACGCTCTAGCTCCTCCCCCAGGCCTGCAAGCTCCTCCTCTTTCTTCAACAAGGATCCCGCTAGCTCCACCTTCTCTGATTCCACAGTCGAGAGCTGCGAACTGAGCTCCTCACTCGACTGAGATTGAGAGAGACAGAGAGAAGGAAAGTGAGTGAATTGTCAATTGTCAAAGATCCCAGCCACACCAGTCATAGACTGTTCTCTCTGCTACCGCATGGCAAGCGATACCGGAGCGCCAAGTCTAGGACCAAAAGGCTCCTTAACAGCTTCTACCCCCGAGCCATAAGACTCCTGAACAGGTAATCAAATGGCTACCCGGACTATTTGCATTGTGTCCCGCCCCCCAACCCCTTTTACGCTGCTGCTACTCTCTGTTTATCATGTATGCATAGTCACTTTAACCATACATTCATGTACATACTACCTCAATTAGCCCGACTAACCGGTGCCCCCGCACATTGGCTACCCGGGACTATCTGCATTGTGTCCCGCCACCCCCCACTCCCTCTTTTACGCTACTGCTGCTCTCTGTTTATCATATATGCATAGTCACTTTAACCATACCTACATGTACATACTACCTCAATCAGCCTGACTAACTGGTATCTGTATATAGCCTCGCTACTGTATATAGTCGTTTTACTGTTGTTTTTATTTCTTTACCTAATGCCTATTTTACCTAATGCCTAAAAATTGCACTGTTGGTTAGGGCCTGTAAGTAAGCATTTCACTATAAGGTCTATAATTAACTTTTTTTTAAATATATATATTTTTTTTTTACCCCTTTTTCTCCCCAATTTCGTGGTATCCAATTGTTGTAGTAGCTACTATCTTGTCTCATCGCTACAACTCCCGTACGGGCTCGGGAGAGACAAAGGTTGAAAGTCATGCGTCCTCCGATACACAACCCAACCAAGCCGCACTGCTTCTTAACACAGCGCGCATCCAACCCGGAAGCCAGCCGCACCAATGTGTCGGAGGAAACACCGTGCACCTGGCCACCTTGGTTAGTGCACACTGCGCCCAGCCCACCACAGGAGTCGCTGGTGCGCGATGAGACAAGGACACCCCTACCGACCAAGCCCTCCCTAACCCGGGCGACGCTAGGCCAATTGTGCGTCGCCCCACGGACCTCCCGGTCGCGAACCCAGGGACTCTGATGGCACAGCTGCCGCTGCAGTACAGCGCCCTTAACCACTGCGCCACCCGGGAGGCCCGTGACAAATTAACTTTGATTTAAGTGGGGGGGAGGGGGGGGGAAGAGAAAACAGTATGATACACATACAGTATTTTAGGATCGTACCTATCCCTGTGTTTATCTGCTGAAATGAACAACAAGGCTCACACACTATACACTCCTAATACCACCTTTTTAATGGTGACTACGCCCTAAGTGCTAGGAGATGTGGATATGACAACTGCCATTCTTCTACTCTCCCTCACCTGTTTGTGGGCACCCTCCTGAGCATGCGAACAGGAATGTGAATGAGAAACGGGAATAAAGAGTTTGTAAGTGAAATGTGTGACAGAGTATGTGTGTGAGGACAGGAGGGAGTGGTTGTGTGAGGGAGAATGAGAAAAGAAGGGGGTAGGGCGAGAGAGAAGTGAGTGTGTTGATTCAGAAATAGGGTTGGCAGGAGTGAAGAGTGGTAGGCCTGCTTACACACTGTCGGATCACGCTCCACACAACCCCCCCTCCGCACACACACACACACACACACCCCCCCCTCCGCACACACACACACACACACACACACACACACACACACACACACACACACACACACACACACACACACACACACACACACACACACACACACACACACACACACACACACACACACACACACACACACACACACACAGGTAGAAGAGTAACATGGAGTTGGGGAATGTAAAGATAGAAGACAGAGTAAAGACGACGTGAAGGTGTCAGGGTAAGGTCAAGTGGAGTAAAGTGGAGTGTACTGTTGGGTGAGTGTTTTTGGCTAGAGAGTTGGCCACCTGTTGGGACGAGGCCATGGTGCTTTTCAGGGTGTCTAGCTCCGCCCTGCTGGAGATCAGCTCCCTCTGCAGCTCCTGCAGCTGCTCCACTTGTTCCTGCTCCTGAAGGGGGACAGAGGCGGGAGAGACGGAGAAAGGAGGGGGAGAGAGATGTCATCTGCTAGGTCTCCATCCCTCTACCTCAGTTTATTCTGAGGGGTTTTCCTACCTCTCTAACACCTACATGTACAGCAAGGCATCTCGGTTACACAATGAGATCGAGAGAGAAGGTTTCAATGTACTGTAGTATAAAGATGTTAAGTATATTACATTTGAAGTCATCTGTGTCCATGAAAGTGAGAGAGAGAGGGGGGAAAAGAGAGCGAGAGAAAGGGAAAGAGAGAGAGAGAGAGAGAGAGAGAGACAGAGAGACAGATAGAGAAGAGAGAGAGAGAGAGAGAGAAGAGAGAGAGAGGGGGGAAAAGAGAGCGAGAGAAAGGGAGAGAGAGAGAGAGAGAGAGAGAGAGAGAGAGAGAGAGAGAGAGAGAGAGAGAGAGAGAGAGAGAGGGGGAAACGGTATTTCAGGACAGCGTGTGCCTTGCCCTCACTCGTCTCTCCGCGGCCTCCTGGGCAGCCTTGACCTTCTCCTGCATCTCTCTCCTCACGCTGTCCACCTCGTCCTGAGCCGCCCGCGCCACCGTCATCTGACGAGTCACCTCCGCGTTCTAAAGCCACAAACAGAAAAACACAAGATGTTTTAGGGGAGGGACGAGCTTTTAGAATTACAAACAAGAAATCTGGAGGAAACGTGTGAGTATTGCTGCTAGAAGTGTATTCTCCATAGAAATGTTGTAGTACAGAATGGATAGAGGGTCCCTGTTCACACCCTACTCCTGACCCCTCTCCCTTGGCCAAAACACCTCTGATGTTTGCAGTTCGCTAAGTTGGAAGCAATATAGTGAAATCTCCACCACTACACTGTTCATACTTATCCAGACCCTTCAGATCTGCAAACAAGGGTGAGGGCCAAGGGTGAGGGAGCAAAAGGGCACTGGCTGAGAGGGGTAGGAGTCAGCCTGCACCATGAGTCTGGGGGGTGAGGTTCTTCGATCGTAAGGGGTCTGGATGGGCCTACCTTCCTCAGCAGGTCAGCGTGACTCTGCACCAGCTCTGTGTACTTCTCTTTCAGCTTGACGTAGCGCTGCTCGTTGGCCACCGCTTTCCCTGAGACACATGGACAGACAGCGCTGTTACTGTCACAACAGTCAGAGGGCTGAACACACGTTAACTAACAAAACACATGTGAAGTGGTATAGATGGGTACTGGAGTGTCGGATGGTAGTGGGTAACTGCTAGAAGGTGGAGTTGTGCAGATGTGCCCGGGCTGTCTCTGGACTCACTCTCGATCTCGGTGAGGCTTCGCTGCTCTTTCTCCGTGTCCTCTTTGACCCGGCGCAGGTCGTCAAGCTCCGCCCTCAGGAACTCGCTCTCTCCCAATGCCTGCATTCTCAGGTGGCTCTGCTCTGCTAGCTCCGCCTCTAGCTCATTGACACGCCCGCGCAGCGCCTGGCACAGACGCCCACTCTGTGAGAGAGAGAGAGAGAGAGAGAGAAAGAGAGAGGAGGGACAGGATGTTATGGTTCAACAGTGTGTAAACACACTGCCTCAGAAGTTCAGGCATTATGGAGAACTGCCTCTGTAGTGACTCAAGTGCCTCATTAAACCTCCTCACCTCCAATCTGAAGGACTCCAGTTCCTCCCTGAGGGCCTGGATCTCCCGTGTCAGCTGCTCGATCAGGCGGTCCCTAATGGAAACAGGACAGGACCAGGTTGAGTTCATTAGGCAAAAAAAAAACTGAAGAAAATGGGCCAAAACAGAAAAAGGACTAACTGGCCAATGATAAAAGCGTATTTTCCATTGCAAAACGTTTTGGTACGGTGTGCCCAGGCCATTCCTCAGCTGCAGGGCTTTCAGTTTGTCACACAATTCAGACCAATCTATACAGACAAAGGATATCCTACAAATGTCAAATTCGGTCATCCAGAGTGCAGCCAGTTTGGTTCTGTTGTCTTACTTGTCGTCCTTGCGCATCCCGTTCTGATTGTTGAAATTGAAGGGGTCCGTGGCGGCGGACGTGCCAAAGAGGTCGTCGAACCTGGGCTCAACCACAGTAGCCTAGTCGGAACCAACACAGCAAGACAGACAGTCAGTCAGCCAGCCAGCCAACCAGCCAGCCAGACAGACAGTCAGCCAGTCAACCAGCCAGCCAGCCAGCCAGCCAGTCAGCCAGTCAGCCAGTCAGCCAGCCAGTCAGTCAGCCAGTCAGCCAGTCAGCCAGTCAGCCAACCAACCAGCCAGCCAGCCAGCCAGCCAGCCAGCCAGCCAGTCAGCCAGTCAACCAGTCAGCCAGCCAGCCAGTCAACCAGTCTGCCAGCCAGTCAGTCAGCCAGCCATCAGCCAGTCAGCCAGCCAGACAGACAGTCAGCCAGTCATCAGCCAGTCAGCCAGCCAGTCAACCAGCCATCAGTCAGTCAGCCAGCCATCAGTCAGTCAGCCAGCCATCAGTCAGTCAGCCAGCCAGTCAGCCAGCCAGTCAGCCAGTCAACCAGCCATCAGTCAGTCATCAGTCAGTCAACCAGCCATCAGTCAGTCAGCCAGCCATCCATCAGTCAGTCAGCCAGCCATCAGCTAGTCAGCCAACCAGCCAGCCAGTCAGCCAGTCAGCCAGCCAGTCAGCCAGTCAGCCAGTCAGCCAGCCAGCCAGACAGCCGTTCTATAGGCTTTAGGTTTCATTAGGTTAAGTTGACAGACACAGATACTGTACAACTACGACCGAGGACAGAAGGAGCCCCGTTTGTAACATGCCATATTCTGTAAAAAAAATAAATAAATAAATAAATAAAAAAATTAATATATATTATATATATATATTCCATGCCACAGGAATGGGATAAGTTTGAGTCAGCGAGCGCACGAAATTCATCTTTCACACACAATATGGCATGTTACAAACGGCGCCCTATAAGAAAGCAGTAATGGGACATGTTCAGATGGGCTACCGGCTGGACTGGGATGTCAGTATCCACCAGGTCCTCTGTCACCAGGTCCACCATGTGTTCCGTCTCGGGGGAGGACGACTCAGCCGGGATGACTACCACCGGACTGATGTGCTCCGACAACGCCGACGCCCGCAGGAAGTTAGGTGGGTTCTGACAGCGGAGAGAGAGAGAGAGAGAGAGAGACACACACACGAGACAATTCATCAAATTGTATTTGTATAGCACTTAACCCAAGTAGCTGAACAGCAACCTGGGCCCAAATTCCTCAAGAGGAAGCAAGGGCAACAGAGAAAATAGGAGACTACGTGCATGTGCATGGGTGTGAGCGTGTGTGAATGATACAGTATTTACTTGATAATACACAGCAGAGATCCTGTCTAATCTACAGGCTAGATCAGGAGGACTCCAGGCCTTACCTCAGGTAACTGTGGGATCTGAATGAGCCTCTTGAAGTACTGCAGGTTACTGGAGCGGTAGAACAGACTCTTCAGCCTAGCAGAGACGACACACACACGGATGAAACACTCCACCTTCATCATCACACCTTCAGCACTGCAGGCGACAGAGCACTATGTGCCCTGGTCAAAACTAGTGCACCATATAGGGAATAGGGTGCTATTTGAGACGCTGTCCATGACTTGTGCGTGAACTCACTTCTTGAACTGCTCCTGGAAGCGGTCTCTGTGGCCCTGGAGTGTGTCAGCAGGAAGGCCTGGAACAGACAGACAAACAGATCAGAGTTTTGGAATGTGTGTGTGTGTGTGTGTGTATGAAACTACTGAAAATGTGTGTGTACTAAGGTTTTAGCCATTTCCTAACCCCATGATATGACCAGGAAAATTATGTGAATGACGTGCCCTTGGAATAGCCACAGTTTTTCTGGGACAGTCACAGGAAAAACTGTTGGCCCTAGATCAGTGGTTCTTAACCTGGGTTCGATCGAACCCCAGGGGTTCGGTGAGTCAGTCTCAGGGGTTCGGCGGAGGTCAAGACACACATCCGATTCATATGATTCGTGATGACACGCTCCGCTTGGCCATCATTGGCTGCATGTGATCACGCTACATCGCTTGGCCTATCTGTGCTGCAGGGAATTTGGTGCGCTCAGTAGTCGACTTGTGACTGTCGTGATGGTACGTCTTGTGATTTCTTTCTTAATATTTTAATCCCTTCATACTTACCATGTCGAGCAAAAAAAGAAAGTGGTCGGACGAATATGTACAATATGGATTCACATGTATAACAAAACGTGATGGGAGTCAGCGTCCTAACTGCATGATTTGCAATGCCAAGTTGAGCAATTCTAGTCCAGCACCGGCAAAACTAAGAGAACACTTCCTTAAGCTGCATGGAGATGGAAAATACAAGAACACAACGCTCGCTGAATTCAAGGTGAAGAGAGCCAGATTCGATGAAAAGGCTACTCTGCCTGTTCTCGGCTTTGTACCCATCAACAAACCGATCCTCACAGCATCGTACGAAGTTGCTTACCTGTTCGCAAAGCAGGGCAAACCACACACCATTGGTGAAACACTCATAAAACCAGCTGTGTTGAAGATGGCGAATATCATGCTGGGAAAAGAGGCTGAAGTTAAGTTATCCCAAATTCCTCTTTCAAATGACACCATCAGCGACAGAATAGAGGACATGAGCAACGACATCTTGGCTCAAGTAGTTGCAGATCTGATTTCAAGCCCGGCAAAATTCAGCCTTCAACTGGACGAGACCACAGACGTTTCCAATCTAAGCCAGCTTGCTGTATTCGTGCGCTATGTGAAAGACGACATGATAAAGGACGATTTTTTATTTTGTAAGCCTCTTACAACAACAACTAAGGCAGCCGATGTGAAGAAACTTGTGGATGACTTCTTCAAAGACAACAATCTTTCGTGGGATATGGTTTCTGCAGTTTGTTCGGACGGAGCTCCAGTCATGCTGGGAAGAAAGTCTGGTTTTGGTGCGCTAGTGAAAGCCGATGCACCACACATCATTGTTACGCATTGTATTCTGCACAGGCATGCGTTGGCAACAAAAACCTTGCCTCCAAAACTGGCATAAGTATTAAAAATTGTAGTGGAATGCGTGAACTATGTGCGAACTAGTGCTCTGCGGCATTGCATCTTCAGTGAGCTGTGTAAAGAAATGGGCTCTGAATTCGAGGTACTTCTGTACCATTCTAACGTTCGGTGGTTATCCCGGGGACAGGTGCTGAATCGTGTTTTTGCCGTGCGTGTGGAATTAGCCCTGTTTTTGCAAGAGCACCAACATTGCCATGCAGATTACTTCAAAAATTCTGAGTTCATTCTCATTTTAGCGTACATGGCCGATATCTTCGCAGCTCTCAATCATCTCAATCAAAAGATGCAGGGCGGTGGAGTCAACATCATCGAAGCGGAGGAAAACCTGAAGGCTTTTCAAAAAAGGCTACCGTTATGGAAACGACGAACAGAGAACAATAACTTCGCAAACTTTCCCCTGCTGGACGACTGTGTAAGTAAGATCGAAGATGTATCTGGAATCGGAGACATTTCTGTACCCGCGGAACTGAAGCAAGCAATTGCCACGCACTTAGATTTTGATGATTTTGTTCTTTGAACACAGTGATATTGATGCACGGTTCATTTTGTGCACCAGTCAAATATATACCTGTTTTGAATTTGAAAAAATCATTTTATTTTTCCAATTAAGAAGGGTTCAGTGAATGCGCATATGAAACTGGTGGGGTTCAGTACCTCCAACAAGGTTAAGAACCACTGCCCTAGATTAATAGTCAAGTATTAGTTATTCAGGCTGTCACTCTGCCATTTGTCCAGCGGGGGGCGTGTGTGTTGGACTCACAGGAGTGCAGCTTGAAGAGCAGCTTGACGGTGTAGTCGTACAGGTGGCTGCTGTCCAGGATGACCTGGATCAGGGGAGCCAGGCGACACTGGCCCGCCGCCGTCACCGACACAGACCGCGACATGTCCAGGGAGCTGAACACTGCAAGGGATGACACACACACACACATCAGAGATCATCTCGCTCTATCACTCTCTCTCACACACACACACACACACACACACACACACACACGTGACTGTCACACACAAAAAAAGGCACACACTGTTTGAGCACGCAGGTGGTTAGGAACCGCTGCTCTAGACTGAATCAACCAATGAGTATGTACAGCTCTCTTTCAGTCCCTCCATCTCCTTTACACTCCCTCCCTCCCGCTCTGATGCCAGTCCCTACAGACCCAGTCGTTCCCTCCACACAGAGGTGTGGTTTCCTGTACAGTCAAACCCAGACACACACACACCTCTCAGCTCCTGGGTGACGTGATGCTTTAGCCTGCAAAACATCTCTCCTGATGGGAGGCAAAGGGTGTGTGTGTGTGTGTGTGTGTGTGTGTGTGTGTGTGTGTGTGTGTGTGATGAGAAGAGGTGGAGACAGGGTAGAAATTAGTCCTACTGAGTGTTCAAATGGAGGAAGAAGGGAACTCATGTTGAGATAGATGGAAGATGTGTTTTACTTTGTGAAGAGCTTATAGTGGCCGAGAGAAAGGAGAGTACTGTATAGCTCTGTTTTAATGTCCATACTAGTATACTACTTTCAATTAAGCAATTTATTGGGCACACATTCTAAGTGGTATGCTAGTGTGGATATTGGGACGTAGCCTATGAAGCCAAAACCAGGGTTATGTTCATTAGGCACCAAACGGAAGAGAATGGACAAATACAGAAAGGGACTACCTAGACTTGTCCAATAAGAAACACTCATGTTTGTTTTCCGTTGCAAAACTTTTTCCGTTGACTGCGCGGATGAACATGACCCTGACATATAAAAGCTAGAACCAGATGGTTGTGTGTGAACGCTGAGGGTCATGTTATGTCACAACATCTTTAGATAAGCGTGGTTGCAGAGGAGAGATGGAGAGAGAGAGACAGGAATAGCTTACCACCAAGGAATAGGTTGAGCTCACACTCCAGGTAGTCGAACATCTCTACTGTCAACTGGAAGCTGTAGTGAGAGGACACACACAAACGCACAGAGGGGTTGGATTGGAGTGTTCACAGCATGTACAAAGTGGAGGAGGCTGTAAGACCTATGTAGCAATGAACCAGAGTTGGTTTGTCTACATATAACAATAGTCATATGCTAGAGTATCTAATAGAAGGCAATAACCAATACATTCTTAATTTTCTTGTCATTTTCAACACTTTTAATTATGATTACAAGGGAACATTGGGGATATATTAGAATATGTATCATTATAGATCCAGCCCTCTGTGGTTTGGTGAAAACAACAAAGGCAAGCGACACTCACAAGTTGTTGACGTCGTTCTCTCCCGCCTCGTCAAGCTGCCTGTTTGACATCTGAAGGTTGCCGGGGAAACGGGGATTCTGAGAAGAGAGAGAAGAACGAGTCATATCAGAACGGGCTGAATCTCAATTGTATTTTCTTGCTCCCTCGTCTCATCTCTCCTTATCCTTCTCAAAACGTATCGGAGGAGAAGATTCGAGGGGAGGAACCTCAGATCTTCTGCTCCAATGTGCTTTGAGAAGGAGACGAGGAAAGAGGACGTGAGTATTCAAAGAAATACAATTTAGATTTAACTTTGTTTTTTTCACTTCAGTAGGCATCTCCATCTCCAGGAACAATGACTAAAACCCCCAGAGCAACACCAACTCTTCTGCCTGCAGTATTTCACTGAGCTTAGCTATCTATTAACTACTGATTTCTAAAAGGCAATTCGTTTTAGAAAAGTGTTTCTGTGTGAGGAACATCCTTAGAGAAGGGTATATGCGAGAGACCGAGAAAGAGAGAGACAGACAGACGAGGGAGACTGGTCAGCCTGTCGTTCATACAGGCTGGGGTACTACTCACTTTGACGTGGAACTCCATCTTGGTGATAAGCAGTTTGAGGTAGATGCTGCACAACTTCCCGTATCCTTCACTCAGGTGACCCTGAGGGCAGGGGGGGAAAAGGGGAACAGATGGAGTCAGAGGCCTGAGAGAGCGACCAGATCAAAGTGAGATAGACATGGTCTTCTCCAGGGCCTTGGGAGAGTTCCAAAGGAGTCGCTAGTTGCTGACGTTGCAGAAGGTATTTTATCATTAAATCAAATTGATCTTCTTCTGCAATGTCTTGCACTGTATGAGTGCAGGCCTGTGTGTGTGTGTTTGTTTGTTAGTGGTACGCAGGTCAGCTTGTTGTTCACCTGCACCTTCTCCAAATTGCTAACCCATCCGAAACCGCCCGACTATATGTGATAATGTGAACATTTGAGGCCCACACCCGACCCTAACCCCCTAATAAAGCAAATGCGCTGTAGGCTAGTCAGAGATGGCAAAAACGACAGAATACAGACAACAGATTTGAAACACACTATATAAAGATATATATCGTCTGTAGAGGAGCTAATTGCACATTCCCATTCTCTCAAGATGCTAAAAGATCTAAATCTTGTTCCCCAGTCAAAATTGTGCCTACAATTGGTGTATCATTTTACTGTAAGTAATGCTTAATTCTGCAGGAGTTAATATTAAGTCTGTGAGATGTTATAGACCTACAGTCAGTGTACAGATTTCAGTTACTATTGAACCCATCTGAACAGTAGGTTACAGTTCCCTTGACATGCCATAGGCCTATGGCGTGCGTACAGTCAGGCCCTAAAGTTAGGCTCATGCACTAATGCCAGATAGCCTAAAATAATGAAATAAACATTTTATGTAGCCTATAGAATGATACATATGGATTGTTTAAGGTATTGTTTTCTCTTTATTCAACCACACATTATTTCATGACCCTAAACCCACACGCCCGCAGATATAACCAGGGTGACTGCGGGTTATGAGTCAACCCATGCATCACTAGTGTGCATGTGTGTGTGTCAAAATGAATAGCCAGCTATAAAGTAAATAGCTTCTTCTCACTTCCCTTTCTTTGGGCCCTCAGTGTGTTGTCACAACAGGAAGGAAGCAGTACTGACTGGTCATCCAAGGTCACGCTCCCAGAGTCCTAGTATATTTTGTACCATCAGTAAATACCAAGAGAGACCCAACTAAGTGTACTTCCAGGAAAAGGTTACTTGTCAGCATTAGCCTCTACTGCTCCCCCGTCCATCCTGCTCACTGAATGCATGGGCAGTAAACGGTTTGGCTTTTCCACTGTACTGCTGCAACCCAGAGGCAACTCTTTAGTAGAAATGTGGTTATATAATGTAAACGTTTTACGTATGTCAAATTAACAGTCCTAAATCAATCCTTTAACTGGATGGAAACATTTGTTTCAGTCCACAGTCAGCCCTCCAAAAGAGTGTAAAGATATTGTCTATACACAGTAGCACCATTAGGATACCATAACAACAGCGTGTGTGTTGTTGAGTCTGACTCCGGTTTAGCAGGACCACATTGCTGGGTGACTGTCACCTATTAGAATGTTTGTTACTCAGATGGCAACACTAACTGCCAGCAGACCGGCATGGACGCACCACGCTGATATTGCGTTGAGGGGAAATAATGAGGGTGATCATGATTTTACCCCCCAGTCAATGTACAGTATATGACATGAGTGTTCTAAAAATCACACCATATTCCCTATATTAGGATTTTCCCCAAATAAATAAATAAATATTGGTAGACCGAAAGTTTGTTATTCGTGTATCTTTCCATATATAGACACACCCTATGTATTTTTTATAAAATCAACTATACTGAACTAAAGTATAAACTTAACATGTAAAGTGTCCGTCCCATGTTTCATGAGCTGAAATAAAAGATTCATGAATTTTTCCATACGCACAAAAAGCTTATTTCTCTCAAATGTTCTGCACAAATTAGTTTACATCTCTGTTAGTGAGCATTTCTCCTTTGCAAAGATAATCCATCCACCTGATAGGTGTGGCATATCAAGAAGTTGATTAAACCGCATCAACATTACACAGATGAACCTTGTGCTGGGGACAATAACAGGCCACTTTAAAATGTGCAGTTGTCACACAACACAATGCCAAAGACGTCTCAAGTTGAGGTAGCGTGCAATTGGCATGCTGACTGCAGGAATGTCCCCCAGAGCTGTTGCCAAATAATTTAATGTTAATTTCTCTACCATAAGCCGCCTTCAACATCATTTTAGAGAATTTGGCAGTACGTCCAACCGACCTCACAACCACAGACCACGTGTAATCACGCCAGCCCAGCACCTCCACATCAGGCTTCTTCACCTGTGGGATCATCTGAGACCAGCCTCCCGGACAGCTGATGAAACTGAGGAGTATTTCTGTCTGTAATGAAGCCCTCTTGTGGGGAAAAACTCATTCTGATTGGCTGGGCTTATGAACTCCCAGACTGGGCTGCACCCCTGCCCAGTCATGTGAAATCCATCGATTAGGGCCTAATGACTGATTTCCTTATATGAAATGAAACATGTTGCATTTATATTTTGTTCAATATATATGCATTGAGCTTGTCTGATGCTTTAAGCACACTGTTTGATGAAATAAGACACACATGACTCAAAAAGGGAGCCAGAGATCGAGATAACCAGAAGAAAGAAACCTTAACTTGACGCAACCATCCTCCTCCCGCTCCTGCTGGCTTCGCAGATTCTGCCGTTATTATCCTGAATTGGTCAGTAAACAACTTTTTTCATTTGGAATGCCAATTTATCTTACCATTTCTACCAATCTGTGTGCCAGTTATGGTTTTCATATGCACATGTGTGGAAAAGTTTAATTTAATAACGTCTTCGTATATCAAAATCATTGTCAAGTGGTTAATCAAAATGATATCTATATGAAAATGATACAAACCTAAAAAAGTAACTTCTATTGCTATCTATGTAAAAATAGCCCACATAAAGCCAACAAATAAAAACATTGCAGCCTGCAGGTAGAAAATATCCTGTTGAAAATAAATATCCTATGAATCACATTGGCCATGCATGGCCTGCCTGCAACGAACTTGAAACGTTATATCAACTATTAAGTTGGGTCTAGGGCTGTTGCGGTGACCGTATTACTGACACACATGAAGGCAGTCAAATTCCACGTGTCCGTTTAGTCACGGTAATTCGGCTTCTCCCAAGCTCTGATGCTGCCGATGGTCATAAGCAGCCTACCAAACTTGCTAACTGCCTGATACTCAGCACTCTATTGTTTCTCTAATCACTCTGGCATCAATGCAAATGTGATCGAAAATCTAATCAAGCACTTCATGAGCCCCCCATGAGCTCATGTTGTGCAACATTTTCATTGGCCATGCAATTGCGCAAGAAAACAGAGTTATGGCCTCTATTAAAAAGAGCAGGATCCCATCAGCTTTCTAAAGGCTAGGCCTACTATATTTATTCCTCAACTTTCCTAATACTCAACAAATTGCTTATCTTTACAACAGGAGTAAAGCCTACCTGGCTGGGGTAACAATGACAAAAGAAAATACATAGAAATTGAACCAAGGGGATAGCTGTCCTCCATTCCATTTTTAAGTGCATAGATGACGTATTTTTTTCCCATGCCCCTGTTTCCGGATAAGTGCATGACAACGGTCCATTCTAAATCAAAACAAATTTCACACATATATTATTTAGTATATGTAAAAACAAGATTAAATCAAGAATAGCCTGATGGGTGACAATGTTAGCCTATCACTTGTGAATGATACACTATCCCTTGTGAATTATGACCAGCGTAAGGCAAGAAACAATGCCTTTTTTCTCCCCCTCGACTTTTTCGAATCATTAGTCACACACCTAGCCCATAGGCTTGTATCATACCTTAGGTGGCCAAATATCTTAACATGAAGCACATTCATCTGTTTTACAAGGGGTGTAGAGCCTAACTGGCATACATAAGCAGCGCGTGAGCTTTAAGAAGATCATTTTCACCATAAAAATGCACCTTAATAATAAAAGCATTACATGCATAGTCGCATTTGCGGTCATTTTGATAGTGTTTTCCTGCTAATGGAACATCTGTGCTTATGTGTGCACATTGCTGCACTTATAATGTGTTAATATAATAGTTTACCAACGTTTGAAGCTGAATGTTCTGATCTGTTGCGTCAGCCACATTGTGTAAAAATATTTTTTTTTTTATGCTATATGTATTAATTTGGGATCTAGTGCAGTATATAGGAAATGGGTGCCATTTCCAACGCAGTCAATGTGTCCATGCCAGCCTGCCGGTTAAGAGTGGTAGACATGATGACTGGGGCTGAGAATTGTTCCCGGTCTGGTTGGGAAGGGCCTTAGGGCCGTAATGACAACCATCAGTGCCGTGTCCCGATCCTTACCCACATTCTACTCATGTCACTCAGGTCAGCCTTGTTCCTCATCGAGTCCTTTATCACCTGAACACACAGAGACAGAAAGAACATTTAGACAAGGCTGATACTGATACAACAGAGAGAGCACTACATGTGAAGTTGTACTGTATGCATTGTGTGGGTGTGTTCTAGAAGGCCAGTGTGTTGGGCGATTGCCTGAGTCCTCAGAAGTGAATGAATGTGTATGGGGGTGTGTGAACAGCACTATGCTGATACTTTGCATGGTGGATGATGCTACTTCTTGGAGGTAGTAGCTACTGTGGCTAAACTGGTGGTTGTCATCTCACTGTACGGTAGGATACATTAATAGCCTCTACTTCTATGTAGCCTGGTCCCAGAACTGTTTGTGTTTGGCATGACTTGGCAAGGCAGCACATCCAGATCTGGGACCAGACTAATAGATATTCTGAATTAAGTGCAAATCTTAAATGATATTCCCTATGGGTTTCTTGGACACAGACTACGCCTAGTCCTGGACTTAAAAGCATGGTCAATGGAGAATCTCCATTTCAAAATTGGTTTTAGTCCAGGACTAAACTTAATCTGTTTCCGGGAAACCACCCCTATATTTAGTTGACCTAAACCTTATTTTACCAGGAAAATAAACTGAAAACACATTCTCATTTACAGCAATGACCTTGGAAAGAGATGCAGGGGAGAGGACAGGAGAGGGGCTGAAATTAGCCAATTGGAATCTGGGGATGAGGAGAGCCAGATTAGGAATTAAGACGGGGCGACTAGGGTTAACACCCCTAGTCTTGGGATAAGTGTTGTGGGATCTTAGTGATCACAGAGCATCAGTCTCCCATTCTAGCCCTACCCTGCTTGGCTTCAAACCAAATCCAGCAGAGTAATAAACAGGGAATATAGTATCATTCGAGACTTCTTGAGCACAAGTCTATGGAGAGATGGGCATGTCCCTGGCGTGCACTATGTTCAGGGTGGTGTTCATTAGGGACCAAAAGAAAACGTAGTGAAACAGGGAGGAACTGACAAGTCTTGTCCAATAATACATTTCAGTTTTCTGCTGCAAAATGTTTTCTATTGCACGCCTTACAGATCGCGACACAGGTGTGTGTCCCATAAGGGCTGTGTTGGTGGGTTCAGACTTACGTTGGGATGGCCGTCTCGCAGCAGCTTGTGGAAGACGTGGCAAAACTTCCAGCAGAGCACCGCATTGCTGGAGAGCGGTAGACGGTTGACCGCCGCCCAGAAAGTGTGGGCGCCCTTCTCATGGTGGGTCCCCAAGATACAGGGTGAGACAGACCAGTCAAGGAGAAACACGAGGGAGATGACAGCGAGCACACATACTCTGACGAAGGCTGCTGAGGGGGTTTTAACATAGAGAGGTGTTTTGCTTGCCTATTCAACTTCCATTGTTCTCTCAAGAGGGGCTGAAAATCTCCCAATGACCGTTACAGCAGTCTGTCTCTCGGTCACACACACACACACACACACACACACACACACACACACACACACACACACACACACACACACACACACACACACACACACACACACACACACACACACACACACACCCCGGCAGACATCAGGGTCACGTTCCATTATTGTTTTGCACGAACACAACCCTGAGTCATGAAGGAACAAGAGCTTGCACAAACACATGGGAGTCAACATAAACACAGCTCTCCTTTCTCTATAGTCAGAGAGAAACCGATTCTATCCAACACACACACACACACACACACACACACACACACACTACCACTATGCACACACGCACACACACTGCACAACTAACATCGACACTGCACACACAGTGCCCCACACACACACACAAACACACAGCGACACACCCGGATCGACAAAGAGGATATTCCTGGCATGCTTCTCTTTGACGGCGACCTCCTGCGTGTTGATGGCCTTGTTGATGCTCACAGCCTGTGCAGAGGAGGAAGTGGAGAGGGAGAGAGGAAAGAGAAAAGCATTGCACTGATTGGTGTTCTCATACTCCTCACTCGAGGAAGACACACACCACACTCAGAATTCTCTCTTTTTATATGAATTATCAGATGCCAAAGTGAATTACAATTAGTTACACATACAGTAGGCTACAGGTCTATGTGGCCCATGATTTGTCAATCAAAGCCTAACCCTGATGTTTCCAACACCATACTCTAACTGAACAATTGGAACACACACGGCGACTATAAAAATATATAAATAGATCAGTAACAAAGAGAATATTTGTAGCCTACTTATTTATACTGAATATTCAAGAACGCAATCCTCAGTAAATCCTGGCACAGTGTGGGCTTCACTTGGGGTGGTGGTAGCCTACCTCCAGTCGAGAGGTTTAAACAAACAGGGCTGAGCAAATGCCAAGGACACACACACACACACACACACACACACACATAAGCCAGGTAAACATCTGATTCCTCTCACACACACACACTCCCATAAAGCCTAGTGCTTCCATACAATGGGCCCCACTAAAATACCACCAGCCATACAGAAGAAGAATCATTTAACTTCAGGGTTGTCATTTTTCAATTTAGGAGTCATTCTTTTAACTTATGTGTAAAGAGCCACATCAGTATCCCTTTCACGCCTATTAGGAGTATCCCTTTCAGACCTATTAGGAGTATCCCTTTCAGGCCTATTAGGAGTATCCCATTCAGGCCTATTTGGAGTATCCCTTTCAGGCCTATTAGGAGTATCCCGTTCAGGCCTATTAGGAGTATCCCGTTCAGGCCTATTAGGAGTATCCCGTTCAGGCCTATTAGGAGTATCCCTTTCAGGGCTATTTGATCTCGGCCTCCATCTGAGAGGAAAAGCAGCCCCGCTATGCACCTCCACCTCTTCTCTGAGCCTTTAAATCAGGGATTGCCAACTCTGATGGGGGTCACAAAAAAATCTGAACTTATCATAAGGGGCCGCAGTGACTCGCGGGTACCCACATCCATACCCACACATGCAGTCAGAGCCGGCCCTATTCTTTTGGGGGCCCTATGCTATATTTTGTTAGGGGGCCCCCCTACCTTGAAAAAAACATTTGCGGCCTCCCACAGAGGAGAGAAAGTGAGTTAATTTCCTGCAATTCTACACATTTTGCCAAGGGGCAAAGAGAAAATGTGGCAGTTTTAAAGCAAGATTGATGCAATTCTATACATTTTGCCATGGGGCAGTCAGAAATGTTTGCAATTGTTATGCTTATTTCCTGCAATTCTACACATTTTTGCTCAGACTTATGCCATATTAATATGATATCTGAGTGAGGGACTTACAAAATCAAAACGGGGGCCGTCCCCGGTCCATAAATCGACCATGATTACTACAAGTTTAGATAACTGGCTAGACTAACTTAGCAATCAAACATGGGGTGACATGGGCTAATTGAGTGACTATCACTGACTGACATAACAAGAGAAAAACTGCTGATGCACATCCACATTTTGAATTCGCACCTGGTGTATTCTACTACTCTAACTCTCAACAGTACGTTGAGACCAACTGAATTCCTAAAACTTTTTTTCCTCTCCATTTTTAGAAATGGATCTGTGGGCCTACAAAAGCGGGGGTGGGGCCACCAGTTGCCCATCTCTGCTTTAAATGAATACCGGTGTCACATCACGAAAGGACAGGCCAGGTTGAATCATCTCACTTCCCCCAGATGTCCTGAGTCCTCTCTGGGAGGGGAAGCAGATGGTGATAAATCATCACAGGTTCACTTCACTGGTGGTTCACTGGGAGCGCAGGCAGGGCGTTGGTCTCACACGAAGGAATAACTTGCTGACCATGGCATTCAGAGGAATAACCTAAGAGTAGTGCACTACACAGTCATGCTTGATTGGTGATTATTTAGACACCTTGTTCATTCGGACATGTATATTGTTTCTCTAGTGATCAAATCAACAAACCTTTATACACACACTAAGGACGCACGAGTCATGATAAGAGTAGACAAAATAGCCTGTTTCTTTCTGTCTTTTTCTCTCAGCCTCATTACAAATGGCATATTCACAGCTCAAGGTGACAAAGAAGGGCTTTGTATTGACAAGATCGATTCACAGGGTGACTGTCTAATTAAGTCACAGCTGTGCCTTCTGAAGAGGAGAAGGAGGACAAGGATAAAGAGAGGAATGCAGAGCTGGCCAACATCTCTCAACAGACACTGCTCCCTGGTTCAAATTCCACTCCATCCATGTCTCTGTGCTTAGCTTGTAGCCCTGCCGAGGATGAACCACAAAACATGCTCAGCTCTACTAGCCATGCCTTCGATCATTAAACATACATGCAGGGTTGATATGGACACTGGCGCTACAGGTGGAACCCCTGTTGCTACATAATCAAGCACAAGCCAAGCGATTTGTGTGTATGCCATGATGTCAACACTGCACCCAGAGCCATATATCTGACCAAAGTATCCTGTGGCTTCCTCTGTGTTTACCGACAACGACAGGCAAGCGAATGTGACCTTTTCAAGTGTCACCATTGTTTGTCTGAGAATCTACTGCGGGATGGATGAGACGTATTGAAAACAGCTCAGCAGGAGTCTGGACAAAGGACAATATCTCATATCTGGATTTCACTTGCAAATACAGTCCAAAACATTCAGAATCTTCTTTACTGAACAAGTACAAAACGCAACAATTTCAAAGATTTTACTGAGTTACAGTTCATAAGGAAATCGGTCAATTGAAATAAAAATAATTAGGCCCTAATCTATGGATTTCACATGAATGGGAATACAGACATGCATCTGTTGGTCACAGATATATTTTTAAAAGCTAGGGGTGTGGAAAAAACAAACAAATTAACTGTCAGTATCTGGTGTGACCACCATTTGCATCAGAGCGACATCTCCTTTGCATAAAGTTGATCAGGCAGTTGATTGGCCTGTGAAATGTTGTCCCATTCCTCTTAGAATGGCTGTGCAAAGTTGCTGGATATTGGCCGGAACCGGAACACACTGTCATATACGTCGATTCAAGGCATACCAAACATGCTCAATGGGTGACATGTCTGGTGAGTATGCAGGCCATGGAAGAACTTATATATTTTCAGCATCCAGGGATTGTGTACAGATCCTTGCAACATGGGGCCGTGGATTACGCTGAAATGGGGTGATGGCGGCAGATGAATGGCGCGACAATGGGCCTCAGGATCTCGTCACGTTATCTCCATGCATTGAAATTGCCATCGATAAAATCCAAATCGGTGTTAGTAGCCTATGCCTGCCCATACCATAACCCCAAGGCCACCACTCTGTTCACAACGTTGACATCAACAAACTGCTCGCCCACACAACGCCATACAGGGTCTGCGGTTGTGAGGCCAGTTGGACAAACTGTCAAATTCTCTAAAACGACATTGAAGGCGGCTTATGGTAGAGACATGAACATTAATTTATCTGGCAACAGCTCTGGTGGACATTCCTGCAGTCAACATGCCAAATGGGTTGTGTGACAAAACTACACATTTTAGAGTGGCCTTTTATTGTTCCTAGCACAAGGTGCACCTGTGTAATGATCATGCTGTTTAATCAGCTTCTTGATATGCCACACCTATCAGGTGGATGGATTATCTTGGCAAAGGAGAAATGCTCACTAACCGGGATGTAAACAAATTTGTGCCAAACTTTTTTGTGAAATACAAAATTGAACATTTCTGGGATATTTTATTTCAGCTCATGAAACATGGGACCAACACTTTCCATGGTGCATTTATATTTTTGTTCAGTGTAAAAATAGCACTACCGTTACATTTCAGTCAAATCCCCACTCCATTTCTTTCTGTAAAAAAAAAAAAAATAAAACTTTAAAAATTCCAAGGAACGATGGAAGGCTCCCAGCACTTGTGCAAGCAGTTCCCACACAGGAACGACCCAATTAGTCCACAGAGCGACTTTGTCGTCCGTCTGAAAGAGAGTGCCAGCTGCTCAGGACTCCTGGCAAGCCAATGGGACTAGAAGCTGGAGCGGCTCGCTGGCATCGACAGGCCTATTAACTCGTCTCGTCGCAGCATGGGCAGCCGATGAAGTGAGATGATGACTGCTAGAAAATTGAATTAGTAGGTGAGAAACAGACTGTGGTGGTGGGTGTGTTGCGGTTGTGGAGATTAGACAGAGGATGAGGCTCGCCACACAGACAGACTAGTCTGGACTGGGCCCACCTATGTAATGCACAGAGAACTCTAGAGGCCTCTCCTGTTGTCATTGATATGCTAGTCCTCACCTGGCTGTGTGGCAGTGACACTGTCAAGAAACAAACCCAAATGGCCTACACACTTGTTGAGCTTAAAGGATAAATGCAAGCAATATGGTGAAAACTCCACCCAGCCTATCAGAAGACAAGGTGAAGGAATTACCATACTGCTTAAAGATCCTTTGAGATCTACAAGAGTGCCCAGGCTTTAGGGGTGGATTCGGATTCAGTATGAGCCTGTCTTGTCTAGTACTGAGCAGGACATAGCCGGTGCCTTAAAAGCCGCCCGGTCAGTGCCTGTTTAATAATGCAGCGATCTCTCATTGATGAGTCATTTCCCCAAAGAAAGCATTTGAATAATGGTTTTGACTGCTTGACATGAACATGACTAATGGCCCATCCCATGGCATAATGGGGAACATTTTGCATTGCAAGTTTTTCCTGCAGACATATCGGTACTAGGACACGAGATGATTTTGACGACAACGCAGTATATTTTTTAGCACTACTCTAGGAAAATGGTTGAAGAGCAGAATAAAGTTAATGATGGTTGAAAAACATCTGCATTGATTGGATTCACGCAATCAATCCAATCAAAATAATAGTCTAAATAAAGGAGCCTGGGTTCTCATGAGTTTGGCGAGCTTCTATCCATACATAATCTACATGGCTGACAGGGAAGAAGAGTGCTTTTTGGTTAGTGGTCTTGATAGATAGCGTTTCAGATGATCTGCTGTTCACGCTGTGCTGAAACCACACCAGAACACAAGCAGGGGCCAAGCAGCACAAACTATTCCCTGTTCCCACAGTGCTTTCATCAGGCACCGTGGACTGGAGGTGCACGGCGGGCTGCTGCGGTGGTACTGCTAAGACTTGCCCACCACCTCAAGAGGAATGGGTAAACAGGGAAGGATGGGGGGAGGGAATGAAAACAGGAAATATGGATGGCTGCCTGTGAATGCGCCGCCACTGTACACAGAGGTGCTGTGGTGGGGAGAGGGTCAGTGGGTCTGGGGGGGGGGTGGAAGAGAGCAGGGGGAGAGGGGTGCTCAGTCAGGCTTGCTGTCTTGGCACACCCTGTCCAGCCCATTTCCTGCCTGTCGAAAAATGCACCCAGCTCCTCCACTATTCCTCCTCCTCCTCAGGCCTAGTACCCGGTGCCAACCCAAACAGACCTCACAGCTCCCCTTTTATAATGTTTCCTTTGCCAGCATCTTCCAGGCCAATGGTCAACTGGACATAGTTTTAAACTTTTACCTCCCCACCTGAGGTCACGCACGCACACACACAATTTGTAGCTGTTTGACACCAATAGTGCTCTCCTGCCGACAAGGATTGCTTGAGATGGAAATTTTGAAATAACTAAAAACACGTAATAGCCACTTCCTGAAAAGTTACTCACTTCACATTACGTCACACTAGACAGGCTGTGTGAAAACAAGTCATCATACTATGCACTTAAAAACACACCTTTTTAGGAAGCAAATGTGAAAACCTAAAACCAAGCATATTACTAACGTCCCTCAAAGCAACAAGTTGTAAAAGCCATAGAGTGTAAAAGTGAGAGGGTTTAGGTTATATTATTTCTTCAGGTTGGAACTCCACCAATCTTAAAAGGTCAGCACACTGAAAAGGGCCCTCTATGTTACTTGTTTCGGTAAAGGAGCATTTGACAAATTTGCTCACATTTCTGACGTCGATTTCCACTCCCATGGAACACTCATTCTACACCTCTAAGAGCCTGGCACGGTAGGGAAAGAAAACATAAAAGACAATCCCTCCAGCATGGCCACTCTTCCTGTCTATGTGAACATAAAGCCAACATGGATTAGACCAGGGTTGTGTTCATTAGGGCACACCGTAGCTAAATGTTTTGCAACAGAAATTGAGTGTTCTTATTGGACAAGTTTAGATCGTCCCTCCCCATTTAAGTAAAGAGTTTTTCCTGGCCTCCCGGGTGGCGCAGTGGTTAAGGGCGCTGTACTGCAGCGCCAGCTGTGCCATCAGAGTCCCTGGGTTCGCGACCAGGCTCTGTCGTAAACGGCCGCGACCGGGAGGTCCGTGGGGCGACGCGGCTTAGCGTCGTCCGGGTTAGGGAGGGCTTGGTCGGTAGGGATGTCCTTGTCTCATCGCGCACCAGCGACTCCTGTGGCGGGCCGGGCGCAGTGCGCGCTAACCAAGGTGGCCAGGTGCACGGTGTAGCCTCCGACACATTGGTGTGGCTGGCTTCCGGGTTGGATGCGTGCTGTGTTAAGAAGCAGTGCGGCTGGTTAGGTTGTGTATCGGAGGACGCATGACTTTCAACCTATGTCTCTCCCGAGCCCGTACGGGAGTTGTAGCGATGAGACAAGATAGTAGCTACTACAACAATTGGATACCACAAAATTGGGGAGAAAAAGGGGTAAAAATTCAAAAAAAAAATTGGGGAGAAAAAGGGGTAAACATTTTAAAAAAAATAGTTTTTCCTGGTCAGGTCATATGCTCAGAAAAAAAACGCAGGACCTTACTCAGGACCAGACTGGAAATATACTGTCCAGAATCAAACTGATAGGCCTAAATATTTTGTACACTGAATACTACTGTATTGTCGCCCTACTTCTCATTGTCTCATGTCTATTAAGACTCCATTATAAAATCAAATGTATTTAAATAGCCCTTCTTAGATCAGCTGATATCTCAAAGTGCTGTACAGAAACCCAGCCTAAAACCCCAAACGGCAAGCAATGCAGGTGTAAAAGCACGGTGGCTAGGAAAAACTCCCTAGAAAGGCCAAAACCTAGGAAGAAACCTAGAGAGGAACCAGGCTATGAGGGGTTGCCAGTCCTCTTCTGGCTGTGCCGGGTAGAGATTATAACAGAACATGGCCAAGATGTTCAAATGTTCATAAATGACCAGCATGGTCAAATAATAATAATCACAGTAGTTGTCGAGGTTGCAACAGGTCAGCACCTCAAGAGTAAATGTCAGTTGGCTTTTAATAGCCGATCATTGAGCGTATCTCTACCGCTCCTGCTGTCTCTAGAGAGTTGAAAACAGCAGGTCTGGGACAGGGAGCACGTCCGGTGAACAGGTCAGGGTTCCATAGCCGCAGGCAGAACAGTTGAAACTGTAGCAGCAGCACGGCCAGGTGGATTATCAGTTCAAAACTGCCAGCATTGAGCTAGTCAAAGTCTATAACGTCACCGACAACAGCTTTTGTTCCTGTGGGGCTTGGGCTGGAAGACAGGACGGCAGGTGGTTGAAGAGACATACTGGCCGGAGTGTGGACCTTGGGGGCCAAAGGCCCTGGCGTAATAAAACCTAAACCCCATGGTCCGTTTACGAGCCTCCTTTGACAAGACAGCTTTCTGCAACCTCCTGTGAGGGAGGCCTCCTATCTGCTTTGTGTAACTAGTGGAGCTAACTTCCTGAAGAAGTGCCGATGTCATAAAAGTAAAAGGGCAAGCACATCCGCCGCTGAATTAGTTTGTGGTTTCTCTATGGACATTTCCACTAATTTACCTTGATAAAGACGCTATGACACTGTAGAAATGTAATACAGTCTTACAAGACTAGGCTTTAGTTCACCTTAACAACAGTAGTGGGCCCTCTTTGAGAACGATTCGATATCTGCTTTCGATTCTTGCATCTGCCAAGAGTGTTGATGTTTTCATACCGTTGTCTCTCAGTGCATGACATAAATAACCAAAGCAGAGGAGTCTGAGCTAAGAGGACACTGACAGGCAGGTGGCAGGCAGGCCTTTATCTTCCTCTGGCCCGAGAGAGAGGAACTTGTCTCAGAGAGCAGCCTTGAGGCTTCGCCTGTTTGATCCAGAGCGGTGAACAGCGCTCCAATAACATATTTATAACGTGACTTTGAGCAACCTGTGTTGCTTCCAAGAACAACGGAGGAACGTATTCCATCACAACCGGTGTTTGCCTCAAACAAACTGTTGTGTGTTTGTTCAACGGTTACCTCCACATCAATGAGATTTCAGGAGGAGCACAAAGCTTGGTATTGACCCCCTTCCCCCACCCCTCTATACAGAGCTATAGTAGCCTACTACACCATGTTGGCATTGAAAGGGCAGTCTTGGTGCTTTGGCCCTGCCAGTGCACCTGCTCTGGAACTCTCACACCAAGTCCAGCCAGTGTTGAACTGACCCTGAGGGGGGATTTCTCAAGTGGGGATTCCCCTATTCACAAATTACTAAATCAATGCTCTCCATCTGCTGTAGTAGGCCATTCGTGATCAATCATACAAAACAGCATGCAGAGCCTCTATCACTATCAGCCATGATATTTGCAATGACACTCATGATGTAACAAAAATGTGATGGTTCTCTATCAATAAGAGTGATTATTATTCCCGAACTAATCATGTGTGGTTTGTAACGCTATATCTTATGTCCCTGGTGGTTAGTAAAATATGTTAAATGTATTGTGCAATCCAACCTATTAGTATATATACTGATGTCTCTAGTAGCCTTATAGAAAGTATTTAACTGACCCACGACACGCATTGCAAAGTAGCTGGGCTACCATAAGTCTGACTGACATCGCTTTCCTCCAAGAAAACAACACTATAGCCAGATAGCTATTTGATATTCTAGTCACCGTGGAAAACGTGCGCGTGCTTACGTTATCTAATGACCATAGAAAACGGGCCAATGTGAGAAAATAAGGGGGAAACATCCGATCAGTCGGGGGAAATTCATTAGCAAACTATAGCCCAATACACTAGTTATATCCTACACTAAAACATGCATCCGACTAGAGTCTGGACTATCCTATAACAATCCATAGCATACACGGCCAACTTAAAAAACACCACTCGATACAGTTGCATGATCAGCAAATTATTTAGAGCGACCATGAACATATATCCCGAAGGCAGTATCCTAACTTGTAATTTACTAAATAAACAATCCTGGTAACAAATGAGTTCACTCTCACCCCGAACACACATATTTGTTGCGCCTTTGTAACAATGTTCACTGGAAAAAATAAATCGATATCTGGAAACCTACCATTTTACTAAGATCCATAGTCCCAGAAAAATGCAGGGTGGCTGTGAGCTCAAAGACGAATCCGGTCGATGGCAATACTTCGACAGAATCGTCTACAACTGGGAAATTAGAAATCTAGAATCGCTTATGAGGTAGACGGTAGAGGGTGGTGGAGTGGACCCGTTAACTCAACATGTGTCCCAATTTGATTTGATATCAAATGCTCTCCAATTCCTTTCCTTCCGTGTCCCTTCTCCCGGTCCTACGTGCTCAGTTAACAGTGGGGGCTCCCAGCCACAGCATCTGACTGTCGAGAAGCGGAACAGAACTGTCTAGAAAACGACAACCTACTTCTAGAGTAGGCTACACACGGGAACATCTCCCTCTCGTGTATTTTTTGAATATGTTGTATAGCGTTGTAGATTGCAATATTTAAAATATATATATCTAAACAGGACGGCCGGTGGTTCTAAACATCAAGAATTGAATATCTGTCCGGGGATTTTGTGTAAACAATAGCGTGCTCTCTCTGTGAAACAATAGGTGCAGACTGGGGATGGCACAAACCCCCGCCCAAACTAACTTCGTACCTCAACATGTAACAAATTATACTATCCTGAAAAAATAGAAAATACATGATGAGACACCAGACCAGCGCGGCTCGGGCACACTGCAAATCATCATGATGGTAAACAATGTAACTTTCCACAACCAGTGCAACAGTAACAAATAATCTGTGATTTGGGGACTGCTTACATGTGACCATAACATTACTGTCTGATGTAGGCCTATGTTTATTGGCCATATTGAAATAGGATGTGCTATACGAAAAGGGTAGCCTACAGTAGCATAATTAAAACAAGTCACTGTCAATATCAAAGTTATACGGTGACACTGCAAAAAGGAGCCGTTTTCAGTCTTCAACTATGCTGAGGCAATGTGGTTATAAACTTTAGCTTACATCAGTCATTTTAGGTAAATAGTGCCCTCCTCTGGTTACTCTCAGACAGAGGTTTATATCATAATCGTGAAATTATTGCACTGTCTGGAATCTTCACACACAAAATCAAACAGCTCAGATAATTTCAGATAGCTAAAAAAACAACTTTGACAAAGCACAAACAAGTCAATATTAGACTATGCATATCATTCTTTAGTAATAACCTCAGCAATTTGGTCCTGAACATATGAAATTAAGTATTTTTTCTGAATTCATGGTGTGTCATGCATGAAAAGCACATTAACAATTAAAGTTACAATTATTATTATTACTTGGGCCAAGTGAGGAGCATAGTTCACAGTAATCAATATGTGACCCATTGTCCTGCTGGCAGACTGGCCGCTACACACAAACAGACTGTCTTCAGACAAAGCCTGCTCTTCACTACAGTCTCTTCACTTCCTGGTACGGTGTGGGCCAATGGTGTGGGTGGACCCATCGAGCACGGCTCTATGGAGAGGCTGCAATTCTCACATACACTACTCTAGGCCTTTATGACTATCATGTTTATATTGTAGTCAGTTGTAGAATATTGATTGTTTGAACAACTGAGTTTCTCTTTTCGTCTGGGTTCCCGTACATTAATTCCGCCTTAGTGAGGGTGGTGCCGAGCACACACAAGCACACCACACACGCCGAGTTAAGGGTGAAAGCCTCTCTGTCTCAATTCTGTGGGCAAAGTTCATATAAATGGCTGAGACAAAACCGTTCCAGAACAAAAACGACTTACTGGTATGTCACAACGACATTTAATCGCTGAGTAGGCCCTTCTATCCAGTTGGCCAGACATTAGGGCATAGTAAAATAAAGGTAAAAAAATAATAAAATCACTACTGTGTGTGAACAGTATCCCCTAAGCTATAATGGATTTACGCAATAATGAAGTCAGAAAGTTAGATCTAAAATCACAAGTATTATTGTAATGATGAACTAAAAGTCAATAATACAAATGTAGGTCCTTGTGATGATGTAACCAAAGCATCCAATGTCCAATCAACTTTTTTTTAGGTTTTAAAATATCTAATCCATCCAAATTAAAGCCAGAGTTAATGCCATTTTGATCTCATTTCAGTACTTTGTTCCAATGGCTGACCTGCCACTCATGTCCAGGACTTTTTAATCTACAGCCGGTGCAATGAGGTCACAGGCCAGTGCCTGCTGTTTTTGCTGCCTCAGTGGTTTTAATGGGCCCGGGCCGCTTTCGCTCTCACTGTGTGTGCGTGTGTGTAACTACCCCTCTCCAACTCACTCTGGTTATAATGACAGGGTACAAGCACAGAGTGGGGGTATCTTACAAAGGCAGGAAGAGAAAGGAAGACCAAGAGTGTGTGTAACAGAGAGAGAGAGAGAGATTAGAGAGTGCTTGTCTGGGTCCGCCATGCTGTGCTGCTTGTGCCCAAGGGACATGGTCGTGGATCCTCCTCCAAATTCCACAGCTGCCAGGGCACCACAGTGCTCCACTAAAGGGGGCACAGGCGGTGGGGTGGGCAGCATTGATTACCAGATAGAGATATAGCAGTGCCACAGCATCTCTTAGTCAAACTAAGATCATCATCTAAGAAGCAAACTGTTAACATCCTCAAAAAGTGTCAGAATGACTCTCATGCTCAAAAAGCACAAGTGGATTTCGACACCCACCATCTCAGATTTTTCTGAAAGTTTCTGTTGTTAGAAACAGATAAGATTAGCATTCCTGCAACATAATTTAGTTTAAATATAATTTGATCTAAGAAATTAAGCTAATTGATTGCATCTAAATTGGCAATTTTAATATATAGGATTCATATAATATTCAATAAATATAGTACCTGACATCTGATTTGGACCAAACCTTTTTCTAACAATGAGTAAGACATGAGGAATCCAAATAAATTATCACCCACAGACCCCCCACGCCAATCCCCAACAACAAGTATATAGTATCAGTTCTCTATGTCTGACATGTAGTATGGTACTACGGCTCAGAGTATTGTTTCTACATCCTATGTAATGTTTTCCCAGTGAATTTGGTGATGTTTTTTTCCCCCCTGTTCAGTGAAATTAGTCATTGAAGTTGTTAGGTTTATGTCCCATCCTACACCCTGATATTGCCAGGTTCTGGCCACAAGATGGTACTGTTCCAAGTGATTGCTCAATGTTAAAGCGATCGTTAACCAAAATTACTCAATTACATATTGGTTTCCTTACCCTGTAAGCAGTCTATTGAGAAGGTATGACAGCAATCCATGTGTTGGTTTTGTATTATATATTAGCCTTTTCACACTCCACGCTCCTTGTCAGACATAGAGAACTGATTGGTGTGGGGTGTAGGGGTTCCGTGGGGAGCTTTTGACAATTTCTTTGGATTCTTTGAATATTATATTAATCCTATAAATTAAAAATGGCCAATTTGGGTGCAATCAATTAGCTTAATTTCTCAGAGATCTAATTAGATTTCAACCAAATAATGTTGCAGGAATGCTAGTCTTATCTGTTTCTAACAGAAACAATTTCAGAACAATCTGAGATGGTGGGTGTCATGACTTGCTGAAATGACAAGGAACGAACCGTACTGAATATCCAGAGGCAGCCTGTCTTGGAGAGCTGTGGGATGCAGGGGGGCTGGAGACAGGCAGGAAGAATCTGGATCTAAATTTAAGACTTAATTATGTAAGCCACATTGCTGTGTGGTGGAGTCACTCTCAGGATGTATCCCACAATAGAAAGCCCCGTCTGGGAGCTGAGAGACCCAGGAGAGGTTCTAAAGTGGGGTGCCAGGCTGAACGGAAGTAGCTTTCTCACAGACGCAGCCATGTTTCTCTCATTTCAGACCACTATCCAGACAGACACGCCGTCATTGTAGCAGGCAGTACTGAGCTATGGTTTCTGGCAGTGGGTTAACTGCCTTGCTCAGGGGCAGAATGACAGATTTTTACCGTGTCAGCTCTGGGATTTGATCCAGCAACCTTTCGGTTACTGGCCCAACGCTCCTACCCGCCAGGCTACCTGAAAAGTCGGGCCTGTCATTCCAGAAGAGAAAGAGATGGCAGCTCTGGAAGTTAGATGGTTAATTAAAGTACGGTGTTCAAGTGGAGGGGGACTGTTGAAACGACTAAAATAGTTTCTCTCAAGCTGGTCATTGAGCTCTTTTTTTTTTAAACAACTGTGCCGTTACATTTCATGACCGATGGGAAACTGATACGTAGCAGTACAACTGCGACTCCACAGAGAGGCATGGCAGTCCTTCATAAACAAGCACACTGTAGATTCATTCCATCTCCAATTAGAGAGGACACTACTTATTTCAGTTCTCTAAACATGTCATTACATGCATGCTGAATGTGTTATCTGGGCATGGGTGAGGTATTTTTATAACTCTGCGGACAAAATGAAGTAGTGAGTACTCTGAATCTGAACACACCCTTGTTGTTTACCCGACTCTCAGGCTCTAAGAAACCGAGATAGGAGCCCTGGGACACATGACTTCACCCTTACCACGATCTGTCTACTCTAGAGACTTGTTCTGTGTCAATGCACATTTCTAAACACCATAAAACTCTTATGGTCATTGGTGTAACAGCACAAACAGATCTGGGACCAGTATAGATTGTATTAGAGTGCTTGTGCCTGAACAGAGGTCTTAGAGCAGAGCCACAGGTGGTTTTGGGACAGTGGTGAAAGCCAGGAGATTCAAGCAGATCCAAGCCACAACAGATCAGATTAACTCGGGGCTAATCCCTGTATTAAAGCACAAACAAGATCTCATTGATTCTTCCCTCCGTGGCGAAACAGCTTTGGGACTGCCGTCAAAAATCAACCATAACAAAAACAACTGCTACAACCAGATTAGGAATCGTATCTGAATTGAGCAATTTTGAGAGGAATGTGGTATGATAGGCTAAATGTATAAATGTAGGCTTTAATCTAAAATCAATGTCACAGTCATAGCACACTATGACTACAAGAGACAGCAAACCTCTGCTCTCTGGATCAATCGTCAGTCCCGCAAATGAGTGCTCAAAAGCTCATTGGCTAATTTAGCAGTGGTTGTAGTAGAAGAGGGGGAAAGCAGGTTGCATCTGCCACTAAAAAAAAAAAAAAACCTCAGCAGAGCAGGGTAATTTAAAAGGCTTGATTCATCTGACCTACTTTTTGACTACCCCCCCATCTGGGAAGAGACTGCCAAGCAGGAAGTGTCTTGTCCACGCTGTGCATGAAAAATGAGCATGCGTTTTTCTGTACTACAGCTCGAGTAACAGACTGTCAGCTATATGGGATCGAGAATTCAAAGTACATCCAAACCATTAAAGGGGCCATCTGCAGTCACTGCATCCCATTTTTTATTTATAAATTAATGATATGTACCCATTGATTCCCCATCAAAACACAAAATATACGCTTGCTTTACTCCAATGTTTGTAAACAAACACTATATAGCCTCAAAACATGATTAAAACAAAAATGTTGATATCATGGATGGTCAGTCCTTGCATCCATAGCTCGTTCTATGAATTTGAGAGTCGTTACAGCCCCATCCCTCAGCTTTTTACCGAAACACTTATTGTTTTAACTGTGGATTGCCAGTTTAAAGGGCATCAACAAACAGTGCTGCTCAGTCCTACCCTTTCATCAAACTTATTTCCCTGGATAAAAGCAACAATGATAGTCCCACCCAGCTCTCTCTCACACACCCCAGTTTGTAGGTTGATTGTACTTTCCAGAACCCATCACAATATCTCTCAGGCCATTGGTTCTAGTGCTGTGTCCAGGATGCACTTAAAGGCTTTTTATTGCAGTTCGATACATGGTAGTGGTTTTATGGATAGTCCAGGCAGACACATACAGCATTTTGCTTCTCTCTCCACAGTTGTGGGCGTCACCTCTCCTGAGAGATGGTAAATCAGACCTCTGTTCTTTATCAGGCAGAATTTCTCAAATAACTAAATCTGTGCTCTTAGGACTGACCTATTTCAACAGATTTTGATCTTGCACTGAAGACCCAACAATGATGTCATGTCTCTATAATCTTTGCAATATCAACTTTGTGACGATACCTTTTCTAATCTAGTAGAAGCTATTTGAGGCATAGCTATCAAACATTCGTATCAAATATGTTACCCACTGCTAAGAATGAGGGAAGATGATGATGTTGGCTTGCTGTTGTGTGGTGGTACTATATTACTACATTGTATTACAAACATAGGAAACAATGCATTCCTGTAAACACTCAATAATTTAGGTCAAGTTGGCGCGCGCACACACCTTCGTGCATAGATCATGAGCAATGTTCACAGAAAATAACATGGAAATCCGAACCTGCGAGGCAGCACCAATCACTCAAGCTGATAAACCATGACATGTCCGCAAGTTTTCACGCTGAACGGATCATTGCCAACTTCAATGCAACGGACGATTCCAACTCGAAGCTTCACCAACTATTATAATATCTTCACATTTCTTAGTCCCTTCTAATTCTGTACAAGAAATCCAGAATTCCCACTAAACAAGTGCTTTACCTGACCGCGTTCAAAGTTCTCCTTTTCAAGTTCTAAACTGTTGGCACCACCGGTCCGACGAATCAGCGCTTTGGGAATTGGGTTCGGTACTTGCTGCATGGAGCTCTTCACTCGGTCCATTGTATCTCTTTAGAATTTCCACTGAAAAATAATATTTCTACAGAGATATCGTCAAATTATTCATAAAATTGGACAATAATAGTTCAGGCAGTCGACAAATTCAGGGGGTCATTTCGCCTGTCCACCGTGTCTCCCTCTGTAGACGATGTCATGTTTTTAAGCTGCGTTCGTAACCAAGTAGGAGGTGGGAATTTACTAGTTGTGAAGTCGTAAATTAATTCATGTGCTTTGAATACGTTGAGAAACGCTCATGCCCAACAAGCTGTGTTAACCATAAACTCAAACTACAGCTATCAAGCTTGTAAACAAATGATAGTGTTCAGAAAACATATTAATAGATTGCTTTTTATAGTTAATGCTTTGTTTTTTGCACGAAACTGCCAAAATGCTATTATCAAGGTCATTTTCTTAGTATGTGACGTCAGAGGTCAGCGTGTGGGAGAAATGGGAGCTCAGTATGATAGATGAGTTTCCTACTAGTAATGATCAATTGGAGGGCCGTTCAAGCAGATTTTTCCCAGTCGTATGTAGTAAATTCCCACTTCCCACTTGGTTAAGAATGCAGCATTAAGCCTGATGTACAGTGAGGTTGCTGGTTGCACTAAGCTGATTTTAAAATATAATCCCAATGCTCTCATGTTGATTACCTTTCTCCCTATGCAGTCTAAATCAGCTTTTTTGCAAATGTGCTGCACTGTTTTGACACTGATGAACTAGGGCAATAGTTGCCCAAACCATAGAAATAGATAGAGGACTTATTTTTTGTAGCTGTGCTATTATAGCGTCTGTGACAGCATGGGCAGTGCCATTGAGGCTATCTCCATTTTGAAGTAGTCAATTTTCTTCTTCACGATTGGCTAAACCTTCCTGATGACCCGGTTGGACATGACTCCAGCAGTGTCACCAGAAGGGATCAGCCAATGAAGTTGGAAGTCCAACCTGGACTCAGAAGTCAACATAACATAGTACATGTAAATCCGGGACATGCCAATGTTACATTTTGAATGGTAGGTATTAATTTGTGGATGTCCGTCAACCATGTCATATGATATGTTACGAATTCCAATTTGTATGAAATGTTACGAATTGTAATTCGCACAGTATGTTACAAATCTGCCAAACGTAAGATATGTTACAAATTCCAATTTGTTGTGGCTAACATTAGCTAAGTAAGGTTAGGGTTAAGGTTAGGAGTTAGGTAAAAGGGTTAATGTTAGTGTTAGCTAACATGCTAAGTAGGTGTAAAGTAGCTAAAAATATGTAATTAGTTGCAAAGCTGCTAATTATCTAAAAAACTAAAGTTGTCCGTGATGAGATTCGAACACACAACCTTTGGGTTCCTAGACGTTCACTAGACTTTTGCGTTATACCTTATTTAACCGTTCCACTAATTTGAGTATCCCGGATTCACATTTACTATGTTACATCTAGTCTATGAGACCAGACTGGAAAGTCCCAGCCAGTTGACTATATTACAATGTGGAAGCCCTCAATTGCGCTGCCCATGCTAACATGGTATTTTGGCCAATAGAGATCTCTGTCATTCTCTATGGCCCATATGCAACTGTCACAGACTCCGCCCAGAAATGTCAACGACTGGCTAGAATTCTGCTGGTGCCCATCTATATCAATATTATGGGACCATTATTGATTTTGATATGATGCGCAATTACGCATGATTGAAGGCACATGGCGTTTGGGTTGTTGGTACAGACTTTATCACCATAATGTAAATATAGAAAAGTCCATGTTATGACTGTAGGCCTACAGTCAGTGTCTAATTGAGTTTTTGCTACAATAGCCTACATAATAGAAATGCCAGTGGCCTATTCATTTTTGATTCAGAGTAAACAATTAATCTCCAGAACTAAATTAATAATATGGTGGTTATAATATGATCTAATAATATGTGTGTAATATGTGTTTTTATGGATATGGTTATAATATGTTATTGTATAGGTCACAGGAGCTTGCAGGTCACCAGTCCACTCCTGTGGGCCTTGAATTAGATCATTTCCATGGTTTCTGCTGGCCCTCTCATATTTGATAGCTGGCAAGAGGCTGGTTTTCTGTGCAGTACTTTGACAGTAGTGTGTGTGAAAAGTGTGTGTCCATCATCTCAAAAATATCTAACAGCATCAGAATTGCAAGATTTGGGTTTTCAAAAATTCACGGAGCGGGACACTAACCCGGATGCTTATAAGAAATATAGCTACGCCCTCCAACAAACTATCAAACAGGCAAAGCTTCAATACAGGACTAAGATCAAATCCTACTTCACCAGCTCTGAAGCTCATTGGATGTGGCAGGGCTTGCAAACTATCACAGATAAACCAGCCAGCCAGAGGAGCTAAATGCATGGGCCCTCAGATCTTCAAAAAGCTCTACACCTGCACCGCTGAGAGCATCTTGACTGGATGCATTACCGCTTCGTATGGCAACTGCTTGGCATCCGACTGCAAGACGCTACAGAGTGTTGTGCGTACGGCCCAGTACATCACTAGGGCCAAGCTCTATGCCATTCAGGACCTCTATACCAGGCGGTGTCAGAGAAAGGCCCTAAAAATGGTCAAAGACTCCAGCCACCCAAGTCATAGTGTTCTCTCTGCTACCGCATGGCAAGCGGTACTTATGCACCAAGTCTGGAACCAACAGGACCCTGAACAGCTTCTACCCCCAAGCCATAAAACTGCTAAATAGTTAGTTAAACCAAATAGCTCCCTGGACTGTCTGCATTGACCCTTTTTGCGCTAACTTTTTGACTCATCATATACACTGCTGCTACAGTTTACTATCTGTCACTTTATTCCTAGTTATATGTATACAGTATCTACATACACTATCTACCTCCATGACCTCGTACCCCTGCACACCGACTCGGTACTGGTACCCCTTGTATATAGCCAAGTTATAATTACTCATTGTGTATCTACTATTACTTTTGTTATTATGCATTTTACTTTTTTATTATTTCTCTATTTTCTTTCTCTTTGCATTGTTGGGAAGGGCCTGTAAGTAAGCATTTCACTGTTAGTCCACACCTGTTGTTTTCAAAGCAAGTGAGGAATACAATTTGATTTGATCTGCCTGGGTGAAATGTAAAATGAGGTGTGTTTGATTGAGTTTGGAGGATTTTCCAGTTGGTTCCGTTGTGCCACTCAAACTAAATCAAGCACAGAATCCAGGTTAGCTGTGCTGCTACGCTGTTCTGGGTCTTTTCTAGAGCTAGTTGAAGTAATTAGCCACAGCTATAAGATCAGAATACATAAAGGTTACACCAAATATCTCACCCTGCTGATTGAGCCTGCTAATCAATATTTGTTTAGTCCAATGCTTGACTTAGGCAGGAGCTCACCGGAACTGAGTACCAGCACCTAAAATGTTCTACTGCTTCAGTGTCTGCACCTCTGATATAATATTGGCTTAAAACTATTGCAGAGTTCCTGCACATAAATATAAACAGAAACGGCACACAAAATGAGTACTGGCACCAATTTCAATCCAAGTCAAGCACTGGTTTGCTCAATTGAACATAAATTACAAATGCATGCCATATCAGTGTTTATTGTTCAGTGCTATCTACCCTCTGCAAGACATAAAAATAAAATCGTTGACCATATGATTGATAGAAGGCAGGGAGTGAGCTCCAGCTGTGCATAATTTGATCTAATCACTAATCACCCTCTCTATTGTAGTTTCTTCACCACCCTCACTTCCTCTCATACCCAATGATTATCAACCCTTTCAATCTGATAGTGAATTTTGTAAATCCTTTATAAACCAACTTCGTAAAAAAAACACTATATCCAGTTTGATTCATTACGTTTATGTTATTTTCTGGGGGTTAGAATATCCAGATATCCATCATTTCCATCATAACAACCTATTATTTTACTGTCAATGGTAATGCGATGACGTCGTATCCAAGATGATGGGGAGGATGAAGAAAACAGACAAACCAACCACTAGGAAAAGGGAATGGGTGTTAAAACCTCGCGAGAATATTAGCTTATTGGAGGAGTAAGCACACTGCAAGATTGGAGTTGCAAGAAAAGACATCTCCAAAAAGTAACAACTAAAGATGTCTGGACGGTCAGGTCGCGCGGAGACACGAAGTCGTGCTAAAGATGATATTAAAAAGGTGCTGGCAGCAATTGAAAAAGTGCGTAAATGGTAAGTAAAACCGCGGGGATTATGTAAATTAAATGTAAACATCTGCAACGCCACACAACAAACTTCACACGGAAAATATTAGAAGGGTTGGCGAGTGACTGAAACAACAGCCAATGGAGAGACGAAGCTGCCGAAGCCCGGCAATTCTATGGGCAGGACTAACGGAATTGTTCAGTCTGTCAAAATGGCTACACTTGTCCACATGTTGTTACAACGTTACGCATTCTGATATAACTGTGACCCACATTTAAAATATCCGTTGTCCATCTGAGCAGTTTCCCTCGGCGAGGTTCAGGAATATTAGGCAAAAAAAATGCACTTGAACATAGGCTATTTACATAGCCTAGCTCTGTGCATAGCCACCAGTAAATGAGCAGCATCTTTGGTTCATGCTTTTATTACTGAATGTAGTAAATCCATTCTCTGTTCTATTACATTTCATTTTCAGGGAGAAGAAGTGGGTAACTGTGGGAGACACATCCCTACGCATATTCAAGTGGGTGCCTGTGACAGCCACTAAACAGGTTTGGTATCTAATAATAGATGACTGCATCAGACCATCCTATGGTTCATGAATCTAATGAGTTTGTGTACAGAACAACCTTATCACTCTGCCTCTTTTTTTCTCTTTCAGATATACCGGAGCAAATCCATAACTGGAGAGGTTCGAGGTCTAAAAGATGTGGTGTTGGAAAACACCAGCTCTACCATGGATTTCCTAGGTGAGGCACTGACTGACTGTGAGAAGCACAAGCAGTTTGGAGCAGGTTTTAAAAAACTGCAATACTCTATATAACAGGGTTGGGGGCAATTCTATGGAAATTCACTAAATGCAGATAAAAACGTTTACATACTTTTTAATTGGAATTTAAATTGACCTCCTGAATTGAAAATTATATTGGTCTGAAACCGTTCAAGACTGCTCCTGTTCTTTTCACCGCAGATGAATGCAGCAACCAGAGTTTCCTGTCTGATGTCTACCAGCCCAAAATGGACAGCAGCAGCTCAAGCTCCCAGCATGCCAGTGAGGCAGTCAGTCCTCTTCCTCACACCACAACACTCCGCACGGCCGAAGATGCTCAACCACCCATGCTGGGCCAGGAGAGTGTGGACGGTACAGTTAGTTTAGCATACTACACCATCGCACTGCACAGTGCACCCATGTAGGGCCAGGAGCTTTTCCAGACCCTGTAACCTGACTAGGAAAAACTCTGGGCCCTAGCTATTATGTCACTCTTGTAACTGAGGTATAATATATTGGCTATATTACAGTTAATATCTCAATATCTTTTAAGTGTTTCACTCAGTCTTTCACTCTATATGCAGAGCCATCCCAGCCAGCACATGAAGTTGCTGATGAGCCTCCCACATTGATCAAGGAAGACCTGGTTTTGCCCCTTGGTGTTCGAGTAAGAGTTCCATTCACAGAGGTAAGTAATTTTCTATAGTAATAAAGGATATGACCATTTTTATTAATGTTAAAAAAAAATTGTGATTGTGAAAAGTTGTGATTGGTAATTGCTTAAGCTCTTAATAATAACATTAAAGAAATCACCACAATCAATTTATTTAAATATCAACATTTCCAACAGGAAGAAGAGGAGGAATCAGGAGCCCCTCCACTGAAGAAAATTTGCACTGAAAAAAAGTCTGTACTGAGATAACTAGTTGATTGGATGGACATGCATGCAACCCATGCACTCTATTGAAGGATTCAAATGGGACATACGAGTAACTGCCAAAATAATGGAAACACTTGAGTAAATGAGTGATACAAAGTATATTGAAAGCAGGTGTTTCCACCCAGGTGTGGTTTCTGAGTTAATTAAGAAATTAACATCCCATGTGCTTAGGGTCATGTATAAATATGCCGGGCCGGCCATTATTATGGCCATTATTTTGGCTACCATGGATATGTTAAAAAAAACAGAGTATGACAAAACACCAAATTATGCCATTTCTTATGGAAGAATGGTGTCGCCTTCCTCCAATAGATTTCCAGACACTTATATAATCTATGTCAAGTTGCATTGAAGCTGTTCTGGCTCGTGGTGGCCCAACGCCCTATTAAGACACTTAATGTTGGTGTTTCCTTTATTTTGGCAGTTATCCCTACATACATTATTATAAAATATGCATTTCTGTTAATCAAGTCACTACAAATGGAATACATTTAAAAAAGAAAGTTGAAGTTATTATATTAAGTTGTTTTTTAAAATACAATTTTACTTTCTCAGCTTTGAAAGTAATTTTAAGCCGTTTAATGCATTACACTGTACATAGTCGTGCTCAAAAAAAGTGCCTATCGCTCTGAAATATACACTATATATTTATTTTCTGTCAGACAAGTGTCTCATATGTTATGCTATTCGTAGAAATTGCACAGATCTAAATAATTATGGCCCCTATTCAATCAAATGGGTTTGTTAATTCTGAGGGATGAAGTTGAGCATGTCTTAGTTAACATTCTGTTGAGTTTATTTTGTTTCACACTGTTAGCGCTGTTTTGTTAAATACATTTATCCAAGCAGCACAGGAAGTATGAGGGGAAACTCATTCCGGTCACTGGATTTTATTGAATATGGGCTGAAGTTTTTGGAATATTTTTTTACATTTGTACTTCGCTTTGCAAATAAGATTAGACAACTGTTTGTCATGTCTATCCTTTTTGATATACTCTTATCTTGCTTCTTAACTTTTCATAGGGCATTGGATGTGACTGGTATAGCATGAGTTTGAATGGTGAACGAGGTTGAAAAGTAATTTCTTATGGTCAGGTGGGTCATGCTCTCAAGTGTTTATTTTCTGCTGAAAAAGTGATGCACATGCTGGAATATACCCTGCTCCATAGTAAAATTTGGTTGATATTGTGTCTTCTTTTTGCAGTGTTTTGCATCTTTTGACTCCCACACTCTCAAATAATTGTCCAAAATGTTTTTCACCATATAGGATGACCACTTGACTTGGTTGCATTTTATCTTTCATGGAAATGATCAGATTGCAAATCCATGGCCTTGGGCCCTCAATTTATACATAGAAAGCTTGGGCCGTGACTGGCCATCCGTCGCATGTCTTGGCACTGTGGGTTTTTTAAGCAGTCCATTAAATAAAATCATGACACTTGATAGAGATGCTAGAATTATTCTTGATTGAACGTTAAAATCCATGGGAAGTAAGTAACTCATCACTATAGGACAGTGGTTCCTAAACTTTTTATAGAGCCGTACCCCTTCAAACATTCAACCTCCAGCTGCATACCCCCTCTAGCACCAGGGTCAGCTGCATATCCCCTCTAGCACCAGGGTCAGCGCACTATCAAATATTGTTTTTTGCCATCATTGTAAGCCTGCCACACACACACTATACAATACATTTTATTAAACATAAGAATGACTGAGTATTTGTCACAACCTGGCTTGTGAGAAGTGACAAAGAGCTCTTATAGGACCAGGGCACAAATAATAATATAATAATAATCAATAATTTAGCTCTTTACTTAGCCATCTTACATGTAAAAAACGTATTTGTTCCTTAAAAATTGAGAATAACTCACAACAGGCTAATGAGAAGGGTGTGCTTGAAAGAATGCACAAAACTGCAATGTTGGGTTGTATTGGAGAGAGTTGGCTGAGAATCTACTCTCACATAGGTAGGTGGATGCAAAGGACATCAGTGTCTTAACAGTGCGATTTGCCAAGGCAAGATACTCTGAGCGCAGCCCAATCCAGAAATCTGGCAGCAGTTTCTGATTAAATTTTTTTTGTTGGAATTTTGATGAGGCTGTCTCGTTCAGATATCAGTAAGTGGACTGGAGGCAGGGCATGAAAGGTATAACGAATCTAGTTGTTTGTGTCATCCTTTTCGGGAAAGTACATGCGTAATTGCGCACCCAAATAAGCACTCAGGTGCTTCGCTATATCACATTTGACATTGTCCGTAAGCTTGAGTTAATTTGCACACCTAAAATCATACAATGATGTTCAATGACGCTTCTAGACCCTTCTTATTAATGGTATCTGTTACTTTGTTGTTTTTGCAAGAGTGAAGGTTTCATTCAGTTGTGAGATAGTGCCTTTGCACATGTGCAACACACTGTGGCTGAGGAAAGGCACTACTCCCAATATAAGTGAACCCCAAATCAATGTAGTTCTCATCATATTTACACCTCTTCGAGGGTCCAACGTCCCTGTCTGTTGTTCAGTGCTTTCCTGGGTAAGGGGGCAGTAGCTCTTCAGCTGCATCAGATTCACATCTGTCAGTGTCCATGCTAGCTGGGCTAATAACAAATATGAAATTTCTGATGCTAGCATTGGATGTGCTCGTGGAAGCAGAACAACTTGTGTCGTCGACAGGTGCAGGTGTAGTACTGCTGGTAGTAGCAGTACTACCAGTAAAGCTGGTATGTGTCTCTATGGACGAGGGCCTTACTTTTTAAAACCATTTTAACCATCAATTTTCGAGCAAACGAAATGAGCAGCAGCTACGTTTGGCTACATACAGACTGTTAGTGGAATTCCCGCGAGAGAGTAATGGTTAATGTGATTGGATGTTAATTATTTGACGAGGCTACCTGTATCTGACATTGTGTTGTTATTTCGCTGAACACTAGATAGTTTAATTTTATTTTTGGCAGTGAAAGGAGGCAACTCAGGCGAGAAAAAAACCTCACCCATTGGAAAATCTAAATGGACTGTTTGAAAAGGTGAAGAAGAAATAAATGGTTTGGGAATACCTGCATAGGAATAATTTAATTTCAGTATAAATTGTTTTAAAAACGCGATTGTAGTGTTTTCATTATTTGTAAATAATACAATTTCCCTGTCATACTACACATTTTCATCATAGGACATATTTAATTGCTTGTAATTGAATGTAAAGGAATAGTTCACTCAAAATATAGCCAAATGTGGATTATATGGGAATAAGGTGAGTTTTCAAAATTCTAATGCATACAATATGTCTTCAGACAGGGATACTAAATGTAAAGGGAAATTATGTATAAAAAAAACATGTTTCTTTCTTTTTCTGGAGGGGCCCAACGATGTCAATATATTTGATAGTTATGGGGGTACCCAGCCCACTCAAGCAACAGAGCCCCACAGTGGATGCATCATAATACCCATAAAACCTAGCGGTCAAACATGGAAATGGTTCCAAACATTTTCATTTACTGTTAGATATTTTATATAACTAATATTTGTTGTCTTATTTATGCATTTGGTCTTGTACAGAATACTATCCTAGTAGCAGTCAGATATTTACAATGTGCCATGAATACTAGACTAGCTAGCTACCTAAATGATGCTAGCAACATACCCTTATTTTACCAGATCCTTTTCTCCTTCAGCCAGTGGAGGTCTATATTTAATCCTTTATCATTTCTGCCAACTAAATGAATGAGGAGATATCTATTTAAATTCATGGTGTCAGAATGCACATCTGTATTAAAGCAATTCAGAACTAACTTGTGGACGTTCTGTTAAGTCTTGCCGACTTCCGACTTGAAGTAAAGATTAAATGATTTATTAATCAATTCTACAAACTTGGTAGACCTCGCAGACCTCGCAGAGCACCCCATGAACAGTTATTACATGTACAGTGGGGCAAAAAAGTATTTAGGCAGCCACCAATTGTGCAAGTTCTCCCACTTAAAAAGATGAGAGAGGCCTGTAATTTTCATCACAGGTACACTTCAACTATGACAGACAAAATTAGAAAAAAAATCCTGAAAAATCACATTGTAGGATTTTTAATGAATCTATTTGCAAATTATGGTGGAAAATAAGTATTTGGTCAATAACAAAAGTTTATCTCAATACTTTGTTATATACCCTTTGTTGGCAATGACAGAGGTCAAATGTTTTCTGTAAGTCTCCACAAGGTTTTCACACACTGTTGCTGGTATTTTGGCCCATAGAGCAGTGATGTTTTGGGGCTGTTGCTGGGCAACATGGACTTTCAACTCCCTCCAAAGATTTTCTATGGGGTTGAGATCTGGAGACTGGCTAGGCCACTCCAGGACCTTGAAATGCTTTTTACGAAGCCACTCCTTCGTTGCCCGGGCGGTGTGTTTTGGATCATTGTCATGCTGAAAGACGCAGCCACGTTTCATCTTCAATGCCCTTGCTGATGGAAGGAGGTTTTCACTCAAAATCTCACGATACATGGCCCCATTCATTCTTTCCTTTACACGGATCAGTCGTCCTGGTCCCTTTGCAGAAAAACAGCCCCAAAGCATGATGTTTCCACCCCCATGCTTCACAGTAGGTATGGTGTTCTTTGGATGCAACTCAGCATTCTTTGTCCTCCAAACACGACGAGTTGAGTTTATACCAAAAAGTTATATTTTGGTTTCATCTGACCATATGACATTCTCCCAATCTTCTTCTGGATCATCCAAATGCTCTCTAGCAAACTTCAGACGGGCCTGGACATGTACTGGCTTAAGCAGGGGGACACGTCTGGCACTGCAGGATTTGAGTTCCTGGCGGCGTAGTGTGTTACTGATGGTAGGCTTTGTTACTTTGGTCCCAGCTCTCTGCAGGTCATTCACTAGGTCCCCCCGTGTGGTTCTGGGATTTTTGCTCACCGTTCTTGTGATTATTTTGACCCCACGGGGTGAGATCTTGCGTGGAGCCCCAGATCGAGGGAGATTATCAGTGGTCTTGTATGTCTTCCATTTCCTAATAATTGCTCCCACAGTTGATTTCTTCAAACCAAGCTGCTTACCTATTGCAGATTCAGTCTTCCCAACCTGGTGCAGGTTTACAATGTTGTTTCTGGTGTCCTTTGACAGCTCTTTGGTCTTGGCCATAGTGGAGTTTGGAGTGTGACTGTTTGAGGTTGTGGACAGGTGTCTTTTATACTGACAACAAGTTCAAACAGGTGCCATTAATACAGGTAACGAGTGGAGGACAGAGGAGCCTCTTAAAGAAGAAGTTACAGGTCTGTGAGAGCCAGAAATCTTGCTTGTTTGTAGGTGACCAAATACTTATTTTTCATAACAATTTGCCAATAAAATCATACAAACATATACAGTTGGCATTGCTGTTATGATTTTAGTTGTCCTTGATGTCCTTTGTTTTAAATGTATTATTTTGTTTTAATTATATATTTTTTGCATTGTTATTTGCTGTTTTCTTCTGTCTTCTTCCTTTCTCTCTTTAGTTCATTCTCTTGGTTGTTGGTATATCGAGAGGTTCTTAGGGGTGGGGAATGGAATTAATTGTATTTTTTATTTTTATTTGGGGGTGGGGGGACTGTGGGAGGGGTCTTGAATGGTTGAGGGACAGCTATTGGTTGGGGAACTGTGTGTGTGTGTGTGGGGGGGGGCATGTCCAGTCATACTCGGGGTCTCAGCGTGTCCCTCAATGTCATTCAGATAGTGGTCATCGTGTGTCTCTGAATCACAACATTAAAGACGATGAGTGATCACAGGATATCCACAAATTGAGCCATACACAATATAATTTAAGCATTGAGGACAGTGTTTTGTTAACAACCTGGTGGTTTACACTATGTCTGTGTGTGAATGATGGAAGAATCTTACCTCAGCTGTAGGTCCATTTCAGTGTGTGTGGTCACTTAGACCTACATATCAACCAGTACTGGGACCATTGGAGACTTGGAATGCTTGCTCTCAAAGTGCTGCTTGAATGTCTTCGGGTCTGCATCTACTGTATAAAGGTGAAGTACAAAATGGAGGAAGTTAACAATCTGTGGCTTATATTTTATTATAAGCAATAAAATGCAACAAACTACTAAAAAAATGAAAGACTGTACCACACAGGCCAGTACAATAGTCTACACATAGAGAGTAACCTAAAAGCACATACAATACCAACCAATACTACTCATCTGACAAGACAGGGCAGGTGTGGACCAGTGCTGCCTTTGCTGCAGTCTTCTGGTCCGCAGCTACTCCCTTCTTCTTAACATCCGCCTCCTTGGTATCAGTCAACAAGTTCAGCTGTACCCATAGTACAGAATAATGACTTAAAGGGGTGGGCGGGTCCAGATATGAATAGCAGGAGCGTGTACAGTATACACTTTTGTTCCAGCCCAGTTTATACCTGATTACAAATCAAGGCCTATCGCGAGGTGATTCGTTATGATGATTATTTAAGTCTGGTGTTAGAGCTGGGCTGGGACAAAACCGTTCACACACTCCTGCTCTTCAGGACTTCCTGCAATGACCGAAACAGACCAAAGCAGGAGCACAGTGTTCCAGGTTGAAATAGATTACCTAGTTGAGAGGTGATAAGACTCAGGCACACACATTGGTTCTGGAATAGAAAAGGTTCAAATAAGGTTTGCAATTTGGCATCAATAACATGACAGTAATTTTACCAAAAAACAAACAGACGTGTGAATACCAATTTATTTAAAACACACCATAGCAGGTAGGACTGAATAAGGTTACATAACCATGCCTACTAGCTATACTAATGATCTGTTGTCCAGAGGGTAACAGCAAACAGACTACAGTATTCCTGTAGTAAACTAAACACACTGTTGACTCAAGAGAGAATGATAATCAATTAGTCCATCTCTGAAACCTCACAAAAAGCCAGACCAAAATAATACTGCTAGCTAGGGCAGCTACAAGTCAATAAGTACTTGAAGTAGGCTACCCATCCCTCACACACATTCACAAACAAACATTATCCAGAACACCTAGCTTCACCATCTAAGTTAGCTAGTTAGTTAACTACAGGTTTATATATTGATAAAATCAAAGATTATGGATATACTGACAAGATACAAGTGTCTCCGGTCTAACAATGGGAGTCGTTGTCCACAAAGCGGCATGGCGGGCTGTCTAGGTCCCGCCTATCCTTTTTTTGGATTTGTGTATACATCTTATTATTGTAATATTATTTTAAATATTCGATGAGGATTGTTGACGTCAGCCGCCAGTATTCAATGGAGAGAAATATTATGCCACTAGCCTCATGACATGAATATGCATAGCCATCTCGAGACAACTCCAATAGAAAGTGTTTTTTTCTCAAAGATGCCGGGATGTCACGTGTCCTACTTATATCAGTACACTCGTAACAACTTAAGCATTACAAAACTTTTATTAGATAAAATAAATCTCACGTAGCAAATAATCATTATTTTTGTTGTTGAGCTAATTCGACACTCTGTTATTGACCTCCATGGGCAAAAACAATGAAAAAACAACCAACGGCGTAGACAGATTTTCCGCTGAATTGGGCCTCTCTCTTCCTCTTCCTCTCTGATAAAAGTCACCTTGTCTGAGAGAGATTTACACAGTTATCAAAGCGTCACATCAGGGTAAGCCTACACGAAACACAGCCCTTATTTGAAGTGTTTCTAAAATCCCCCATGGGGAAAATTAATGGTTGAAAATCAATTGGAACCATTTCTAAGTTTGACCGTTAGGTTTTATGAGTATTATGGCATACTGTGGTACTCTATTCAAATCCTGATTATGGTACTTACTCTGTAGATACATAATTTACAGTGGCTGATGGAATTTTACAGCATGTCAGAAGCTGCTATCCACATGCTGTTACAGTATAATATATTTATTATTTTGATGACATATCCCGATAAAACAAAATATTCAAAAGGTCTAGAGTGCCATCTGCATACTCCACAGACAGTGGCCGTGTTCAAGAGCATCAAGACCATGATGTAGCATGGGTAAATTGTGACTGACTGACTGATCTACAAATAATATTGAGTAGTTATTTAGGATGCAAGCCAGGTGATTTGTAGATCAGTCAGTCTCGACTCGCCTTTAAAGTCGGCTGCAATAGAGCTCGCCAGCTTGAAGTCCTAAAACCTGGAAATTAGCTATATATTCAGCCATCCCTATGGGAAAAATTCATGGCAAAAGAATGGGGTTTTGGTATAAATGCCCAAAAATAAGGTCTGAGGGTAACACTAGTTTAGGAGATTTTATACGTTTTGTTCTATGAGATAATAGCAGTCAGTTAACAAGAGCTTTATGAATTATGAAGCCTTTATGTGCTTTACGTGTTTTTTAAATTACATTAATTCTTCAAAAGTCTTCAAAATACACAAAAAGTGACTGATGAAGATTATCTCCCAAGCCTGTGTTTACCACATACCTTATAGAGAAATAGTAAAGGTGTCTTTTCGTATGAACTAACCACGGCATGGTTCGTTGGAGAAAGCCTATGCGGAAAATGAATGCCGTTTTTGTACGGTTTTTGTATAAATGCTGAAAAAAAGGTCTTATAAATCTTATACATTTTGTTCCATGAGATAATCTTTAACTTTTTGTGAACTTTGAAGAATTTATGTAATAATAAAAAACACATAATCACATAAAGACTTTATAATTCATAAAGTTCATGTTAACTGACTGCTGTTATCTCATAGAACAAAACGTATAAGATCTCCTAAACCTGTGTTAACCTCAGACCTTATTTTCGCGTTAATTCCAAAACCCTATTCTTTCACCATAAATTTTTCCCACATGAAGGCTGAACCAAAGATGGTTTAGTATGAAGATATGTAGAAATGCTTCTTCACTAGAAATTCCTGATCACGCTTGTAGGCAATGTCCTGGCGACGTTGGCTTGCTAAATGTATGCGCAAAAAAATACGTAATCTGTTCTAACGGTCGTCTCGCTCCGAACTGCGCATGTGCAAACTGCACTCCTATATACAAACAAAAATGTTTTGCCGAAAATAAAAACGTGTCAGCTTGTCAATTTTCGGAGGTTGGAGTAATAACATGTTCAGCTACTTAAGGAATTGACTCACATATAGGTTGTTTCTTTAGATTTCAAGAAAATCAACAACTAAGGAAGAATTGTCCACTTCTCTCATTCAGTTCTCAAACCCTAAACCGGTCTGGTCTGCCGAGTCTGCTTCCCAAACGTTCCCGGAAGTCTCGCAATGTGTGGCCTTCTGGGTTTAGAAAATGTGGCTGAACGAACCAGAGATAACTAATTTCCGGGTTTTAGGACTACAACAAAGATTTTTATAACTAACCCAAGACAGACCACAGCCGGTCGTTTCCAATGGGAACAAATTAGTTATAGTGGGCAGAACAAGCGAGGAGGGGGGGCAGAGCCAAACACGAGTTAGCGAGATTACTCACTGCCTTATTATTTAATATTCGTACAGCCCCCGTAGCTAAACCACGCCCCTAACATGATATAAGCCTTAGTTAAAGGTCGGGTAGTGACAAATGTCTAAAATTACTTGTCATTTGACATTTGAAATAATGTGTTGACACAACAGCGGCAAATCAAAGTATACTAACTATGAAACGGGCTTCATCACATTTCATTCTAGAGGAGGGCACCATTTTGAAATGGGGTTGGAAACAATAGAGCTCGCCAGTTTGTAGTCACAGATTGGACAATGAGACAGGTATTTCACCAGATGTATAAATGTGAAGCATCCGGTTTGCTTTTCCACTCACTACCAAATATGGGGATGAGAAAAAGCCTAGTCGCCGGCAATGGGAGAACATGGAGCGAAATGGATTTTTGGCTAATTTTCTCACTGATTGAACGTTTTATCTTAATACAGTTTTATGTTCCAAAAACTAAAATATGTTACGAATAGAGTAAACTAAGTTTAGTCAAATTTCCCCTTTGCAAAAGTAGTAAAAAAATGCGTTGTTTATAAGTAGTACAACGGCGAATTGAGTTATTGCACACGCGCATTTCAGAGTAGGCGTTTCTTAACGGAAATATGCAAATTATAGCTAGAACGCGCCAATAGGATCGCTCTTTGTTAGACCAATCGAAAGAGAGAGGGGCGGGATAAATCTATACGACGCTATTTGCTGCTGGGGAAACTGAGTTTTGGGGTTGTGCAGTATTTTTGCCGGGCGGAAACTCCCGCCATTTTTTTCAACCCAGTAATTCATCTCTTGCATATTTCAATTAAGTTATTACAACCCTTTACTATCATTATAACAACTTAAACTTTCATGGACGGAAACTGCGAGTCAAAAAAAAAATCGCTCAGTGAGAAGAGGCCTAGTCTTTGAGACCGGAGTGGAGAGCGCGCCAGACCCCCTGACGAGAACCTCCGCTGTTGCCGCGAGTTGGAGAATTCTGTCAGCTCGCCTCTCCATCCTCCTTTGGGACAAGCTAGCAGAAGTTTCTCCGGATAGCCTACCCGAAGAGTCCATTATCATTGCACATTTTTAAACAGCTGTTTTTGTCAAGTTTGTGTTGATTAACAATGTCACAACTACCGGCGAACAGAACAAGGATGCGATTTGACTGCTAGCAAGAAGTGCTGTGTTATTGTTTGCGAGGATTTAGCCGACTTGCTAGGTTAGCTAGCTAGATGCTACACGTTGAATGCTCCTGGAATATTTTTGGATACTTGACTACATGCTATTTTGCGTAGTTTTGTGGTAGGAGTTTTATTTTTTAAGACGTCATCGCTGCCGTTTCGTATTCAGGATGGCACCACTGCTGGGCCGGAAACCCTACCCGCTGGTTAAGCCGCTAGCCGAGCCGCCAGGCCCAGAGGAGATGGTCTACATTATCGAACACACCAAGGAGGCCTTCAGGAACAAAGAGTATCCTTTCACATTATGGCAAAGCCGACTCAGTTCGCCAGCTAGCTAGCTGACTGTCAAAGCAAAACCATTATGCACACTTATCGGAACATTGCGTTTTGTGTCAGTGTTTTAAATGTTGTTCAGCTTCTGAATATTAATAATAGCTAAATAGCTAACGTTAGCTATGTCGGATTTGTTGTGCTTCTTTGGGATTGTTTTCCCTATCGTAATATGCCAACACAGTCACTCACTGTTATTTCGTAGTCAAAGTTGTGCTCTCTTTTTAAAACTAGTTAACTGTTAGCTAACGTTACGGTTTGTCTGGTTAAGTACTACTAAAGTTACTACTATTATTTGACAATTGCGCTAGCTAGCTGATCTATGCATAACTGGTTTGGGTGATTCTCACGGTCTCGGAGTTTGTCATGCCGTCTCCGTGGCGCGTTTACTAGCATGGCTAGCTAACTTTACAGTGTAGACTGAAGAACAAGCAGATTATATCACGTCAGTTCTGACACTAACGTTAGCTCATGATCAAATCGGAAGGATTTGACTTACAGATCAAACTGGTAAGTTTGACTTGTTGGAACTACAACGGTTGTGATATGACTTGTAAGAAAAGGCAAACGTGTTCGTGACATGAATCGCTTTCCAATCAAGTGTAGCCTGTGCATGCCCGATTGATATACTAATGCATTGTTCAGGTAATACAGTTCAATGCATTGTTTTGAGGTCCCCTAGCCTTACTACCAAAAGATACAGAAGTATTTTGGTGCCCCACGTGAGTTTGACATGTATTGCTCCTTGAGGCTGCATAACTCACTAGGCCAAGATCCCCACTTTTTGTCTGTCTAGTCTAAAGGTACAGTACACTAACCTTATCTGATAAACAGCAAATTACGAGCCACCTGTAAACAAACGTTTGTGCTCTGCATTTTGTGAGTCAGTGCAATATAATAAGTAAAGTTTGTACTGCTTAACATCTAGTTCTAGATGCCAATGTCCGAATGACATAAACATGTGTTTTAACACATTGCTTAGTCCCTACAGAGAGGAAGACTTGTCAGATTTAGTTTCAGCTGGAGCACAGCGTTTCTGTGGATTATCCTGCGCTTTGGCTCTGTTATGAAAGGATCCAGAATGTATGCTTGGTGTGGGACGTCCCTCACATCCGGCCTTTTAATTTTTGAGATCAATTGCTCCTAACATGATTCATTAATTATGAATGCGGGGTCTCTCTGGGTATACTGTAGAGCTAACTGAGTCAAGTGACTAAGTGGATGTTCCTATCCTGTGTCCTAGTACTCACACTATGCGATTGAGGGGAATATATGTTATCCTGATTAAATGGCTACAGCGAGTATGAGGCGCGCCTGCAGAGATACGCCGAACGCATCTGGACATGCAAGAGCACCGGCAGCAACCAGCTCACACACAAGGAGGCCTGGGAGGAGGAGCAAGAAGTCACTGAACTGTGAGTAACAAGCAAGTCTAGCTTGAGCAACATTACGACCGCTAACAGAAATGCTCTGTTTCAAAATAAATATAAATCATCATTACATGCAGAGGCTAAAAAGATCAGTGTAGCTCCGTCTGTAGCACACACTGCTCACTGACTCCAGTTGAAGGTCACATGATTTACACCTGTGTTATTGGACGTTCCCCGCACGCCTCCTTCCTTTCTATTTGCAGGACGTATGGATTGAGTCATCCTGGAATCTAGTGAATCCAGTGACGGGGAGAATGCATTTTATTTCATGAAAAGAGGAGGGTGCAAAATAAGAGTGTGGCCTGGTCTAGAAACAACCCCTAGGCACTTGTGTGCATCTGAAGGGATTGGATTAGGGATTGTTTATAGACCAGGTCTAGGTTCTCTCATTTGATATGTGTCCAGATTGGCTGCTGTGGCATTGAGCGCTGTGGGAGGACATTAAGCTTTGAGTTTTGTGTGTACACGAATGACCTCAGAGCAGTGCCACAGCCAGGCTGTGCTCCTCCGGCACCCTCAGCGCAGGCCAGTCAGGATCAGCAGCCGTATTTAAAGATGTCTATTTATACCAGGCAGGGAAGCCAGGGTTTGAATTGGCTCCCCCTATTGGAGAAGTGGTTGTGTACAGATAGGATAGGCATTGGTGGTCCTAGCAGTCTGTTTCATTGGGGTGTGTTCATTTGTATGTATTCCTTGGATTGGACAGCTCCATGCATGTTTATGAATTACGGAAAGCATTTGCAGGTGACTTGATTAGTGAAATAGCAGTAGCCACACTAAGCCATCTGTCAAAATGATTTGAGTGAAAGTGCACCAATAAACACAAATCAGTTAGCGTAAGAAGACTGTTTATTGCTGGCATTTTCTATTGATTGTTAGGTAAATGAGATGTTTGACATGAGTGTTTTATGTCCAGGCTTCAGGAGGAATACCCACTATGGTTTGAGAAGCCCGTCCTGGAGATGGTCCACCACAACACGGTCTCCCTGGACAAGCTGGTGGACCAGGCCTGGGTGGAGATCCTCACCAAGTACGCCATAGAGGAGGAGTGTGACTTTCTGGTGAGTTTATTTATTTATTTATTTTGGTCGAATGCTGTGAATGTTTGTTTTCATGTGGTGTGATAGTAGTCAATGAAGGTGGAAGAAATACTGTTAATGGAAAATATGTTGATAGAAAATTAAATAGCTTTTTACCCCCCCTCCACCTATTCATTTTGTTTTTATCAAGGTGGGGAAGGAAAAGAGTTTGCGGGTTAAGGTTGTGAAGATACACCCGCTTGAGGGGAACGCTGAGGGGGAGACGTCAGAGAAGAAGCTAGAGGGAGCCTGCGACTCTCCTTCCAGCGACAAGGAGAATGCAAGCCAGGAGAACCAGAAGAAGGAACAACAGCTGCCCAGAGAGGAGGAGAGCCCCAGGGAGACTAGGGAAAGCAGGAGAGAGAGCCTCAGTGAGTACAGCACCTTTGGGACATGTTTTGCTAACAGATACAATTATTAGATTTTGGGTAACCTACACCAAAATCCACCACAGTAGGTGTGTGAACGTTTAAACTAAATTGGGATCCTTAAAGTTAAGGAAAACCCTGACCCATTTTTTGTTTTTTCCCAACAAAATGTTAATTGCAGTGCAGTTACAGTGGTGTAAGGTACTTAATATGGATAGGGGAGACGCTAGCGTCTCAACTGGCCAATTGCTGGGGGAAATGCAGAGCGCCAGATTCAAATACAATTTGAAAAATTCAAACTTTCATTAAATCACACATGTAAGATACTCAATTAAAGCTACACTCGTTGTGAATCCAGCCAACATGTCAGATGTTTTTAAATGCTTTTCGGCGAAAACATAAGAAGCTATTATCTGATAGCCTGCACCAGCAGTAAACAAAGGAGCTAGCAGAGCAGGCGCTACACAAAACGCTGAAATAAAATATAAAACAAGCATTACCTTTGACAAGCTTCTTTTGTTGGCACTCCAATATGTCCCATAAACATCACAATTGGTCCTTTTGTTCGATTAATTCCATCCATATATATCGAAAATGTCCGTTTATAAAGCACGTTTGATCCAGAAAAAAAACAGCTTACGTCACCACAAAATATTTCTGAACAGTTAGTCCTTGGGGTTTTGCCTGCTACATAAGTTCTGTTATACTCAGACATGATTCAAACAGTTTTAGGAACTTCAGAGTGTTTTCTATCCAAATCTATGAATAATATGTATATCTTATATTCTTGGCATGAGTAGCAGGGAGTTGAAATTGGGCACGCTATTTATCCAAAGGGGAAAATTCTGCCCCCTAGCTTTAAGAGGTTAAAGGAAAACTATTTTATATATGAATGCAATGCAAAAAATAATAAACATGTCAGTTTAAACCATGTGTCAAACTCATTCCATTGAGGGCCGAGTGACTGCGGGTTTTCACTCCTCCCTTGTTTCTTGATTGATGAATTTAAGGTCGCTGATTAGTAAAGCAACTGACCTCAACTGGTTGTCTTAATTGAAACCAAAAACCATCAGTTTTGACATCCCTAAAATACAGCACATGGAGCTTTAAGATGTGTGCTAGTTCAGAGACCTCAGTTTTTACATTATTAAAGAGAATTGTCAAATGGACACATTTGTACATGTACAAATAGCATAAAATCCACACAGGCCTGATTCCCAAAAACACAGGCCTGATTCCCAAAAATGTGTGCTTGTTTCCCATTAGGTGACCGAGCACGGCGCTCCCCCAGGAAAACTCCCACCGCTATGAAGGAGGAGAAGAAGAGATGGGTGATGCCAAAGTTCCTGCCACACAAGTATGACGTGAAGCTGATCAGTGAGGACAAGGTTGGCATCCTCTCCACTGCTTTAAAATGTCTGGTTCACTTCTGGCCATCAAGTGTGCACATGTTTTATGTAACTGGGTCGTGTTCATTGGTTACACAATGGGGGGGGGGAATGGATCGGAACAGGAAGGGGCTACCTAAACTTGTCGAATAAGAAATGCACATTTTTGTTTTCCGTTACCAAATAGATTGAAAATATTTTCCATTGCATGCTGTAATGAACATAACACTGGGGTCTGTTATATAATTTATATACATTTTTAAACCCTACACCAACAGGTCATCAGTGATGTCCCAGTGGACAGCCTCTTCCGGACTGAGCGCCCTCCGACCAAGGAGATCATGCGCTACTTCATCCGCCACTATGCACTCCGGCTTGGGATGGGAGAGACGGCCCCCTGGGTGGTGGAGGATGAACTGGTGAAGAAGTTCAACTTGCCCAGCAAATTCAGCGACTTCCTCCTGGATCCACACAAGGTAAACCTAGATTTATATGGGGTTTTTTTTGTCCAAAAACCTCCACATAATCTCCTGTTGATTTTGGAGCAATGGATTATGTGATGAACATGTTGATAAAATAAAACAGTAAGACAAAACAGCATCATACATTGCCTTTGAATGAAACTATTCATACCCCTTGACTTATTTTACTTTTTGTTCTTACAGCCTGAATTGAAATGTAAAAAAATCTCACCCTTCTACATACAAAAGCCCATAATGACAGTGAAAACATGTTTTTAGAGGTTTTTGATAATTTTTTGAAAATTAAATACAGAAATATCTAATTTTTTAATTAGTTTTCACACCCCCTGAGTCAATACTTTGAAGAAGGTCGTTTGGCAGCGACTATAGTTGAGTCTTTCTGGGTTAGTCTCTAAGAGCTTTCCACACCTGGATTGTGCCCATTTATTATTTTACAGTGCCTTGCGAAAGTATTCGGCCCCCTTGAACTTTGCGACCTTTTGCCACATTTCAGGCTTCAAACATAAAGATATAAAACTGTATTTTTTTGTGAAGAATCAACAACAAGTGGGACACAATCATGAAGTGGAATGACATTTATTGGATATTTCAAACTTTTTTAACAAATCAAAAACTGAAAAATTGGGCGTGCAAAATTATTCAGCCCCTTTACTTTCAGTGCAGCAAACTCTCTCCAGAAGTTCCGTGAGGATCTCTGAATGATCCAATGTTGACCTAAATGACTAATGATGATAAATACAATCCACCTGTGTGTAATCAAGTCTCTGTATAAATGCACCTGCACTGTGATAGTCTCAGAGGTCCGTTAAAAGCACAGAGAGCATCATGAAGAACAAGGAACACACCAGGCAGGTCCGAGATACTGTTGTGAAGAAGTTTAAAGCCGGATTTGGATACAAAAAGATTTCCCAAACTTTAAACATCCTAAGGAGCACTGTGCAAGCGATAATATTGAAATGGAAGGAGTGTCAGACCACTGCAAATCTACCAAGACCTGGCCGTCCCTCTAAACTTTCAGCTCATACAAGGAGAAGACTGATCAGAGATGCAGCCAAGAGGCCCATGATCACTCTGGATGAACTGCAGAGATCTACAGCTGAGGTGGGAGACTCTGTCCATAGGACAACAATCAGTCGTATATTGCACAAATCTGGCCTTTATGGAAGAGTGGCAAGAAGAAAGCCATTTCTTAAAGATATCCATAAAAAGTGTCGGTTAAAGTTTGCCACTAGCCACCTGGGAGACACACCAAACATGTGGAAGAAGTTGCTCTGGTCAGATGAAACCAAAATTGAACTTTTTGGCAACAATGCAAAACGTTATGTTTGGCGTAAAAGCAACACAGCTCATCACCCTGAACACACCATCTCCACTGTCAAACATGGTGGTGGCAGCATCATGGTTTGGGCCTGCTTTTCTTCAGCAGGGACAGGGAAGATGGTTCAAATTGATGGGAAGATGGATGGAGCCAAATACAGGACCATTCTGGAAGAAAACCTGATGGAGTCTGCAAAAGACCTGAGACTGGGACGGAGATTTGTCTTCCAACAAGACAATGATCCAAAACATAAAGCAAAATCTACAATGGAATGGTTCAAAAATAAACATATCCAGGTGTTAGAATGGCCAAGTCAAAGTCCAGACCTGAATCCAATCGAGAATCTGTGGAAAGAACTGAAAACTGCTGTTCACAAATGCTCTCCATCCAACCTCGCTGAGCTCGAGCTGTTTTGCAAGGAGGAATGGGAAAAAATTTCAGTCTCTCGATGTCCAAAACTGATAGAGACATACCCCAAGCGACTTACAGCTGTAATCGCAGCAAAAGGTGGCGCTACAAAGTATTAACTTAAGGGGGCTGAATAATTTTGCACGCCCAATTTTTCAGTTTTTGATTTGTTAAAAAAGTTTGAAATATCCAATAAATGTCGTTCCACTTCATGATTGTGTCCCACTTCTTGTTGATTCTTCACAAAAAAATACAGTTTTATATCTTTATGTTTGAAGCCTGAAATGTGGCAAAAGGTCGCAAAGTTCAAGGGGGACGAATACTTTCGCAAGGCACTGTATAAATTCTTCAAGCTCTGTCAAATTGGTTGTTGATCATTACTAGACAACAATATTCAGGTCTTGCCATAGATTTTCAAGTAGATTTAAATCAACGAAATTGTCAACTCAGGAACATTCCCTGTCTTCTTGGTGAGCAGTACCAGTGTAGATTTGGCCTTGTGTTTTAGGTTATTGTCCTAATGAAAGGCGAATTAATCTCCCAGTGTCTGGTGGAAAGCAGACTGAACCTCTTAAGATTTTGCCTGTGGTTAACTCCAATCTATCTTTTTATTTATTTTTATCCTGAATATCTCCCCAGTCCGTAAAGATTACAAGCACACCCATAACATGATGTAGCCGCTGCTATGCTTGCAAATATGGAGAGGCTTACTCAGTAATATGTTTGGGGCAAATCCAGTACTTTGTATTCAGGACAAAAAGTTAATTGCTTTGTCAATTTTTTTGCAGTATTACTTCAGTGCCTTGTTGCAAACAGGATACATGTTTTGGAATATATTTTTTATTTTGCACAGGCTTCCTTTTCACTCTGTCAATTACGTTAGTATTTTGCAGCAACTACAATGTTGATCTATCCTCAGTTTTCTCCATTGATTGGCCTCCTAGAGAAATCCATGACCTGTTTCCTTCCTCTTCGACAACTGAGTTGGGAAGGATGCCTTTATCTTCGTAGTGATATGTATTGATACACCATGAAAAAGTGTAATGACTTCATCATGATCAAAGGGATATTCGATGTCTGCTTTGTTTTTTACCCATCTACCAATAGGTGCCCTCCCTGGTCTTTGTGGTTGAATCTGTTTGAAATGTACTGCTCGACTGAGGGACCTTACAGATTGTGTGTGTGGGGTACAGAGATGAGGTAGTCATTTAACAAATGTTCATCACTATTATTTCAGAGTCCATGCAACTTAAGTCAAGGGGTATGAATATTTTCTGAAGGCAGTGTGTTTTTTATATAACATTTGTTTTTAAGAATGTGACTAATAGTTTTGTTTGCCTTCTAGTTTTTCACAGAGAATCCAGTCTCAGCCAAGCGCAAGAGCCTGAGCTCAGAGGGCAAACCCAGTAAGAAGCTGAAGACCTTGAACAACCCGGGAGGAGGGAATTCGGGGAACGAGAAGAAAAATGATTCTCTCGGCATGCCCCTGAGCCCTACAATCTGGGGCCACATGCAGGTTTCTCAAATTTTATACATGCTGATGTAATCTCATTTGCATATATTTTTAGCTGGCTTAGTGGTTTTCTAAAGAATCAGAGGATTTGTTAGATGTTCAATTGAATTAGCATATTTAGTCTTGCAATGGATTGAATCAATAAAGCATCCATTTATTTTGTAGATGAAAATGAATGGCTCGCCTCTAAAGGTAAAGAACTCCGGAACCCCCAAGAAAAGAGAGGGTGGGGCTTCTGTACTCTCCTCCCCCAAATCCAGCAAAAAACCTGGAGACAAGAAATCTGCTACTGGCAAAAAGACCCCCGGCAAGAGCGGCCAGAAGGCATCATTCAAAAAGGATGAAAAGGGTGGAGGCGCCAAGAAGCCCAAGATGAAGCAAATGACTCTGTTGGACTTGGCCAAGAGCCCTCATTCCGCTGGAAGCCCCAAGAAGAGAGCCCGGAGCACCGGCCCAGGGACCCCCAAGCTTGGCAAGTCCCTGCACCCCATGGCCCTGCATCTGCTGCGCTACTACAAGGAGCACAAGGGCAAGGAGGACAAGAGAAACGCCATGTCCTGTCTCATATCCAAGGCGGCCAAGGCCCTCTCGCCTGAGGACCGGGGCCGGCTTCCTGAGGAGCTCTGCGATCTTGTCCTGAAGCGCTGGGAGTTGCTGGAGCACAAGAAGAAATGGGCGGCCATGAGCGAGGAGGAGAAGCGGGACGTGATGAGGAAGAGGCGTGAGGAGATCAAGGAGAAGCTCCGGGAGAAGACTAAGGAGCGGCGGGAGAAGGAGCTGCAGGTGCGCCGTGAGCAGCAGCGCCGCTATGAGGACCTGGAGATCGAGGGCGGCAAGGCACTACCTGTCTTCAAGCTGGTCGACATGCCAGAGGGCCTGCCCAATTCCCTGTTCGGAGATGTGGCCATGGTGGCGGACTTCCTCAACTGCTACGCGGGCCTGCTAATGCCCGATGACCAGTACCCGGTGACGGCAGTGGCCCTGATGGAGGCTCTGGCCGGGGAGAAGGCAGGTTTCCTCTACCTGAACCGTGTGCTGGTGGTGCTGCTGCAGACCCTGCTGCAGGACGAGCTGGCTGAGGGCTACAGCGAGCTGGACATGCCCCTGTCGGAGATCCCCCTCACCCTCCACTCTGTCTCTGAGCTGGTGCGCCTGTGCCTGCGGCCGTGTGACGCCCACGGCGATGACTCGGGCTCCGGGGGGGATGATTGGGGCCCCCTAGGGGGCTTCGACCAGGTGGTAAGCAGTGAGTTCCTTGAGCGGCTGGAGGCGGTGGAGGTGTTCGAGTTGACGTCAACGGAGAAGGCCAGCCTGCTGGTGGCACTGTCTCACCGCATCCTCATGACCTACTCGGTGGAGGACCACGTGGACTCCATGCAGCAGCGCTCGGCCGAGCTGTGGAAAGATAGGCTGGCCTCGCTCAAGGAGGTCAACGACCGCAAGCGGGCTGAGAAGCAACGGCGCAAGGAACAAGCTGATGTCAAAGGCGAGGAGGCTGCCAGTGGCGACACGCCGTCAGCCACCACCAAGGTGGATAAGAAGAAAGAGGGTAGCACCAAGAAAGAGGTGAAGGTGAAAGCAGAGCCGGTGGCCGCGGAGCCGGAAGACATGATCAGTACGGTTAAGAGTAGGAGGCTGATGTCCATCCAGGCCAAGAAGGAAAAGGAGGAGCATGACAGACAGAACAAGGGTAAGGACAGCTGGACATGTAGATCATTAGACTGGGCCAGTTTTCCTTTTCCTGGTGAGGAAACACTCCCTATCATTAGGCAACAGTAAACATGTCGTCCCCACGAATGATGCAGCGTCCCTTTGAGCCAATCAGTGTAATTTTGAAAATGCCAGGTCTCTATGGCAAGACACATCATTCACTCAAGTTTTGTCAAAATTCGGCCAGTGGTGTTTTGAGTTTGTGGGTAAGCTAGACTCCTGTCCCAGAGCATGTGTGCCAAATTTCATCACTGAGTCAAACCGATCAAGAAATAGAAACGTGTCCGTTATAGCGCCACCGTGTGGTCGATATGATTGTTCTTGCATATGTTGTTTCTTGGGTGTTTTCAACATGTGTACCAAATGACGGATTTATATGCATTAGTGCCAGACCACGCACACATGAAAGTTTATTGGTCAATAGCGGCCATGTTTTTAGGTACTAGTCTGGAAAATATTGCTTGACGTGGCATTGTCCATAGATGCCACAGCAAGTTTCATGCAGATTGGTCATTCAGTGACAGAAGAGTCACGGAACTCTTTTTGAATTTATGAAAGAAAAAAAGATGGGGAAAATGGTGTAAAGTCCATGTCTGACCTTATGAGTCTGAGGCAAATATGTTCCTTGTGAGGAGAGGGACCTATGTTTCAAATGTCATGATTGTAGATAAAACGGTGAGGGGCTTGACCTTTCAAAGTTTGCATTTTCAATCTGTTACAGCGCCATTATCTGGCCATTTTGTAAATGCCACATCTCTATGGTAAGACTCATCTATCACACAAGTTTCGTTAATGGGGCCAATGCGGTCTGAAGTCTCGTGTGACTAACTTATTAACAGACGGAGACAGATCCACAGTCCTCACCCCGATTTTCATTGTGGGGGACAATTAGAAAGGATAAGATGGCTATGGTTGAGTCCATAGTTGCTTAGGTGATTTATGCAATGGCAATGCTCTGTTATGAATGAGTGCCGGCTCAAATTCTGTTTTGTCTCCCCTCAGAGCGTATGGAGAAAGAGGCGGAGGAGGAGCGTGTCCGCAAGCAAAAGGCTGCAGCGGAGAGGGCCTTCCAGGACGGCATCGCCAAAGCCAAACTGGTGCTGAGGAGAATCCCACTGGGAACTGATCGAAACCATAACAGGTCAGCACGCACAGTTCAAAGGTTCACAATATGTTTAGGTGTTTTATTTACAGTCGACTCTTGATACATGCACATAGTGCTCTGGTTTAGTGCATGCATCCTCAACGGTCCCAAGACATTGGATATATTAGGAATCGACAACTATGTAAACCGTTTTACCACATACAGTTGATTCAGGTCACTGTTGGTTTATATTACCATCGGTATTGACCCGCCAACTCTTTGTCTGTGTGTTAGGTACTGGCTGTTTTCTGATGTTGTGCCTGGCCTGTACATAGAGAAGGGCTGGGTGCACGACAGCATTGACTACAGTTACACCCTCCCCCTGGAAGAGGCTACAGCCGAGCCTGAGGACGAGGAGGCTACCAAAGAGGAGACTAATGGTAAGTTCGTACACTGTCATCACAGCTGAGAGTCTGCACACCTTAGTACTAGTACACCTTATGCTCTTCACTAGCTATGTTTAGTGCCTCATGTCCCAGAAGAGTAAATAAATATAATTGATAAATATAGCTGTGTGCACATGAC